>NC_140006.1:44683343-45153343 GCF_964263955.1 Coregonus lavaretus | reverse complement strand
TAACTTGTAGCTGTACAGGGAGAACTCTAAATTACTCTATGCGAAGGGATTTTATGGTCCTCTCAGGAATTCTGTCTTATTTACATATTTACATTAACCCTAACCCTGTGGAGATTGGGCCCTGGGTGATCAAGGTTAATGTCAACTTGTTATCATTTCATTGGTCAATGGTGGTTGGTTTTTGGATGAAAGAGTTACACGTTCAGATGTTATAAATGGAATTAAATGTCATGTATCTAGTCGACGGAGGAAGGTTGTATGATAAATTCTAATTTCCTAGGCTTCAAGGCCTTTCTTTGTTCATGCTTTGTCTTGTAAGTTCACCTTATGAACTAGAGTATATGCCTTGAATTATATTTTGTTAATGTCAGTATTGCCTTGTAACTTAATCCTTATGTATTTCAATCCATTCATCGTACGAAGTTATTAAATAATACTTCCTTTGATATTCGCTCCTCGAGACCATCCCTTGATCTTAGTCAGGTAAATGCATAATACATGGATTAACTATAGTCTCTCGCATATTGCTCAATAATCTTCATGGAGTCCGATAAATATTTTGAAAGGCTAATTGCTTAGTCTTATCATGGCTCACATGTGAGGTATGTACAGAATATAGTATAATACACTATATATACAAAATTATGTGGACAACCCTTCAAATTAGTGGATTCGGCTATTTCAGCCACATCCGTTGCTGACAGGTGTATATAATCGAGCAAACAGCCATGCAATCTCCATAGACAAACATTGGCAGTAGAATGGCCCATACTGAAGAGCTCAGTGACTTTCAACGTGGCACCGTCATAGGATGCCACCTTTCCAACAAGTCAGTTTGTCAAATTTCTGCCCTACTTAGGTATGACATGCCCCGGTCAACTGTAAGTGCTGTTATTGTGAAGTGGAAACATCTAGGAGCAACAACGGCTCAGCCACAAAGTGGTAGGCAACACAAGCTCACAGAACGGGACCGCCAAGGGCTGAAGCACCTAGCGTGTAAAAATCATCTGTTCTCGGTTGCAACACTCACTACCGAGCTCCAAACTGCCTCTGGAAGCAACGTCAGCACAATAACTGTTCATCGGGAGCTTCATAAAATGGTTTTCCATGGCCGAGCAGCCGCACACAAGCCTAAGATCACCATGCGCAACGCCAAGCGTCGGCTGGAGTGGTGTAAAGATCGACGCCATGGGACTCATGAGCAGTCGCAACATGTTCTGTGGAGTGATGAATCACACTTCACCATCTGGCAGTCCCACAGATGAATCTGGGTTTGGCAGGATGCCAGGAGAACGCTACCTGCCCGAATGCATGGTACCAACTGCAAAGTTTGGTGGAGGAGGAATAATGGTCATGGGCTGTTTTTCATGGTTTGGGCTAGACCCCTTAGTTCCAGTGAAGTGAAATCTTAACGCTACAGCATACAATGACATTCTAGACAATTCTGTGCTTCCAACTTTGTGGCAAAAGTTTGGGGAAGGCCCTTTCCTGTTTCAGCATGACAATGCCCCCGTGCATAAAGCGAGGTCAATACAGAAATGGTTTGTAGAGATCGGTGTGGAAGAACTTGACTGGCCTGCACAGAGCCCTGACCTCAACCCCATCGAATACCTTTGGGATGAATTTGAATGCTGACTGCGAGCCAGGCCTAATCGCCCAACATCAGTGCCCGACCTCACTAATGCTCTTGTGGCTGAATGGAAGCAAGTCCCCGCAGCACTGTTCCAACATCTAGTGGAAAGCCTTCCCAGAAGAGTGGAGGCTGTTATAGCAGCAAAGGGGGGACCAACTCCATATTAATGCCCATGATTTTGGAATGAGATGTTCAACGAGCAGGTGTCCACATACTTTTGATCACGTAGTGTACAATAATATATCAAATATTACCCGCTACAAGTGTTTTCAGATTTCTATGAAATATATATAATTAATTACAATATGAGTGAAATAGAATTTCTTCCAAACAATGGTAATTACGTATGTTAAAAAACTGCTTTTCTGTGTTTGGATGGTGTGGGCGTACCCCAACAACAGTATACTGATCAATACAAATATTCATTACAAGTTAACAGCTGATTGGCCAGCTTAAGCCAATGAGACATCTCGGCCAAAAAAACACGATGTCATCTTCTATAAGAAAATAGGAAGCATTTTTTAAACAGTTTCAAGTTTGAGGGTTTTTGTTGTGTTTTTTTTCTCTTATTTATATGAGTATAGGAGTCAACAACATTATTCGGGTATGAGTTAACAGATTGTGAGCTTTTAAAAAGGATATTTTCACTGGACAGTTACTTTAAAGTCATGTGACCTGTTTTTATCCTTTAGGTTTTTTTTTATAATTTACTTACTAAACCAGGAAGTCACGTTGAGATTGATATCTCTTTTTCGAGAGATCCCACAGAGACACAAACACAGAACGACAGACAAATAGACAGACAGACAGACAGACAGACAGACAGACAGACAGACAGACAGACAGACAGACAGACAGACAGACAGACAGACAGACAGACAGACAGACAGACTACAAACTTTGTAACAGACAACATGTAGGCAAATATTTTTCATCAAAATGTGTAGGGCTCCGTGTGCAGGCTGTGCAATATGAAGAGTCTTTATCATGCTGTGCTTTATGAAGAGTCTTTATCAGGCTGTGCTTTATGAAGAGTCTTTATCAGGCTGTGATTTATGAAGGGTCTTTATCAGGCTGTGCTTTATGAAGAGTCTTTATCAGGCTGTGCTTTATGAAGAGTCTTTATCAGGCTGTGCTTTATGAAGAGTCTTTATCAGGCTGTGCTTTATGAAGAGTCTTTATCAGGCTGTGCTTTATGAAGAGTATTTATCAGGCTTTATGAAGAGTCTTTATCAGGCTGTGATTTATGAAGAGTCTTTATCAGGCTGTGCTTTATGAAGAGTATTTATCAGGCTTTATGAAGAGCTATTGGGCTAGATTCAATCTGATTGCCCCTTTTCAGCAACGCACCTTTTAAAGGCAATGTTTCCATGTTCGCAGAGACTGCATTCACGGTAAATGCTGTATAAATTACCTTTAAATGTCAATCACGCCATAACGCAGATCTTCCGTGGCCTGGGTTGAATCTAGGCCTTTATCAGGGCGTGTTTTTGTTATCAACGAAAGGGGGATGCAGTATTCATAAAGCCCCTGTACATGAGAGATACTGGTTGTGCAGGCTTTTGTTCCAGCCCAACACTAACACACCCGATTGATCAAATCAGTGCCATTTCTACTAGCCATGGTGGCCTCAATGCTGAGGGATCAAATGAAACAACCACTATCAGTAACTACTTTGAAAACAAAGTGATTTTGATATCTGGTTCAGGACTATCATTGTCAATACATACAGCCACAAAGGTAATCTTTGACTGTGGAGAAGTTTCTCACTTGTTTGTTTGTTATAATTTTGGTTTAGCTGTCCCTCGAGATGCCTGAATTTCTTGTATTTTATGTCAAAGGAAATAGGATGACAGATACAAGCTTCTCTGTCTCTGGGGGACCAAGTGTCACAAAGGGACTTATTGAGTGACAGACCTGGCTTCAAATACTATTTGAAATAATTTCAAATACATTTTCTGTGCTTGATTTAGCTTCCCTGGCTTAATGAACCGATCGAAAAAGTCAGGAAACTGCACAACCTGCACATCTGGCACTCCAGGCAGACTCAAGCAAATGCTCAAAGTATTAAAAAAATGTCCAGTAGCTTTTGAACCCAGTTCTGCCTCACATCACTATTCTAGATTCATTTGTCCAGCAATGAGCACAATGTGACGTATATGTCAAGAGTTAATGGACATGGAATATGGGTAAGCCCTAATTTCACGTTAACCACATACTGTATCTGTCAGCCATGGTTAAAGGCTATACGAAACATTGACTAGCATGTAGCGCTAGAATAGTGACTGTAATTCAAATGTTCCTTCGCTTTTGGCTCGATAGACAAACGGCTTCATGTACTGTACAGTATGCTTCAAGTTTTAACATCTCAGGGTTTATTCGTCACGTGCACTGGCTCCTGAGTGGCGCAGTGGTCTAAGGCACTGCATCGCAGTGCTAACTGTGCCACTAGAGATCCTGGTTCGAATCCAGGCTCTGTCGCAGCCGGCCGCGACCGGGAGACTCATGGGCGGCGCACAATTGGCCCAGCGTCGTCCAGGGTAGGGGAGGGAATGGCCGGCAGGGATGTAGCTCAGTTGATAGAGCATGGCGTTTGCAACGCCAGGGTTGTGGGTTCGATTCCCACGGGGGGCCAGTATAAAAATAAAATAAAATATGTACTCACTAACTGTAAGTCGCTCTGGATAAGAGCGTCTGCTAAATGACTAAAATGTAAATGTACTGGATACAGCATGTGTAAAGCAGTACAGTCAAACGCTTACCTGCGAGCTCTTAACCCAACAAATGAAGTGAAAATACTAGATAATAAAAACACACCAGAAATACATGGGAGGAACAAATAGATATATACAGGTCAGTGCCAGCACCATAGCAATGTGTGGAGGGGTTTAAGGTAGGTATCTACTGTACAGCTAAACAGGGCTAGAAAGTGACTAGTAGCAGGATGAATACTAAATTAAATCAAAGTTTGATTTGTTGCGTACAGAGTTTAGCGGATGTTATAGCAGGTGCAGCGAAATGGTTATTTCTAACAATGTAGTAACAAGTAAACAAATAATAAAAAAACAAGAAATCATGAATGTCGGGACGAATCCAGGTAGCAACCCCAAATAACGCTGTATCAGTAATCCAAAATGCAATCTATGCGTATATACACCCCCCAAAAATAAATATGCTAAGAATGATATGTAGAGCAGTAGATACAGTATAATGTCAAGAATCCAGTATATACACTGAGTAAACGTTACACAGGCATGCTGGCCCACGTTGACTCCAATGCGTCCAACAGTTGTGTCAAGTCGGCTGGATGTCCTTTGGGGTGGTGGGACCATTCTTGATACACACACAGGGAAACTGTTCAGCGTGTAAAAAACCCAGCAGCGTTGCAGTTCTTGACACAAACCGGTGCGCCCTGGCACCTACTACCATTCCCCCGTTCAAAGGCACTTAAATAATTTTGTCTTGCCCATTCACCCTCAATGGCACATGTACACAATCCATGTCTCAATTGCCTCAAGACTTAAAAATCCTTATTTTACCTGTCTCCTCCCCATTCATCTACACTGATTGAAGTGGATTTAACAAGCGACATCAATAAGGGATCATGGCTTTTCACCTGGATTCACCTGGTCAATCTACTGTATGTCATAGGAAGAGCACGTGTTCCCAATGTCCCATGTAGCTCAGTTGGTAGAGCGTGGCGCTTGCAACACCAGGATTGTGGGTTCGATTCCCACGGGGGGGCCAGTATGAAAAAAAAACACTAACTGTAAGTCGCTCTGGATAAGAGCATCTGCTAAATGACTTAAATGTATACTCAGTGTAGATATAGGCAGTGTATATAAATAGGCTATATAGTCTACTGTCTGTCATAGAAAGAGCAGGTGTTCCTAATGTTTTGTATACTCAGTGTAGATATAGGCAGTGTAAATAAACAGTATAACAATAGACAATATAAAGTAGTAGACATATTAGAATAAGCTACAGTCTATATAAATATATACAGTACATATACTATAAGTAGATACAGTGCCTTCAGAAAGTATTCACTGCCCTTGACTTTTTTCACTATTTGTTGTTTTACAGCCTGAATTTAAAACTGATTCAATGGAGATGTTTTTGTCACTGGCCTACACACAATACACCATAATGTCAAAGTGGAATTATGTTTTTTGAAATTTTTACTAATTAATTAAAGGTGAAAAGCTGAAATGTCTTGAGTCAATAAGAATTCAACCCCTTTGTTAGGGCAAGCCTAAATAAGTTCAGGAGTAAAAATGTGCTTAACACATCACATAATAAGTTGCATGGACTCACTCTGTGTGCAATAATAGTGTTTAACATGATTTTTGAATGACTACCTCCTCTCTGTACCCCACACAAACAATTATCTGTACGGTTCCTCAGTCGAGCAGTGAATTTAAAACACAGATTCAACCACAAAGACCAGGGAGGTTTTTCAATGCCTCACAAAGAAGGGCTCCTATTGGTAACAAAAAAAAAGAAGAAAAAAAAGCAGACATTGAATATCTCTTTGAGCATGGTGAAGTTATGAATGACACTGGTGCATCAATACACCCAGTCACTACAAAGATACAGCCCTCCTTCCTAACTCAGTTGCCGGAGAGGAAGGAAACCGCTCAGGGATTTCATCATGAGGCCAATGGTGACTTTAAAACTGTTACAGAGTTTAATGGCTGTGATAGGAGAAAACTGTCTGTCTGTTTGTCTGTCTAGCTGTCTGCATAGCTGTCTGTCTGTCTAGCTGTCTGTCTGTCTAGCTGTCTGTCTATCTGTCTGTCTAGCTGTCTGTCTAGCTCTCTGTCTTTCTGTTTGTCTGTCTGTCTAGCTGTCTCTCAGACTGTCTGTTAGGCTGTCTGTCTGTTTGTCGGTCTGTCTGTCTGTCTACCTTTCTGTCTGTCTGTCTGTCTGTCTAGCTGTCTGTATGTCTGTTTGTCTAGCTGTCTGTCTGTCTGTTTGTCTGTCTGTCTGTTTGTTTGTCTGTCATTCTTGCTGTCTGTCTGTCTGTCTGTCTGTCTGTCTGTCTGTCTGTCTGTCTGTCTGTCTGTCTGGCTGGCTGGCTGGCTGGCTGTCTGACTGTCTGTCTAGATGTATGTCTGTCTGTCTAGATGTCTGTGTGTCTGTCTGTCTGTCTGTCTAGCTGTCTGTCTGTCTAGCTGTCTGTCTAGCTGTCTGTCTGTCTGTTTGACGGTCTGTCTGTCTGTTTGTCTGTCTGTCTAGCTGTCTGCCTAGCTGTCTGTATGTCTAGCTGTCTGTCTGTCTGTCTGTTTTTCTGTCTGTCTGTCTAGCTGTCTGTCTAACTGTCTGTCTGTTTATTGGTCTATCTGTCTGTTTGACAGTCTGTCTGTCTGTCCGTCTGTCTAGCTGTCTGTCTAGCTGTCTGTTTGTCTAGCTGTATGTCTAGCTGTCTGTCTGATTGTCGGTCTGTCTGTCTGTTTGTCTGCCTGTCTAGCTGTCTGTCTGTCTGTGTAGCTATCTGTCTGTCTATCTAGCTGTCTGTCTGTCTAGCTGTCTGTGTAGCTGTCTGTCTAGCTGTCTGTCTGTTTGTCTGTCTGTTTGTTGGTCTGTCTGTATGTATGTCTGTTAGTCTGTTTAGCTGTTGTCTAGCTGTCTGTCTGTCTGTGTATCTGTCTAGCTGTCTGTCTAGCTGTCTGTCTAACTGTCTGTCTGTCTAGCTGTCTGTCTAGCTCTCTGTCTTTCTGTTTGTCTGTCTGTCTAGCTGTCTCACAGGCTGTCTGTCAGGCTGTTTGACAGTCTGTCTCTGTCTGTCTGTCTGTCTTTCTACCTTTCTGTCTGTCTGTCTGTCTAGTTGTCTGTCTGTTTGTTTGTCTATCTGTCTAACTGTCTGTCTAGCTGTCTGTCTGTCTGTCTGTCTGTCTGTCTGTCTGTCTGTCTGTCTGTTTGTCTAGCTGTATGTCTAGCTGTCTGTCTGATTGTCGGTCTGTCTGTCTGATTGTCTGTCTGTCTGTCTGTCTGTCTGTCTGTCTGTCTGTCTGTCTGTCTGTCTGTCTGTCTGTCTGTCTGTGTAGCTAACTGTCTGTCTATCTAGCTGTCTGTCTGTCTAGCTGTCTGTGTAGCTGTCTGTCTAGCTGTCTGTCTGTTTGTCTGTTTGTCTTTCTGTCTGTCTGTCTGTATGTCTGTCTGTTAGTCTGTCTGTTAGTCTGTCTAGCTGTCTGTCTAGCTGTCTGTCTGTCTGTCTAGCTGTCTGTTTGTCTAGATGTCTTGCTGTCTGTCTGTCTGTCTATCATTCTGTCTATCTTTATGTCTATCTTTATGTCTATCTTTCTGTCTATCTTTCTGTCTATCTTTCTGTCTAGCTGTCTCTCAGGCTGTCTGTCTGTCTGTCTGTCTGTCTGTCTGTCTGTCTGTCTGTCTGTCTGTCTGTCTGTCTGTCTGTCCGTCTGTCCGTCTTTCTGTCTGTCTGTCTATATTCTGTCATTCTAGCTGTCTGTCTGTCTGCCTAGCTGTCTGCCTAGCTTTCTGCCAAGCTGTCTGTCTAGCTGTCTGTCTGTCTAGCTGTCTGTCTAGCTGTATGTCTGTCTGTCTAGCTGTCTGTCTAGCTGTCTGTCTGTCTGTTTGTCTAGCTGTCTGTCTAGCTGTCTGTCTGTTTGTCGGTCTGTCTGTCTGTTTGTCTGCCTGTCTAGCTGTCTGTCTAGCTGTCTGTGTAGCTAACTGTCTGTCTATCTAGCTGTCTGTCTGTCTAGCTGTCTGTGTAGCTGTCTGTCTAGCTGTCTGTCTGTTTGTTTGTTTGTTTTTCTGTCTGTCTGTTTGTTGGTCTGTCTGTCTGTCTGTATGTCTGTTAGTCTGTCTAGCTGTTGTCTAGCTGTCTGTCTGTCTGTGTGTCTGTCTAGCTGTCTTTCTGTCTAGCTGTCTGTCTGTCTGTCTAGCTGTCTCTCAGGCTATCTGTCAGGCTATCTGTCTGTTTGTCCGTCCGTCTGTCTTTCTGTCTGTCTGTCTAGCTGTCTGTCTGTCTGTCTGTTTGTCAGTCTGTCTGTCTGTCTATTTTCTGTCATTCTAGCTGTCTGTCTGTCTAGCTGTCTGCCTAGCTGTCTGCCTAGCTGTCTGTCTAGTTGTCTGTCTGTTTGTTTGTCTTTCTGTCTGTCTGTTTGTTGGTCTGTCTGTCTGTCTAGCTGTCTGTCTAGCTGTCTGTCTAGCTGTCTGTCTGTCTGTCTGTCTGTCTAGCTGTCTGTCTGTCTGTTTGTCGGTCTGTCTGTCTGTTTGTCTGTCATTCTAGCTGTCTGTCTGTCTGTCTAGCTGTCTGTCTAGCTGTCTAACTGTCTGTCTGTATGTCAGTCAGTCTTTCTGTCTGTCTGTTTGTCAGTCAGTCTTTCTGTATGTCTAGCTGTCTGTCTGTTTGTCGGTCTGTCTGTCTGTTTGTCTGCCTGTCTAGCTGTCTGTCTGTCTGTCTGTTTTTCTGTCTGTCTGTCTAGCTGTCTGTCTAACTGTCTGTCTGTTTATTGGTCTATCTGTCTGTTTGACAGTCTGTCTGTCTGTCCGTCTGTCTAGCTGTCTGTCTGTCTGTCTGTTTGTCTAGCTGTATGTCTAGCTGTCTGTCTGATTGTCGGTCTGTCTGTCTGTTTGTCTGCCTGTCTAGCTGTCTGTCTGTCTGTGTAGCTATCTGTCTGTCTATCTAGCTGTCTGTCTGTCTAGCTGTCTGTGTAGCTGTCTGTCTAGCTGTCTGTCTGTTTGTCTGTCTGTTTGTTGGTCTGTCTGTATGTATGTCTGTTAGTCTGTTTAGCTGTTGTCTAGCTGTCTGTCTGTCTGTGTATCTGTCTAGCTGTCTGTCTAGCTGTCTGTCTAACTGTCTGTCTGTCTAGCTGTCTGTCTAGCTCTCTGTCTTTCTGTTTGTCTGTCTCACAGGCTGTCTGTCAGGCTGTTTGACAGTCTGTCTCTGTCTGTCTGTCTGTCTTTCTACCTTTCTGTCTGTCTGTCTGTCTAGTTGTCTGTCTGTTTGTTTGTCTATCTGTCTAACTGTCTGTCTAGCTGTCTGTCTGTCTGTCTGTCTGTCTGTCTGTCTGTCTGTTTGTCTAGCTGTATGTCTAGCTGTCTGTCTGATTGTCGGTCTGTCTGTCTGATTGTCTGTCTGTCTGTCTGTCTGTCTGTCTGTCTGTCTGTCTGTCTGTCTGTCTGTCTGTCTGTCTGTCTGTCTGTGTAGCTAACTGTTTGTCTATCTAGCTGTCTGTCTGTCTAGCTGTCTGTGTAGCTGTCTGTCTAGCTGTCTGTCTGTTTGTCTGTTTGTCTTTCTGTCTGTCTGTCTGTATGTCTGTCTGTTAGTCTGTCTGTTAGTCTGTCTAGCTGTCTGTCTAGCTGTCTGTCTGTCTGTCTAGCTGTCTGTCTGTCTAGATGTCTTGCTGTCTGTCTGTCTGTCTATCATTCTGTCTATCTTTATGTCTATCTTTATGTCTATCTTTCTGTCTATCTTTCTGTCTAGCTGTCTCTCAGGCTGTCTGTCTGTCTGTCTGTCTGTCTGTCTGTCTGTCTGTCTGTCTGTCTGTCTGTCTGTCTGTCTGTCTGTCTGTCTGTCTGTCTGTCTGTCTGTCTGTCTGTCTGTCTGTCTGTCTGTCTGTCTGTCTGTCTGTCTGTCTGTCTGTCTGTCCGTCTGTCTGTCTGTCTGTCTGTCTGTCTGTCTGTCTGTCTGTCTGTCTGTCCGTCTGTCCGTCTTTCTGTCTGTCTGTCTGTCTATATTCTGTCATTCTAGCTGTCTGTCTGTCTGCCTAGCTGTCTGCCTAGCTTTCTGCCAAGCTGTCTGTCTAGCTGTCTGTCTGTCTAGCTGTCTGTCTAGCTGTATGTCTGTCTGTCTAGCTGTCTGTCTAGCTGTCTGTCTGTCTGTTTGTCTAGCTGTCTGTCTAGCTGTCTGTCTGTTTGTCGGTCTGTCTGTCTGTTTGTCTGCCTGTCTAGCTGTCTGTCTAGCTGTCTGTGTAGCTAACTGTCTGTCTATCTAGCTGTCTGTCTGTCTAGCTGTCTGTGTAGCTGTCTGTCTAGCTGTCTGTCTGTTTGTTTGTTTGTCTTTCTGTCTGTATGTCTGTTAGTCTGTCTAGCTGTTGTCTAGCTGTCTGTCTGTCTGTGTGTCTGTCTAGCTGTCTTTCTGTCTAGCTGTCTGTCTGTCTAGCTGTCTCTCAGGCTATCTGTCAGGCTGTCTGTCTGTTTGTCCGTCTGTCTTTCTGTCTGTCTGTCTAGCTGTCTGTCTGTCTGTCTGTTTGTCAGTCTGTCTGTCTGTCTGTCTGTCTGTCTGTCTATTTTCTGTCATTCTAGCTGTCTGTCTGTCTAGCTGTCTGCCTAGCTGTCTGCCTAGCTGTCTGTCTAGTTGTCTGTCTGTTTGTTTGTCTTTCTGTCTGTCTGTTTGTTGGTCTGTCTGTCTGTCTAGCTGTCTGTCTAGCTGTCTGTCTGTCTGTTTGTCTATCTAGCTGTCTGTCTCTCTGTTTGTCGGTCTGTCTGTCTGTTTTTCTGTCATTCTAGCTGTCTGTCTGTCTGTCTAGCTGTCTAACTGTCTGTCTGTATGTCAGTCAGTCTTTCTGTCTGTCTGTTTGTCAGTCAGTCTTTCTGTATGTCTAGCTGTCTGTCTGTTTGTCGGTCTGTCTGTCTGTTTGTCTGCCTGTCTAGCTGTCTGTCTGTCTGTCTGTGTAGCTAACTGTCTGTCTATCTAGCTGTCTGTCTGTCTAGCTGTCTGTGTAGCTGTCTGTCTAGCTGTCTGTCTGTTTGTTTGTTTGTCTTTCTGTCTGTCTGTTTGTTGGTCTGTCTGTCTGTCTGTATGTCTGTTAGTCTGTCTAGCTGTTGTCTAGCTGTCTGTCTAGCTGTCTGTCTGTCTGTGTGTCTGTCTAGCTGTCTTTCTGTCTAGCTGTCTGTCTGTCTAGCTGTCTCTCAGGCTATCTGTCAGGCTGTCTGTCTGTTTGTCGGTCTGTCTTTCTGTCTGTCTGTCTAGCTGTCTGTCTGTCTGTTTGTCAGTCTGTCTGTCTGTCTGTCTATTTTCTGTCATTCTAGCTGTCTGTCTGTCTGTCTAGCTGTCTGCCTAGCTGTCTGCCTAGCTGTCTGTCTAGCTGTCTGTCTGTTTGTTTGTCTTTCTGTCTGTCTGTTTGTTGGTCTGTCTGTCTGTCTGTCTAGCTGTCTGTCTAGCTGTCTGTCTGTCTGTTTGTCTGTCTAGCTGTCTGTCTCTCTGTTTGTCGGTCTGTCTGTCTGTTTGTCTGTCATTCTAGCTGTCTGTCTGTCTGTCTAGCTGTCTGTCTAGCTGTCTAACTGTCTGTCTGTTTGTCAGTCAGTCTTTCTGTCTGTCTGTTTGTCAGTCAGTCTTTCTGTCTGTCTAGCTGTCTGTCTGTCTGTCTGTCTGTCTGTCTGTCTGTCTGTCTATCTGTCTGTCTGTCTGTCTGTATGTCTGTCTGTCTGTCTGTCTGTATGTCTAGCTGTCTGTCTGTTTGTCGGTCTGTCTGTCTGTTTGTCTGCCTGTCTAGCGGTCTGTCTGTCTGTCTGTCTGTTTGTCTGTTTGTCTTTCTGTCTGTCTGTTTGTTGGTCTGTCTGTCTGTATGTCTGTCTGTTAGTCTGTCTAGCTGTCTGTCTGTCTGTCTGTGTGTCTGTCTAGCTGTCTGTCTGTCTAGATGTCTGTCTGTCTGTCTGTCTGTCTATCTTTCTGTCTAGCTGTCTCTCAGGCTGTCTGTCTGTTTGTCTGTCTGTCTAGCTGTCTGTTTGTCTGTCTGTCTGTCTGTCTGTCTGTCTGTCTGTCTGTCTGTCTAGCTGTCTGTCTGTCTGCCTAGCTGTCTGTCTAGCTGTCTGTCTGTCTAGCTGTCTGTCTAGCTGTCTGTCTAGCTGTATGTCTGTCTGTCTAGCTGTCTGTCTAGCTGTCTGTCTAGCTGTCTGTTTAGCTGTCTGTCTGTCTGTCTGTGTAGCTAACTGTCTGTCTATCTAGCTGTCTGTCTAGCTCTCTGTGTAGCTGTCTGTCTAGCTGTCTGTCTGTTTGTCTGTTTGTCTTTCTGTCTGTCTGTTTGTTGGTCCGTCTGTCTGTCTGTATGTCTGTTAGTCTGTCTAGCTTTTGTCTTGCTGTCTGTCTAGCTGTCTGTCTGTCTGTGTGTCTGTCTAGCTGTCTTTCTGTCTAGCTGTCTGTCTGTCTAGCTGTCTCTCAGGCTATCAGTCAGGCTGTCTGTCTGTTTGTCGGTCTGTCTGTCTAGCTGTCTAGCTGTCTGTCTGCCTGTTTTTCGGTCGGTCTGTCTGTCTGTCTGTCTGTCTGTCTGTCTATTTTCTGTCATTCTAGCTGTCTCTCTGTCTGTCTAGCTGTCTGTCTAGCTGTCTGTCTGTTTGTTTGTTTGTCTTTCTGTCTGTCTGTTTGTTGGTCTGTCTGTCTGTCTGTCTGTCTGTCTAGCTGTCTGTCTAGCTGTCTGTCTAGCTGTCTGTCTAGCTGTCTGTCTGTCTTTTTGACGGTCTGTCTGTCTGTTTGTCTGTCTAGCTGTCTGTCTCTCTGTTTGTCGGTCTGTCTGTCTGTTTGTCTGTCATTCTAGCTGTCTGTCTGTCTGTCTAGCTGTCTGTCTAGCTGTCTAACTGTCTGTCTGTTTGTCAGTCAGTCTTTCTGTCTGTCTGTCTGTCTGTCTAGCTGTCTGTCTAGCTGACTGTCTGTTTGTTTGTCTATCTGTCTAGCTGTCTGTCTAGCTGTCTGTCTGTCTGTTTGTTGGTCTGTCTGTCTGTAAGTCTGTCTCTTAGTCTGTCTAGCTTTTGTCTAGCTTTCTGTCTGTCTGTCTGTCTGTCTGTCTGTCTGTCTGTCTGTCTGTCTGACTAGGTGTCTGTCTGTCTATCTGTCTAGCTGTCTGTCTGTTTGTCGGTCTGTCTGTCTGTTTGTCGGTCTGTCTGTCTGTTTGTCGGTCTGTCTAGCTGTCTGTCTAGCTGTCTGTCAAGCTGTCTGACTGTCAAACTGTCTGTCTGTCTGTCTGTCTGTTTGTCAGTCTGTCTGTCTGTCTGTTTGTCTCTCTGTCTAGCTGTCTGTCTGTCAAACTGTCTGTCTGTCTGTCAAACTGTCTGTCTGTCTGTCTGTCAGTCTGTCTAGCTGTCTAGCTGTTTGTCTGTCTAGCTGTCTGTCTAGCTGTTTGTCTGTCTAGCTGTCTGTCTAGCTGTCTGTCTAGCTGTCTAGCTGTTTGTCTGTCTAGCTGTCTGTCTATCTGTCTAGCTGTCTGTATGTTTGTCTGTCTGTCTAGCTGTTTGTCTATCTGTCTAGCTGTCTAGCTGTATGTCTGTCTGTCTGTCTAGCTGTCTGTCTGTTTGTCTAGCTGTATGTCTAGCTGTCTAGCTGTCTAGCTGTCTGTCTGTCTGTCTGTCTAGCTGTGTGTATTTGCAGCAATGTCAGATTTGAGTTTGAGTTATGTAGATACAATTTATAGTTACTGGCAACTAGATTCACCAGACTTGACTGTAAACCCGGAGGTAAACAGAAGCGTAACCTATTGCCTCGGGAGGGCATTACACACACTTTGTGTTCAGGTGACCTGACAGGCCACATCAATCAGATGGTTGGTTACACACTGCACAAGCTTCACAGATTCAAGGTGTATTGAATTGTTTGTTGAC
Source organism: Coregonus lavaretus (assembly GCF_964263955.1). Classification (NCBI taxonomy): domain Eukaryota; kingdom Metazoa; phylum Chordata; class Actinopteri; order Salmoniformes; family Salmonidae; genus Coregonus; species Coregonus lavaretus. The sequence goes on along the minus strand of NC_140006.1, from coordinate 45,139,152 downwards.
AGTATGGTTCTGTGGCAGTTTGGAAAGGTTCTTTATAAGGTTGGTCGTCCCAAATTATTGGCAAGCTTGATATTGATGAGTAAAAAGACTGTATAAAAGAAATAATACAAATACCAAGCTATATTGTATGTTCCAAAAAATGGGGAAATTATATTATTTTAGGCTAATACAATTGCTCAGAGAAAGAGATTTTGTTTAACAAGAAAAAAATGATCTCAAAACAATAGGTGTCATAATTATTGCCACCCCTAAAGATTATTGTATATAAAATCAAACAAAATTATATTTGCATTAACATTCTAACTTTCTAAGTTAATCTCAGCTAAAGGAACTGTATTGTGGCCTTCCATTGCTTCCTGTTTCCCTGGGGTATAATAATAAAGTAACACACGTAAAATCCCTTTGTCATTCATTAGCATGGGAATACACAAAGTGTTCCGAATTCCCTGATCGCCGACGTGGATATGGGGGAGGTCATTCTTGGCCCTCTACCAAACTCTATGGTCACGTGAGGATGGAGGGCACTCGTGGTAGGTGTGCCCTCTATATATCTGTCTGGCCAGGTATTTAAACGGACAGGTTTGAGGGCACCTCCTTTTCAATCCGGGTCCCTCACACATTCAAAGTTGAGCAGTTGAACAACTCTTGCGACAAGAAACCAATCTGCGTTCGAATCCAGGCTCTGTCGTTGCCGGCCGCGACCGGGAGACTCATGGGCGGCGCACAATTGGCCCAGCGTCGTCCAGGGTAGGGGAGGGAATGGCCGGCAGGGATGTAGCTCAGTTGATAGAGCATGGCGTTTGCAATGCCAGGGTTATGGGTTCGATTCCCACGGGGGGCCAGTATAAAAAAAATATGTATTCACTAACTGTAAGTCGCTCTGGATAAGAGCGTCTGCTAAATGACGTAAATGTAATTAAAACATGTTATCGTTTTTTTGCACCTTTTGTGCAGTCACTTTTGTTATGTTGCTTATGCCTTTTTTAAAATGGGTATTACTTACTACTCGCTTATTCTTTCATGATTCTTAAAAGGTGGTGTGTATTCATGAATGCCAAGGAAAGCCAGGCTTCTCCCAAAGAAAATCCAAGAAAAAAACACACAAAAGAAATGTATCTTTCGTCTCTATGTGTTTCATACATGTCCTTCAAACCGTAAGAGGCTGAATGTACACTACCGGTCAAAAGTTTTACAACACCTACTCATTCAAGGGTTTTTCTTTATTTTTACTATTTTCTACATTGTAGAATAAGAGTGAAGACAGCAAAACTATGAAATAACACATATGGAATCATGTAGTAACCAAAAAAAGTGTTAAACAAATCTAAATATATTTTATATTTGAGATTCTTCAAATAGCCACTCTTTGCTTTGATCAAATCAAATCAAATCACATTTTATTGGCCACATGCGCCGAATACAACAGGTGCAGACATTACAGTGAAATGCTTACTTACAGCCCTTAACCAACAGTGCATTTATTTTTTAACAAAAAAAGTAAAAATAAAAACAACAACAACAAAAAGTGTTGAGGAAAAAAAGAGCAGAAGTAAAATAAAATAACAGTAGGGAGGCTATATATACAGGGGGGTACCGGTGCAGAGTCAATGTGCCGGGGCACTGGCTAGTTGAGGTAGTTGATGACAGCTTTGCACACTCTAGCGAGCATTTTAACCAGGTAGCCTAGGACAACAAAAAATGTAAAGTGTGCCATAGACCGTATAGACAAAATGAAAGAGGAGGATGGCGTTTCTCTACAAGTAGGGTGAGTCAACATGTTTTTTTGTACTTGCACACACACACACACACACACACATCATAACCATGGACAGCCACATCATAACCATGGACAGCCACATCATAACCATGGACAGCCACATCATAACCATGGACAGCCACATCATAACCATGGACAGCCACATCATAACCATGGACAGCCACATCATAACCATGGACAGCCACGTCATAACCATGGACAGCCACATCATAACCATGGACAGCCACATCATAACCATGGACAGCCACATCATAACCATGGACAGCCACATCATAACCATGGACAGCCACGTCATAACCATGGACAGCCACGTCATAACCATGGACAGCCACATCATAACCATGGACAGCCACATCATAACCATGGACAGCCACATCATAACCATGGACAGCCACATCATATTTAACTCACGTTGATTGGAATAAATCATTTTTTTGGGGTATCTTTTAGATGCCACTGTATTAGATAGACTAAGCATAGGTTATTTGATGAAATTGAAATGGTGCTGGAATAGTGGAGGCAGCGTCTGTTTTCTTTGCGACTTGCGGTAACTCTCCGGTGTTCTAAATCACTAGTTGTTCAGTAGCCCGAAAACGTCGGAAACATGAACTAGCTTGACCCCTGCTGTAGGTCATGTAACTGGTTGTTACATGCAACATGTTTTGTGGACTTCACCGGACAGAGGTTGCTCTCCGGTTTTGTGATGAAACAAAAGGTGTGGTTGAATTTATTCTGCCACTGTGTCTTCTTATTGTCTCGGCCTTTAGGCCTATATATCACGGTGTCAAGGCATATGAATTAACAGGTTATAATGTAAACAACGCAATTATCACAATAGGTTGTAAAAAAATATATATTCTGGCTTGATATCCCCGGTGATTTTACCCACACACCGCTACTGCACTTACCACTGTTAGGGCAACAAGAAGTTTAAAACCACTGGAACAGTGGTAAAATTGCCTGGTAGAGGACCCAAGTTGATCATGTCCCCACGCACAGTGAGGAAGATGGTTTCGGGAGGCAAAGATAGTCCAAGGGAGAACAGTTGGAGAATTCCAGAACTTGGTCATCTTAGGTTCACCAAGTTTCCAAATGTAGAATTGGACGACACCTCCATGCTAATATGCTCTTTGGAAGGGTTGCCATAAAAAAGCCTTTATTGAGAGCAACCACCAAATGTAAACGCCTGGAGTTTGCTAAACGCCATTGGCACTTGGATTGGAACCGGACGCTCCGGTCAGAGGAGGTGAAAATAGAAGCAAAACTCGACAGAAAATAATGTTATACCTACTCAGTAGCGGTGCGTACAATCACCGGGCAAGCCAGTAAAAAAAGGCATATTACAACCTACAGTATGTTGTGATAATTGCTTTGTTTGCCCTATAAACCATTAGTTCATACGCCACCGTGTTATGCAATAAGGCCGTGACAACAAGAAGACATTCAGACAGTGGCGGAATAAATTCAACTACACGTTTGTTTCATCACAAAACCGGAGAGCAAAATCTGTCCGGTGAAGTCCACACAGCAAATATTGCATGTAACAAACAGTTATATCACCTGCAGCATGGTCAAGCAAATGTTTTCGACTGTTTTTACTAAACAACTACTGAATTAGAACCACGGAGTCAGCACAAAGACAACAGGAGCACTGACTCCTCTATTCCAGCACCAGTTCAACTTAAACATTTAAACATCATCAAATCAACTAGGCTATATATGCTTTGTTTAATACACTGAAAACAAACTTAAATATACAACAACAACAAAAATTGTCCAATCAATGTTGCTAAAGATCATGTGGCTGTCCATGGTACTGATTTCTGTGTGTGTGTGTGCGTGTGTGTGTGTGTGTGTGCGCGCAAGTAAAACACATTTTTTGGACTCACCCTACTTGTAGAGAAACTCCAATGCCATCCTCCTCTCTTTCATGTTGGCTAAACGGTCTATGACTCTGTCATGCAGTACATGTTTAGTTTTTGTTAAAAGGCTTGCTAGCCTAACTTCCTCGCATGGGCAACAATGAACCAGCTATGTTAGCTAGCTAGTTAATGTGAGCCTAGTCTACATCTAAGATACATATTGAACTTCAATTGATTCAGGCCAGTGGCACAATATATTAATTTATGGTTAGATCAGAATCACCGTCATAATCATTGGCCTGTACAGAGAATTAAGGCATTTTGCTGCGCCAGGACAACATCAGCTCAACGCTGATTGGCTAATTATTTTATACTTTTTTTTTTTTTATCAAGGGAGGCCAAACGCTCGCTGGCATCAATCAATCAAATGCTACGGCGGCAACGTGTCCTACTTGTTTGGTCCAGACAGCATCAGGGGCTACACATACTGAGACAGAGGGGTTCTGTTTCCCTCGCTCTGATGATTTCTCCGGTGGGATTCAGCCACTTGCGAATTGAAGGGAAATGATAAAAAACACAGAGAGATGAAAGATACATTATTTTAATCATTTGTATTATTTTATTGGTCAAATATCCGGGGATGCCTGGCTTCCCTTGGCATCCATGAATACACTCCACTGTACCTACTGTAAAATATGGTGGTGGATCTTTAATGTTTTGAGGTTATTTTGCTTCCACTGGGCCTTGGGCCCTTGTTAAGGTCAACGACATCATGAACCATACCAAGTACCAGAATATTTTAGGCCAAAACCTGGTTGCCTCTGCCAGGAGGCTGAAACTTGGCCGCAAGTGGATCTTCCAGAGAGACAATGACCGCAAGCACACATACAAATCAACAAAGAACCCCATTGAAAACCTGTGATTCGAATTGAAAAGGGAAATGCATAAGCGCAGACCGAAGGATATCAAGGATCTGGAAAGATTCTGTATGGAGGAATGGTCTAAGATCCCTTCCAATGTGTTCTTCAATCTCATAAAACAGAATAGTGGTGTTATCCTCACAAGGGGAGGATGCACAAAGTATTGAAAACAGGGGTGCTAATAATTTTGAAACATCTATTTTTGAAATGTTATATTACATGTTAAACAAATATATATTTCTCTGAGCAATTGTATTAGTATAAAATAATATAATATAATGTTGCATACAATATAGCTCAGTATTTGTATTATTTATTTTATAGTCTTTTTTGCTCATCTTTATCAAGGGTGCCAATAATTTGGGATGTGACTTGTATCAGACTTGTATCATCAATGTCATTCTCTTGCCTTGTCTGCAAGACATGTTGTTGAGTGACAATAATTAACACAAGAGCAGTCAATCTATTTTCATTTTACAGGAGCATTGTGAGAACACACCAGTATTTAGTGACAATTAGCCTAGTTCAGTCATTCTATCCTACAGTCGTGGTCAAAAGTTTTGAGAATGACACAAATATATTTTCACAAAGTCTGCTGCTTCAGTTTTTATGATTTTTATTTGCATATACTCCTGAATGTTATGAAGAGTGATCAGATGAATTGCAATGAATTGCAAAGTCCCTCTTTGCCATGAAAATTAACTTAATCCCCCAAAAACATTCCCACTGCATTTCAGCCCTGCCACAAAAGGACCAGCTGCCATCATGTCAGTGATTCTCTCGTTAACACAGGTGAGAGTGTTGAAGAGGACAAGCCTGGAGATCACTCTGTCATGCTGATTGAGTTAGAATAACAGACTGGAAGCTTTAAAAGGAGGGTGGTGCTTGAAATCATTGTTCTTCCTCTGTTAACCATGGTTACCTGCAAGGAATCAAGTGCCGTCATCATTGCTTTGCACAAAAAGGGCTTCACAGGCAAGGATATTGCTGCTAGTAAGATTGCACCTAAATCAACCATTTATCGGATCATCAAGAACTTCAAGGAGAGAGGGTCAATTGTTGTGAAGAAGGCTTCAGGGCACCCAAAAAAGTCCAGCAAGCTCCAGGACCGTCTCCTAAAGTTGATTCAGCTGCGGGATCGGGACCCCACCAGTGCAGAGCTTGCTCAGGAATGGCAGCAGGCAGGTGAGAGTGCATCTGCACGCACAGTGAGGCGAAGACTTTGGGAGGATGGCCTGGTGTCAAGAAGGGCAGCGAGGAAGCCACTTCTCTCCAGTAAAAACATCAGGGACAGACTGATATTCTGCAAAAGGTACAGGGATTGGACTGCTGAGGACTGGGGTAAAGTCATTTTCTCTAATGAATCCCCTTTCCGATTGTTTGGGGCATCCAGAAAAAAGCTTGTCCAGAGAAGACAAGGTGAGCGCTACCATCAGTCCTGTGTCATGCCAACAGTAAAGCATCCTGAGACCATTAATGTGTGGGGTTGCTTCTCAGCCAAGGGAGTGGGCTCACTCACAGTTTTGCTTAAGAACACAGCCATGAATAAAGAATGGTACCAACACATCCTCCGAGAGCAACTTCTCCCAACCATCCAAGAACAGTTTGGTGACGAACAATGCCTTTTCCAGCATGATGGAGCACCTTGCCATAAGGCAAAAGTGATAACTAAGTGGCTCGGGGAACAAAACATTGAAATGTTGGGTGCATGGCCAGGAAACTCCCCAGACCTTAATCCCATTGAGATCTTGTGGTCAATCCTCAAGAGGCGGGTGGACAAACAAAAACCCACAAATTCTGATAGACTCCAAGCATTGATTATGCAAGAATGGGCTGCCATCAGTCAGGATGTGGCCCAGAAGTTAATTGACAGCATGCCAGGGCGGATTGCAGTGGTCCTCTGTAGCTCAGCTGCAGAGCACGGCGCTTGTAACGCCAAGGTAGTGGGTTCGATCCCCGGGACCACCCATACACAAAAATGTATGCACGCACGACTGTAAGTCGCTTTGGATAAAAGTGTCTGCTAAATGGCATATTATTATAAAAAGAAGGGTCAACACTGCAAATATTGACTCTTTGCATAAACTTAATGTAATTGTCAATAAGAGCCTTTGACACTTATGGAATGCTTGTAATTATACTTCAGTATACCAGAGTAACATCTGACAAAAATATCTAAAAACACTGAAGCAGCAAACTTTGTGAAGACCAATACTTGTGTCATTCTCAAAAATGTTGACTATGACTGTACCCTCTATATTCACCTCTATATTCAAAAGCATTTATTAAAAGAAGAATTGCTATGTTAACGTATGCCAGTAATATTGTTGAGCCAGGAAAAGTAGCCTAGAGCCATGCGCCACTAGGTCTATAAGGTGCCATTGAAGCAAGCGTCAGGACACGTTTCACGATCGGGCAGTCAAGATTTTTCTCCAACTTTCCCCCACAGTATGCGGAATCGTTCTAGGTCTGCTTCTCGCTGCAGCTGCGACTTCTCAATGGAGATCATTGTAGCAACGACACGTAGTTGGAGCTAGGGAGCTGAGCAGCACGGTTATTGCAATCACGTTGAGCGCGCCGCTGTCTGTGACAGTGGCATCATCCCGACTGTGTGAGAGAGAGAGAGAGAGAGAAAGACATCAAACGACAGTAGTGGTAAGCGGAGGTTTATAAGATGTTACAGCGCGGCTTTCTCAACACTTCAGCTGTGGCAGTGCCTTTACAATGTGTTGGATTCTTTTGTGGAGCGTTGGCTATGTGATTGCGAGTTCCTTTTGAGTGCGTTCCAGAGAGGAAAAGGTATGAACTGCTATTCACTTTATACGCTAATTAACTGTCAAAGGGGTGCGATTTTAATGCGTTGGATATTTTATGAATTCTAGTGAATTTCTTTGACACAAATGTTCTGTATGCATTAAAAAAGTGTTTCTTCAAAACTCTGACTGGATATGGCTATATTCTCACCAGAAATTGCCCTGAAGAAATCAAGAATAAAACAAATTGGAATATTTTCAAATCCGAAAAGATCTGTTTTGCCTAACCTATATCTCCATAAAGTATGTAGCCTATGACAGTGATGTTTATTGCGGATTTATGATTGCATATGATAGTGAGGCCTCTAATGATAATAAAAAAGCATCGTTGGTTAATTAATTAGTATTCTGTATAATATAAGGCTGTATAATTATGGATAGGGTTTAAACTGCGGCTCATGTCAATGTTTTATTAATTTAAACTTTGTATATTAACCGAGTTACTATTTTACATTACTTTTTGGACGAATGGGAACTATCATTAATACTTAAATGTACGCTAGCTACATTTTCAGATTATCAGCACACTTTTGAGTGACACTTTGGGTTTCATAATAAATATAGGCAGTCATATGTCAGATAATGGGGACGGTTAACTCTTGTCGATATGAAATTACAAAGTATCTCTCCGTATCGAACATCTCTGCATCGTTCATCAGTCGAGTCAATGATAGTGCGGTCTGAATAACGGAACCGGTCCTCCAGGTCCAGCGTGTAGGGTCTCTTTTGTCCACTGGGTGGCGTGGATGATAATAGCCTATAGTTTAGTAGGCAATGCAAACGTATTTTCACGATTTCAGTTATCTCATCAAAATCGATTAATAATAGCAAGTTTTTGGGCTTATTCAGCAGTGTTTACCCGATTAAGTAGAATCCTGTTAAAAAATATTGTTATAAGTATCATTTATATTCCTAAAACATAAGTTGAAAATGATACTGTTGCTGCTTCCTGTCATAATGGATTTTTGATTTACAGCCCAATGTCAAAACACTGGTTTTAAATGTACAAATTCATAATCAATATGCTGAAATAGGTCGTGATATTTTGAAGACCATAACATACAAATTACAATTTACACATACTGTATGCTGCTAAATTAGTACCTACAGTATAAACTGCACAGCATCAACATTTGCCAAGCCTCCTGGAGTTGATTAGCTTGTTCTACTGTAGTCAATAGCACGTGCAAATTAATAACTCGAATCGATATTGTATTAAAATAAAAAAATCAATGGAACTGGGACAATAACAGCAGCCACATGTACCGTTTGCTCTCTTCTAAAAGACAAACACTCTTATCCAGGGCGACTTACAGGAGCAATCGGGATTAAGTGCCTTGCTCAAGGGCATATCGACCGACGTTTTACCTAGTCAAGTGGGGGATTCAAACCAGCGACCTTTTGGTTATTGACCTAACGCTCGTAAACGCTAGGCTACAAACCATAACGAACTTGGGTGAACTACATATACCTGTCGATAGCTGAGAATATGTAGGAAAATATTTATGGTAGATGGCCAATACGAAATAGGAAACGCAAGACTTTTTTGCCTGGATAATTTCAACGAATCATCACCTCATAGGTAGTTCTACATAGTGACACATGTTGTCTTTTTCATAGCTGACTGCAGTGGCGGCTCCTGAAAAAATTCTCAGGAGGGGCAATTTTTCTGATGATTTAGGTGACCTACACACATTTTTAAAAAGATATGTCCATCAACAACATGAAGACAGGGGCAGCATATAAGTCAATACCAGAAGCATTTATTGACTGATCTCAAAAGTGTTGGCTTACAAAAGCAAAATAAGTTATCACAGTAAAAATAATCAAGGGTGTTCTTTCACATTCCTCAACACTGCATAAACAATATGTATGGCTTTGTAAAAATGAACAACCATATTCTGGCCAATTGTATAGATTTGTAAATATGAACAACCATATTCTGGCCAATTGTATAGATTTGTAAAAATGAACATGAACAGATTTTTTTATTTTTTTATTCCTCTTTTTAGTCAGCTTTAGAATGTGTTCATACACTTATGAGCACCACTGTACAGTACACATAGTATATAAAATAAGATAGATTACACCACTGGCCATATATAATGACAATAATGTAATTTCAAACACAAATGCAGTCTCCTTTCATGCATACATTTTCAAATAAAGCTCTGCTTTGAGAAAGATCGAATGATATTGTTTAATCTTTATCTTACCTTATGGCCTGCACACTGCTTGCGAAGCTGTCGAGGGCACGTTTGATAAAGACAGCATCGATGTCCTTATTCTGTAGCTTCTGGTACGGTGGGCTGGTCAAATGAACCCAATGAACCCGTCCGGATGGCTTCAAAACATTCTATGAGGTCGTCTCGATTCTCGTAGACAGTGTTCACGACTCTGCTGTTGCTAACCTCATCGTTGTGGCGGCGGACAGCTAGCCTGTATCCCTCATCCAGTTGAGTGGCAATATTCACTCTCACCAAAGCAGACAATCTCAAACAGCTATCAATGTGGGTCTTTGACAGCTCATTTTTCTTAATCTTTTCTGAAAGATGGTGCATGTCGGTTACACCAGTCGCTGTCCAAGCGTTGCTGTCTGCCGTTCATGGTTACGTTACGTTACGTATGACGAAAGCGCGTAAGTGCAAGCCCTCAGACACCCATAGAGAATGTATTGAAAGCTCAGAAATTTGAAAAAAAAATATTTTACATTAGAGGCTATGAGAGACTTCTGGGCGATTTTCAACCTGACTGAAATCGCCCCAAAACGGGCGGGGACATTTGAAGCACGACTTTAGCCTGATTGGACATTTAGTGGCTGGCAGATCAGACGTGAACACTGAACTACTGTTGCCATGATATAATTGATTAGAAAAAAAATCCCTTCCTTTTCCCGTTTGGCAGTGCGTCGCCCATATCGCCCTATTGAACACACCGCCCATGGCTGACTGTCAAATCTGTGTATTTGCTTGTGGCCAGCGACATTTATGCAGAGAGTGCTCCGAATTATTTGTGACATTCCAGTTTGAAAATGAAAACCGCTTTCTAACATGCTGACCAAACCGGCTCCATGCCTGCGTCATTGTGCGCAAGTTGATTTTGTCTATAGCCCACCAGACACATTCATGACACACAGGTTAAAATACCAAAAGCAACTGTAAAGCAACTATATTCATCTGGGGACAGGTTGAAACACACTTGAACAATTCATGGACATTTATCTAGCATGCTGTTGCTAGCTAATTTGTCCTGGGAGATAAACATTGGGTTGTTATTTTACCTGAAATGCATATGGTCCTTTTACCCATTTTATCACACAAAATCGTGTGTTCTCTACTCCGACAATTAATCCACAAATAAAAGGGGAAACCTAGTTAGCTTTAAGTTAGTTTTCTTTGATTCATCTCTCCTCATTCATTTTTCTTCTTTGCAGATTTTATATGGCGGTTGGCAACCTACTTTAAGATGCATTACCGCCACCAACTGGACTGGGGTGTGGACCTTGTTCATCTTTCAGTCACCCACGTGTGTAGGTGTACATTTATTTTGCAACGCTCCGTCACTCAACGCTGCCGGTTTGGTCAGCATATCAGTCCTGCGATGGACAGGCGCGTATGATAAAACCAACAGTACCAAACGAAAGATATTCGTCAGTTTAAAGCAAAAGTATGTGTAATTGCACTCAATTGTGTGTGGTGAAAATGCAAGCTTGTGTAAGGTAGTAAGACAAACCGTCTACATAAGTGAAATTAGCGCAATATAAAAAATAATTTTATGGCAAAATAATTCTACATGTCAGTTTAAGATGATATGATATGTTGCCCACTCAAATCTGTTTCTCACTCATTTAACACAATTCAACAGGGCGCTCTAGATTAGATCCTCGGCAGTGTCTGTTCAATAGGCTGAACGTTCAACATCCCTTGTTCTAGCAACATATGAGCTCAAGTCATTCGATTTAAGATCCATCTCTTCTGATTGGGGGGAATGCAAAGTCAACATTTATGTTTGAATAACATATGTTAAATATACAATATGTTATGTAGGCCCTATGCCTACAAATTGAGATGTCTAAGAAGTTTAATTAATTATAATTTTATTTAACAATGTAAGACAATACTTTCTAAATATATTAGGCTGCAATGTTTCTTGAGGTGTTTCTTCCCAAACAGATCGTTGTTGTTTTATTTATTTTTCTAACGTCGGCCTGTAAGGTTGTGTATTGACGCTGCTGTGCGGATCTGTTCATTAGTCGGGCTGAGCGTGAACAACAAGACATGATTGAGGGTGATGAGGTAGTCCAGTTTTTTGCCCGGCGGTAGGGCATGATAAGCGATCCCGGCGGAGGCACTGCTTCACATGTTGATTATGTCCCTAATACCACCCTAATGTCCTAATAGAGATGCTAATACGGTGTGTGTGTGTGTGTGTGTGTGTGTGTGTGTGTGTGTGTGTGCCATATCCCTTACAAAAAAAAAAGATTGCAGTTTTGAAACTGCAGTAAAAGTGCAGTAACCGCAGTCAACTGTGGTATTTTGGACGCAGTGATTGCAGAATGACTGCAGTGTACTAGTTATACGGCACTGTAACTGCAATTACGCTGCAAAAAAATTATTTAAAAAAAATGTTATTTTGGACGCAGTTATATTGCACACGGACTGCAATCTTTTTTCGTAAGGGATGTCCTGTAGAAAATATATAGGCCTATGATAAATAAACATGTTATCAACAAGTAGAATCACCTTGCTCCTGGAAATAAATTAACAGGCTCACCATTTCAAATAGGATAGTTGGTGACATGTTATTAGCAATAAGCCTGTTGTTTTTAATAGTTTTTTAAAAGCTCTGAGGGGTGGCCAGTCCCCTTCTAGCTGTGCCGGGTGGAGATGATAAGTTAATGTGTTAAATAAGAAGCACATCAAGTGGCATACCCACAGGGCAAAATGACTAGGTTATATTTAATGGTGTTGGTTAATGCCCTCAGGGAAAAAGCTAGAAGGTGATGGGGTGATGTTTTATTTAGTCATTACTTTGAGAGATGGTTTGAAATATATTTATTAAAGATTTTGTAAGAATCAATCCAAAACAGGTTAATTAATTGGTTAGGGTGTGTTCTGGTCTGTATCGTCATGCGTTTCCATAAGCTATGTCTCCAAAGTGTTTCTCAACCACATGCATGGTAACTTCTGCCTCAGTCTCTCTTTCTACCGCAATAAAAGAGCTGAAAATTGAGTCAGCTTGCGATAATAATGAGGCCATATGTTACCAGTCACTGCCCGCGCTGTGCTTGATGTCCAGATGCCAGGAGCAGCGTACACTCTCTGCTTTTGAGCGTTCTGTCCCCAGCGGAGGCTGCGGTCGTTCCCACAGCAGGGGCTTGTGCTCTAGACGCCTGTGGTTTGCACGTCGCTTCGAGTGAGCTCTCTGGCTCTAGCGAATGATTTGAGGAGAGTAGAGAAGAGGGGAGATACCGTAGTGAGAGAGGGGAAGGAGGGGTTGATATGGAGGGATGGCGGTTGTGCAAGCGCTCGAATTGCGCACTGTTTTAAGTGCGCTCTCCTCTGGGCTCAGTGGATTTTACAGTTGCTAGTCACGGCGGGAAGCCGCCTGTGCAACTCGCGTCAGATGGCACGAGAGTCTATTGAGACTTCATCATCCTGTCTCAGTCCATTTGGGCGAGCCGCAGAAAAAAACGGTGTCCATCGTGAAGTGCCAATAACGACAGCGGGCATATTTCCGGACCGGGATGAAAAATAAGTGGGGGAGAGAAAGAGGGGAGGAGGGGGAGAGAATGAGGGGAGGAGGGGGAGAGAACGAGGGGAGGAGGGGAGAGAAAGAGGGGAGGAGGGGGAGAGAATAAGGGGAGGAGGGGGAGAGAAAGAGGGGAGGAGGGGGAGAGAATGAGGGGAGGAGGGGGAGAGAAAGAGGGGAGGAGGGGGAGAGAATGAGGGGAAGAGGGGAGAGAAAGAGGGGAGGAGGGGGAGAGAAAGAGGGGAGGAGGGGGATAGAACGAGGGGAGGAGGGGAGAGAACGAGGGGAGGATGGGAGAGAAAGAGAGGAGGAGGGGGAGAGAAAGAGGGGAGGAGGGGGAGAGAAAGAGAAGAGGAGCGGGAGGGCAAAGAGAAAATAAAAGACTACTTTCCTCACTGCATACAGTGCTTCAAATAGCAACAACCGCAATAGCCTTCTTTGTTGCTTTCACACGGTGAGTCACGCAGCAGGCTTACACACACACAAACACACAAACACGCAACCCCCCCCACCCCACACACACACAGAGAAAAGGGTTGTCAAGTCTGCTTTGAGCTGTGAGAGTGAGGCAGGGATATGGCTACTGAGATCTTGGCCTGGGAGACCCATGGTGCCCTTGTGTGCACTGTGTACACACCAGGGAAGAGAGAGGATTATTGGTTGTGTGTTTGTGTGTGTGTGTGTGTGTGTGTTTGTTTGTTTGTGTGTGTGTGTAAGGGGTGAAGGGGGGTTGGACACTCGTTGGCAAATGTTTGGGGGGGGTCTAGTGAGCCCCAGCTGCTGAATAAAAGATAAACGTACAGCTAGGCTGCATCACAAATGGCAGCTCATTCTTTAGACCAGGGACCATAGGGCTGGCATTCAATCCCATCACACTTTGTCTGCTTTTTAAAGGCCTTTGCAGACACCGCATTCATGGTAAAAGCTGCATATGTCGGCTCAATTGGATATAACCTTTATTAAATGGCGCATAGCCGACAAAGCGCGATCAGATTGAATCCCAGCCCTAGCACTGGGTTTTGAACCCACGATCCTTGGAGCCAGAGCGTGGTCAGGTCTGGTAGTCAGGTCCATTCAGGTCTGGTAGTCAGGTCTGGTAGTCAGGTCCGGTCAGGTCTGGTAGTCAGGTCTGGTAGTCAGGTCCAGTCAGGTCTGGTAGTCAGGTCTGGTAGTCAGGTCCGGTCAGGTCTGGTAGTCAGGTCCGGTCAGGTCTGGTAGTCAGGTCCAGTAGTCAGGTCCAGTCAGGTCTGGTTGCCAGGTCCAGTCAGGTCCGGTCAGGTCTGGTAGTCAGGTCCAGTCAGGTCTAGTAGTCAGGTCCAGTAGTCAGGTCCAGTCAGGTCTGGTTGCCAGGTCCAGTCAGGTCCGGTCAGGTCTGGTAGTCAGGTCCAGTAGTCAGGTCCAGTCAGGTCTAGTAGTCAGGTCCAGTAGTCAGGTCCAGTCAGGTCTAGTAGTCAGGTCCAGTAGTCAGGTCCAGTCATGTCCAGTCTGGTCTGGTAGTCAGGTCCAGTCAGGTCTGGTAGTCAGGTCTGGTAGTCAGGTCCAGTCAGGTCTGATAGTCAGGTCCGGTAGTCAGGTCCGGTAGTCAGGTCCGGTAGTCAGGTCTGGTAGTCAGGTCCGGTCAGGTCTGGTAGTCAGGTCTGGTAGTCAGGTCAGGTAGTCAGGTCCAGTAGTCAGGTCCAGTAGTCAGGTCCAGTCAGGTCACATTTAAACTCACAATTCCTGACATTTAATCCTAGTAAAAATTCCCTGTCTTAGGTCAGTTAGGATCACAACTTTATTTTAAGAATATGAAATATCAGAATAATAGTAGAGAAAGTGATTTATTTAAGGTTTTATTTATTTCGTCGCATTCCTAGTGGGTCAGAAGTTTACATACACTCAATTAGTATTTGGTAGCATTGCCTTTAAATTGTTTAACTTGGGTCAAACGTTTCGGGTAGCCTTCCACAAGCTTCCCACAATAAGTTGGGTGATTTTGGCCCATTCCTCCTGACAGAGCTGGTGTAACTGAGTCAGGTTTGTAGGCCTCCTTGCTTGCACACGCTTTTTCAGTTCTGCCCACAAATGTTCTATAGGATTGAGGTCAGGGCTTTGTGATGGCCACTCCAAAACCTTGACTTTGTTGTCCTTAAGCCATTTTGCCACAACTTTGGAAGTATGCTTGGGGTCATTGTCCATTTGGAAGACCCATTTGCGACCAAGCTATAACTTCCTGACTGATGTCTTGAGATGTTGCTTTAATATATCTACATAATTTTCCTTCCTCATGATGCCATCTATTTTGTGAAGTGCACCAGTCCCTCCTGCAGCAAAGCACCCCCACAGCATGATGCTGCCACCTCCTTGCTTCACAGCTGGGATGGTGTTCTTCGGCTTGCAAGCCTTCCCCTTTTTCATCCAAACATAACGATGGTCATTATGGCCAAACCGTTCTATTTTTGTTTCATCAGACCAAAGGACATTTCTCCAAAAAGTACGATCTTCGTCCACAGGTGCAGTTGCAAACCGTAGTCTTGCTATTTTATGGCGGTTTTGGAGCAGTGGCTTCTTCCTTGATGAGCGGCCTTTCAGGTTATGTCGATATAGGACTCGTTTTACTATGGATATAGATCCTTTTGTACCTGTTTCCTCCAGCATCTTCATAAGATCCTTTGCTGTTGTTCTGGGATTGATTTGCACTTTTCGCTCCAAAGTACATTCATCTCTAGGAGACCTCCAATTGACTAAAATGATGTCAATTAGCCTATCAGAAGCCATGACATCATTTTCTGGAATTTTCCAAGATGTTTAAAGGCACAGTCAACTTAGTGTATTTAAACTTCTGACCCACTGGAATTTTGATACAGTGAATTATACATTTAAAAAATATTTCTCTAAACAAGTTCTGGAACAATTACTTGTGTCATGCACAAAGTAGATGTCCAAACCGACTTGCCAAAACTATAGTTTGTTAACAAGAAATTTGTGGAGTGGTTGAAAAACCAGTTTTAATGACTCCAACCTAAGTTTGTGTAAACTTCCAACTTCAACTGTAAATCAGCTGTGTAGTGCTAGGGCAAAAAAACGAACCGTGCACCCAGGGGACCCAGTACCAAGTTTGGGAAACACTGATCTAGAATAGTAAAACATTATTCACATGGATGGCCCCAGCAGGAATTCACTATCTACACCTTGTTGCAAGCACCACACCTCTACCAACCGAGCCAAACAGGAAAAGAATAGTGAGACATTATCTGATAATCTAGGTGTTAATTTCCTGTGTCACTGCCAATAGCTGTTTAGCTTTACTTGAACTCTTCAGTTGTTCAATTCAACAGACTGTATGTTTAAAGAGAAGACATCTAGTCAGTTACTAAGCTGCTTGTAATAACTCTCTGTAAATTGAGGCTTAAAAAAGAGATTAGAGGGTTTAGATAAGACATTTCCCCTTCATGCATCACCTTAAAAGGGCTGCAGCGTGTGGGAAGAAAGAGGGACATGAGAGAGAGAGAGAGGGAGGGAGAGGGAGGGAGAGGGAGGGAGAGGGAGGGAGAGGGAGGGAGAGAGAGAGAGAGGGAGAGAGAGAGAGAGGGAGGGAGAGGGAGGGAGAGGGAGGGGGAGGGAGAGGGAGGGAGAGGGAGGGAGAGGGAGGGGGAGGGGGAAGAGAAAGAGAGAGAGAGAGAGAGAGAGGGAGAGAGAGGGAGGGAGAGGGAGGGAGAGGTAGAGGGGAGGGAGAGGGAGAGGGAGGGAGAGGGAGGGAGAGGGAGAGAGAGAGAGGGAGGGAGGGAGAGGGAGAGGTAGAGGGGAGGGGGAAGAGAAAGAGAGAGAGAGAGAGAGAGAGAGAGAGAGAGAGAGAGAGAGAGAGAGAGAGAGAGAGAGAGAGAGAGAGAGAGAGAGAGAGAGAGAGAGAGAGGAGAGAGAGAGAGAGGGAGGGAGAGGGAGGGAGAGGGAGGGAGAGGTAGAGGGGAGGGGGAAGAGAAAGAGAGAGAGAGAGAGGGAGAGAGAGGGAGGGAGAGGGAGGGAGAGGTAGAGGGGAGGGAGAGGGAGAGGGAGGGAGAGGGAGGGAGAGGGAGAGAGAGAGAGGGAGGGAGAGGGAGGGAGAGGTAGAGGGGAGGGGGAAGAGAAAGAGAGAGAGAGAGAGAGAGAGAGAGGAGGGAGGGAGAGGGAGGGAGAGGTAGAGGGAGGGGGAAGAGAAAGAGAGAGAGGCGTAGAGGCAGAGAGTGAAAAACGGAGGCAGGGAGAGAGAGAGAGGGGTAGAGGCAGAGAGTGAAAACGGAGGCAGGGATTGAAAAAACTGAGGCAGGAAGAGAGAGAGAAAGAGAGAGAGAGGGGGGTAGAGGCAGAGTGAAAAACGGAGGCAGGGAGTGAAAAACGGAGGCAGGGAGAGAGAGGCGGGTGGGGGGGGGGGGGGGGGTGATCAAAGAGAATGGCATAAATTCACCTCTGAACCAAGGGCCTTGTTAATGGTGAGGATAGTCTACGTGGGTTTATGTCAACGCATCTTCCAGAGTTAATATACTGCATTTCAAACTTCTAAACAGCTAAATTTGAACCCCCCATGTCGAACCAAATACGATATGTCAACATGTCCCTGTCAGCCGTCAGTCAAACTGCACAATAACAGTGCTGTCATTCACTCGTTAAACCAAGGGTTAAGTTTAGGCATTCCTTCCGAGAAGTTAGGGTTAAGGTATTTTCCGGGGATTAAGGTTAGAGGTAAGGTTTGGGTTTAAAAACAAATAAATAAATAAATGCCTAGCACTGGGATTGAACCCGTGATGAACCTCATGTTTCAGCATGATATCGATGCCATAATTCACTGGATCTTGGGTTTGTTTATCTATGTAGATACTGTTCATTGCATCAAGAGAGAAAGACGTGACAAACATCATGTAGGGGTGCAAAATTCTGGTCATGAAATTTCCACAAAATCCCCAGGTTTTCCCAAATCCCAGACACTATGGATCTAAAGACCAGACACTATGGATCTCAAAACCAGACACTATGGATCTCAAAACCAGACACTATGGATCTCAAGACCAGACACTATGGATCTCAAAACCAGACACTATGGATCTCAAGACCAGACACTATGGATCTCAGAAACTATGGCTCTCAAGAATGGACACTATGGATCTCAAGACCAGACACTATGGATCTCTAGACCAGACACTATGGATCTCAAAACCAGACACTATGGATCTCAAGACCAGACACTATGGATCTCAGAAACTATGGCTCTCAAGAATGGACACTATGGATCTCAAAACCAGACACTATATACACTTCCTACATGTATTGCTTTCTTAGTCTCTCCCGAGGGATACCCTCTTTAAAGGGACTGTAATTCTAGAACAGTGTTATCTATGAATAACTACTAGCTTGCACATTATAAAAATAATCATAAAATAATAATGTTTCCCTCTGTATTATTTTTAACTTTCATCTTTGAATCGTAATAAGTCTTGAGGGGAACAGTCGTGTTCAATGTTCGTCTTATTTGAACTTCAAGTTTCAAAGTTTATTTGCCACATGCACAGGATACAACAGGTGTAAAACAATGCAGTGCAATTCTTATCTTTGCCAACAATGCACTGATAGTAATAACAATATATACTGAACAAAAATATACAGTTGAAGTCGGAAGTTTACACACACTTAGGTTGGAGTCATTAAAACTCGTTTTTCAACCACTCCACAAATGTCTTGTTAACAAACTATAGCTTCGGCAAGTCGGTTAGGACATCTACTTTGTGCATGACACAAGTAATTTTTCCAACAATTGTTTACAGACAGATTATTTCACTTATAATCCACTGTATCACAATTCCAGTGGGTCAGAAGTTCACATACACTAAGTTCACTGTACCTTTAAACAGCTTGGAAAATTCCAGAAAATTATGTCATGGCTTTAGAAGCTTCTGATAGGCTAATTGACATCAATAAATCATTCTCTCTATTATTATTCTGACATTATTCTGACTTAAAATAAAGTGGTGATCCTAACTGACCTAAGACAGGGAATTTTTACTAGGATTAAATGTCAGGAATTGTGAAAAACTGAGTTTAAATGTATTTGGCTAAGGTGTATGTAAACTTACGACTTCAACTGTAAACGCAACGTAACGTGTTGGTCCCGTGTTCCATGAGCTGAAATAAAAGATCCCAGAAATGTTTCATATGCACAAAAAGCTTATTTCTCTCAAATCTGGGGCACAAATGTGTTTACATCTGCGGGATACTCTGAGACCAGCCACCCGGACAGCTGATAAAACTGGGGGTTTGCACAAACGAAGAATTTCTGCACAAACTGTCAGAAACCGTCTCAGGGAAACTCAGCAGCATGATGGTCGTCCTCACCAGGGTCTTGACTTGACTGCAGTTCGGCGTCGTAACCGACTTAAGTGGGCAAATGCTCACCTTCGATGGCCAACAGAGTGCCCCATGGTGGCGGTGGGGTTATGGTATGGGCAGGCATAAGTTACGGACAACGAACACAAATGCATTTTATCAATGGCAATTTGAATGCACGGAGATACCGTGACGAGATCCCGAGGCCCATTGTCGTGCCATTCATCCGCCGCCATCACCTCATGTTTCAGCATGATATTGCACGGCCCCATGTCGCAAGGATCTGTACACAATTCCTGGAAGCTAAAAATCTCCCAGTTCTTCCACGGCCTGCATGCTCACCAGACATGTCACCCATTGAGCATGTTTGGGATGCTCTGGATTGACTTGTACGACAGCGTGTTCCATTTCCCGCCAATAATCAGCAACTTCGCACAGCCATTGAAGAGGAGCGGGACAACATTCCACAGGCCACAATCAACAGCCTGATCAACTCTATGTGAAGGAGATGAGTCGCGCTGCATGAGGCAAATGGTGGTCACACCAGATACTGACTGGTTTGTATCGGTGACCAACCGATGCATATCTGTATTCCCAGTCATGTGAAATCCATAGATTAGGGACTAATGAATTTATTTCAATTGACTGATTTCCGTGTATCAACTGTAACTCAGTAAAATCTTAGAAATTGTTGCATGTTCCGTTTATATTTTTGTTCAGCGTAGATAATTAAAAAAAATATATTAAAAAAATATTTAAAAAAACACATACAATAAGTACTATATAGGTTGAAGAAACACGAGAAGGTAAGTATATGCAGGTCAGTGCCAGTACCTTATTCAATGTGCAGGGCTACTGGAGTGGTTGAGGTGGGTTTATACATCAAATTTGACTGGTTGTAGGATATACATGTAAACAGGGCTGAAAAGTAACTGGTAGAAGGAATATATAATATAAAGTCTACACCCCCTTGAACTTTTTAATATTTTGTTGTGTCAGTGCTTCAGTCTCATGCATTTAAATAAGGATAAAAAAAAAAAAAAAAGTATCTTCACACCATATTCCACACTTTTAAGGGGAATTTTTTATTTATTGTGAAAAATATATATGAAAAATAAAAAACATTTTATACCCATCCCCTGATCTGTGCCCTGATTCCTTTTGAAAGCTCCTTGGTCCTCATGGTTGAGTGTTTGCTTTGCAATTCATTACCAAGCAGAGATTACCTACAGGAACTGCTGAATCGATCCTGAAATCATGTGAATCACTACAATTTAACACAGGTGGAGGCCAATTAACTTGGTGTGTGATTTTGAAGGTGATTGGTTACACCTGATCAAATTTAGGATTGCTATTACAAGGGGGTGGAAACTTATCCAACCAAGCTATTTCAGTTGTAATAATTAATTGATAAAAAAAAAACTTTTTTTTTTTTACTTGGAAGTTGTGGTATATAATGTGTAGATCAATAATAATAAAAAAAACCCTGATGTTAATGTACTTTAATTCAAGGTTTTAAGACAAAAAAACGATGAACATTTTTAAAAGGGAGTGTAGACTTTCTATAGGTACTGTATGCAAACAGGAGTAATAGTGACCAGTAACAGGATAAATAGATAGATACTAATGGTAATATATACATGTGAACAGGAGCGTAATGCTAGTAATTCCTCTAATCAATAATCAATATAGCAGCAGTGTAGGCGTGAGCGGTGGTGTGTGCAGGTGTATGTGAGTGGGTAGAAACCTGTGGATGGGCATAGAGTCAGTGTGGATAGCCATTTAACAGTCTTATGGCCAGGGGATGGAAGCTGTTTAGAAGTCTGTTGGTCTGAGCCTTGATGCACCGGTACCGCCTGCCGGACGGGAGCATGGAGAACAGCTCATGTCTCGTGTGGCTGGGGTCTTTGGCAATTTTTCAGGCCTTTCTTAGACACCACCTGGCATGTGTGCCAAGTCTAGGTCCAAAAGGCTTCTTAACAGCCATAAGACTCCTGAAGAGCCAATCAAATGGCTGCCCGGACTATTTGCATTGACTTTTCCAGACTCGGCGCCATCTTGTTCCAGACTGGGATGGGCAACTGGCTTATTATAGTATTATAGTAATCATGGTCGAATTACCGACCAGGGTGCCCCCATTGATTCTATAAGTCACTCTCTAACTGCTAATTTCTCTCTCTGTTTTGCTGTCAGGGTGGGGGGGGGGGGGGGGGGGGGTCTAGGGCCGGCTCTGACTCCATGTCTAGGTGTGGATGTTGGTACGCAGACCCGCGAGCCACTGCGACCCCTAATTTTTTGTTGCATCAAAGTTGCCCATCCCTGCTCTAAGTGTTTAGAAAAAAAGAAAAAAAGAGTTTCCAAAAGGGTTCTTTCGGCTGTCCCAATAGGAGAACCCTTTTTAGTTCCATGTAGAACTCTTTTGGGTTCCATGTAGAACCTTCTGTGTAAAGGGTTCTACATGGAACTCAAAAGGGTTCTACCTGAAACCAAAAGGGTTCTACCTGGAACAAAAAAGGTTATTCAAATGGTTCTCCTATGGGAACAACCGAAGAACCCTTTTAGGTTGTAGAAAGCAAATTTTTTCTAAGACTGTGTACTATACCTCCTAAAGGCTTTCGCTCACTTTGTTCCCCTAGAGACACTGTAGGAGGATTATATTCCCCTAGAGACACTGTAGGAGGATTATATTCCCCTAGACAAGCTGTAGGAGGATTATATTCCCCTAGAGACACTGTAGGAGGATTATATTCCCCTAGAGACACTGTAGGAGGATTATATTCCCCTAGACACGCTGTAGGAGGATTATATTCCCCTAGAGACACTGTAGGAGGATTATATTCCCCTAGAGACGCTGTAGAAGGATTATATTCCCCTAGACACGCTGTAGGAGGATTATATTCCCCTAGAGACACTGTAGGAGGATTATATTCCCCTAGAGACACTGTAGGAGGATTATATTCCCCTAGAGACACTGTAGGAGGATTATATTCCCCTAGAGACACTGTAGGAGGATTATATTCCCCTAGAGACACGGTAGGAGGATTATATTCCCCTAGACACGCTGTAGGAGGATTATATTCCCCTAGAGACACTGTAGGAGGATTATATTCCCCTAGACACGCTGTAGGAGGATTATATTCCCCTAGAGACGCTGTAGGAGGATTATATTCCCCTAGACACGCTGTAGGAGATTTATATTCCCCTAGAGACACTGTAGGAGGATTATATTCCCCTAGAGACACTGTAGGAGGATTATATTCCCCTAGACACGCTATAGGAGGATTATATTCCCCTAGAGACACTGTAGGAGGATTATATTCCCCTAGACACGCTGTAGGAGGATTATATTCCCCTAGACACACTGTAGGAGGATTATATTCCCCTAGAGACACTGTAGGAGGATTATATTCCCCTAGACACGCTGTAGGAGGATTATATTCCCCTAGACACGCTGTAGGAGGATTATATTCCCCTAAAGACACTGTAGGAGGATTATATTCCCCTAGACACCTTGTAGGAGGATTATATTCCCCTAGACACGCTGTAGGAGGATTATATTCCCCTAGAGACGCTGTAGGATGATTATATTCCCCTAGACACGCTGTAGGAGGATTATATTCCCCTAGAGACACTGTAGGAGGATTATATTCCCCTAGACACGTTGTAGGAGGATTATATTCCCCTAGACACACTGTAGGAGGATTATATTCCCCTAGAGACACTGTAGGAGGATTATATTCCCCTAGAGACGCTGTAGGAGGATTATATTCCCCTAGAGACACTGTAGGAGGATTATATTCCCCTAGACACGCTGTAGGAGGATTCTAAGACTAGATCTTTTGTCACTTGAACTAAGGTTAAATCCATTTGAACTGCAGCAGCTCTCCTTAATAAAGCGCTGAGGTGGAGTTGAGTTTTACTCTGAATTAAAATCTTCACGTAGTTACTTTCTGCCATCTTTTGTGCTTACATCATCAGTTCTACTGAGTAGAACAAAGGGAGAGTTCTTGTGAAGCCAAAGGTCGTACAAGACAGTTTATTCTGTTTATTTCCTTTGGTTGTTGTTGTTGTTGTGTAATGCATCTGCAAGGTCTCCCTCGAAGGGAGCGTGCTGAAAATGCCATTGCCTTTTAGTGGAGCTCAGGGTAATAAAATATATTCATTTCACCCAACACACACATACACTGGTATACACCCACACCCACACACACACATGCTTCTGGTGTCCTCTACGAACCCAAACAGTCTCCATTGTAAAACAATGCGACATAGTTTCATGGCCTCTCTCTCACTCTCTCACTCTCTCTCTCTCTTTCCATTATTCTGTCTATTTCTGCCCCCAAAGGCATTGCTTATGATCCATATCTCCTTCTCTGTCAAATGAGCAAGGACAAGCAGTTCCCTGTTGGCAAACCTTACAGCAATTCTCTTGTTCTCTTCTCCCTGTAAGTCTTCGGAAACCCCACTGGAAGCCCAAGCGTAGGCCTTAGACATTGAGGATGGCCTCTTGGTCTAATGGGTATGATGTTGGCTTCACGTGCAGGAGACCAGGGTTTGAATCCCACCGGAGTTGTTTTTATTACTGCACACCGTAGAAAAATGTTTTTCCAACAAAAAAATATAAAACAAGCGTTTCTTATTGGTCAAGTTCCCTCTTCTGTTTTGGACAATTTTCTTCCATTTTGTGCCTAGTAGTCTTGTGTAGCCAGCCTTCCAAATCCTGTCTCATTCAATGGCTATTGGGCTCTAAGTAGAAATGATGTTTCTCGGTCGCCAGCTGGACAGTGTTTCCTCCGACACATTGGTGCAGCTGGCTTCCGGGTTAAGCGAGCAGTATGTCAAGAAGCTGTGCCGCTTGGTAGGGTCGTGTTTCGGAGGATGCATGCCTCTCCCGAGTCCGTAGGGGAGTTGCAGCGATGGGACTGTAATTGGGGAGATAAAGTAAACACAGTTCACTTTCATAGAAGCCACGTTGTATTCCTTCTTGCATCTGTGCGCTCTCCTCCTCTCACCTTTTCCCTTTGCTTTTGGAATTCAATGCACAACACATCAGCTGTATGTGACCAGGCGATAAAAACCTTTCCAAGACAAACCATATCATAACCGCGACACACAGCCTACATCGTTCGGCAGGTAGCTTAGTGGGTTAGAGCGTTGTGCCAGTAACCGAAAGGTTGCTGGTTCTAATCCCCGAGCCGACTAGGTGAAAAATCTGTCGATGTGCCCTTAAGCAAGGCACTTAACCCTAATTGCTCCTGTAAGTCGCTCTGGATAAGAGCGTCTGCTAAATGACAAAAAAAATAAAAATAATAATAATAATAATTTTTGTCACCATAGCTAAAGTAACGTCATAGTCAACATAGCTAATAGAACTAACGTGTTAGTAAACCCGCTCCAATCATGCAGTAACGTTACAGTGTACAGTCAGTAAGCAGTTTAGCAATTACACCAGCGGGCCACGGTGGCAATACCTTGACTTGGAAGAGTTCCAGTGTTGTGTTGGATAGTAATAGCCAGCTAGCTAACATAATATCCCTCTGTTTGAGCAGGGTGTTTGAGTAGGCTAAACTAGCAAGCTGCATTTGCTAGCTAAGTAAGATAAACTGAATGTTAAAAGAAATGACAATCTCTCTATTGCTTCTGCTTCACTTTGGAAGAAATTAATTTGTTCAAAACTGTTCAACTTTTGTCTTTCTCTCTCTTTGAGTAAATTACTCACCACATGTTATGCACTGCAGTGCTAGCTAGCTGTAGCTTATGCTTTCTGATCCTTTGATTGTGTGGACAACATGTCAGTTCATGCTGCAAGAGCTCTGATAGGTTGGAGGGTGTCCTCCGGAAGTTGTTGTAATTACTGTGGAAGTCTGTGGAAAGGGGTGAGAACCACGAGCCTCCTAGGTTTTGTATTGAAGTCAATGTACCCAGAGGAGGACGGAAGCAAGCTGTCCTCTGGCTACTTTATGGTGCTACGCTACAGAGTGCTGTTGAGGCTACTGTAGACCTTCATTGCAAAACAGTGTGTTTTAATCAATTATTTGGTGACGTGAATATAACTCAGCAAAAAAAGAAACGTCCTCTCACTGTTAACTGTGTTTATTTTCAGCAAATATTTGTATGAACATAACAAGATTCAACAACTGAGACATAAACTGAACAAGTTCCACATACGTGACTAACATAAATTGAATAATGTGTCCCTGAACAAAAGTAACAGTATTTGTTGTGGCCACCAGCTGCATTAAGTACTGCAGTGCATCTCCTCCTCAGGGACTGCACCAGATTTGCCAGTTCTTGCTGTGAGATGTTACCCCACTCTTCCACCAAGGCAGCTGCAAGTTCCCAGACATTTCTGGGGGGATGACCCTAGCGCTCATCCTCCGATCCAACAGGTCCCAGGCGTGCTCAATAGGATTGAGATCCGGGCTCTTCGCTGGCCATGGCATAACACTGACATTCCTGTATTGCAGGAAATCACGCACAGAACGAGCAGTATGGCTGGTGGCATTGTCATATTGGAGGGTCATGTCCAGATGAGCCTGCAGGAAGGGTACCACATGAGGGAGGAGGATATCTTCCCTGTAACGCACATCGTTGAGATTGCCTGCAATGACAACAAGCTCAGTCCGATGATGCTGTGACACACCGCCCCAGACCATGACGGACCCTCCACCTCCAAATCCATCCCGCTCCAGAGTACAGGCCTCGGTGTAACGCTAATTCCATCGACAATAAACGGTAGGCAGGTAGCTTAGTGGTTAAGAGCGTTGTGCCAGTAACCGAAAGGTTGCTGGTTCTAATACCCGAGCCGACTAGGTGAAAAATCTGTCGATGTGCCCTTGAGCAAGGCACTTAACCCTAATTTTTCATGTAAGTTGCTCTGGATAAGAGCGTCTGCTAAATGACTAAAATAAACGCGAATCCAACCATCACCCCGTGTGAGACAAAACCGCGACTCGTCAGTGAAGAGCACTTTTTGCCAGTCTTGTCTGGTCCAGCGATGGTGGGTTTGTGCCCATAGGCGACATTGTTGCCGGTGATGTCTGGTGAGGACCTGCCTTACAACAGGCTTACAAGCCCTCAGTCCAGCCTCTCTCAGCCTATTGCGGACAGTCTGAGCACTGATGGAGGGATTGTGCGTTCCTGGTGTAACTCGGGCAGATGTTGTTGTCATCCTGTACCTGTCCCGCAGTTGTGATGTTTGGATGTACCGATCCTGTACAGGTGTTGTTACACGTGGTCTGCCACTGCGAGGACGATCAGCTGTCCGTCCTGTCTCCCTGTAGCGCTGTCTTAGGCATCTCATAGTACAAACATTGCAATTTATTGCCCTGGCCACATCTGCAGTCCTCATGCCTCCTTGCAGCATGCCTAAGGCACGTTCACGCAGATGAGCAGGGACCCTGGGCATCTTTCTTTTGGTGTTTTTCAGAGTCAGTAGAAAGGCCTCTTTAGTGTCCTAAGTTTTCATAACTGTGACCTTAATTGCTGTTAGTGTCTTAACGACCGTTCCACAGGTGCATGTTCATTAATTGTTTATGGTTCATTGAACAAGCATGGGAAACAGTGTTTAAACCCTTTACAATGAAGATCTGTGAAGTTATTTGGATTTTTACGAATTATCTTTGAAAGACAGGGTCCTGAAAAAGGGATAATTATTTTTTTGCTGAGTTTAGTTAGTATAGTTTTATCTAAAAATGATTATTTATTTTTTTATGTTTTAAAATTGTTATTTTTATGAAATTCACTGAGGAGGATGGTCCTCCCCTTTCTCCTCTGAGGAGCCTCCACTGGTGTATAGACCTAGTACTGTGCGTTGTTATGCTGTGCCGCTGGAGTCTTCTCTTCATGGAGCTGCACACAGGCATAATGCTCTTTTAGCTCTTACAGAGTAAACCAAGGCTTCTGGAGTGAGCAGACTGCTGATGGTCATTTCCACACAACTCAAAGGCATTGGGCTCTACCGTGAGTTACGTCACAGAGAGACAATGAGAGAAGGTTCACATTGATGTGAGCAGGCAAACCTCTCCCAGGGAATCTGCGGATCGAGAGGCTCTGCATTACATGACTGCTTCCATGTTCCTTTCAGCGTCGAAAAGGAAGTGTCCACTTGTGCTATTACTGCTTGTTATGTTAGGATGATACGCAAGCCGTGGCATGATAATATTTATCCTAACATGTATTCTCTTTCTACACCCCCCCCCTTCTCTCCCCTCCCTCTCTCCCTCTCCCCCTCGCTATCTCCCTCTCCCCCTCCCTCTCTCCCTCTCCCCTCCCTCTCTCCCTCTCCCCCTGCCCCTCCCCTCCCCACTCCCCCCCCCCTTCCCCGCCCCGCTCCCTCTCCCCTCTCCCCTCTCCCCATCCCTCTTCCTCTACCCTCTCCCCCTCTCCCTCTCCCTCTCCCCTCTACCCCTCTCCTGTCCCCTCCCTCCCATCCTTTCTCTTTCTCTCTGATAGGCTCCAATTATCAACTGCAGGTGTGATGTACACATGTTCTGACACCTTGGCAACCAACAATCACAATCAATCCGTCTGTCTGCTGAAGGATACACTTGCTCGTTAAAAACCACCTGGAGTGTCTCTTCTGTTGAACCCCCCCAGTTTTCTCAGTGGACGGTAGACAACACTTCTTATTGAGTCTTTCCCAGTTCAATTTCACAAAAACAAATTGTATCACAAAGATGCGACTGAACTGTCCCCCCATGTGGAGTGTGGTTAGCGTGTTGACTGTGGTCGTACCCCTTTGGGAGATGGGCTGCTCTGGCCTGACCTTGAACTCAGTGCCCCTGCATCGGGTCGGGACGTACCAAAGGTGCGGTGAAGGGGGGGCACACCACAGGCAGAGGCGCAGCTGGGTGTGGAACCAGTTCTTTGTGCTGGAGGAGTACATGGGGGACGAGCCACTCTACGTGGGCAAGGTAAGAGTTTCTGGGGTGTATTTCTACAGGAAACAGGTGGATGTGTGACTGTCCTAATATGGACACTGTACATGTGGATTTGTTACTGTCCTAATATGGACACCGTACAGGCATTGCTCTAAAGTGCGCACATGCGACAAAATATTTTATTTTGGGAGCACTGTGCGACTAGGGAAAAAATCTCCCAGATAATAATTGTTGTAGCCTACTGATAAGGCTTCGCTGTACCATTTGTTTCCAAGTGCTCTAGAGAAAAAAAAGTGAGTGCAGATTTGTTAGCGCCATGGTTGCACCAATACTACAGCGAAAACGGTTTGGTTCTAGCCGAACCAGGTCAAAAGATCTGACCCATATTACAGTCGCAAATTTTTTATCTTCCTATAACGGATCACCGGGATTGCATTTTACAATCGTAAACCATGACGTTGGCCAAAACTACTCGTTTACCATTTGTTTACACTTCGTTCAGTAATGTTATTTCATTGGCTGGCTAGATAACAACCTGGTAACTTTACCAGTGTATCCAAACATCAGGGGCACAGACAGAGAGGAAAAGGGACATCTTCTTCAGGAGATCAATGATCATAGGAAAAAAATGAATGACAGATCTCTTGCATGTCATCATCACAAACCTGACTTTCTTAAAGAGACAGTGTACAATTTTCAAAGTAATGCATCTCAATAGGAAAATTGTGCTTTTACACAATGTAGAAACTAATGTTCACAAATGGTTTCTAATATTCCACAAATGACTTTGTAATTTTAATTACAGGTATTCGTATCAACATTTTAGCTTTTATAATAAATGAATGTCTTCACAGTGTTGAATATTAGTTTGTAGGGCACAGCATGTGCTTCAAAAGTAGCTAGAATTAATCTCAATCAATTAAAAAAAATCTAAATTTCATGTGGTGCTGCTAACTTTCTTACCAGTGCAATTTAGATCCCTGTATACAGGTGGATGTGTGACTGTACTAATATGGAAACCGTACAGGTCGATTGGGTGAAGGAGAGCAAAGATGCTGAGTACATAATGATAAAAAAGGAGTTCATGCTACTCGTGTTATACAATATTTCTGTAGGTTTTTATGCATTTGTTGGAGACGTGAATTCACAGGAAGGATATATGAGCAAAGAGAAACGTGTTTCAGAGAGTCTTGAGTTCGCAGGCTTTGCCCATCTCCATGATCTGCTCTTGTGTAGAGGAAACTTTCAGAAGGTTGCACATAGAGCTGACAAGATTCGCCATTCTACACGACATATGACCATAACCTGATCTGCAAAATGGCTTTCTATCTGAACGCTCTGTAACATTGCATCCTCCTGAACAGGCCCCTGGGGTCCACTTGTGCCTCCTGCTCAAGGTCTGACAACGATTCTGACTTTTGATAGGGCACCTCCAAGATGAAGTAATAAATGGATTTCAGCACGTTGTGATACGTGATTGTGGCAGCTAAACCGAATGGCTGGTACATATATCCTCCAGGCAAAGGAAGCTCTGACTGTTGTACAATACAAGGGGGGGAAACCGTTCCTTCTGTTGATTTGTCTTTCTTCGGGGTTGCTAGGAACATTTACATTATTTAGCAGACGCTCTTATCCAGAGCAACTTACAGTTAGTGCATACATTATTATTTTTGATTTTCATACCCCATGGGAATCGAACCCACAACCCTGGCATTGCAAACGCCATACTCTACCAACTGAGCTACCTTCTAATGGAACCTAATGCTACTCCTTCAGTTCACGTGGTCCTGTGTGGCTCAGTTAGCAGTGTATGGCGCTTGCAACGCCAGGGTTGTGGGTTCGATTCCCACGGGGGGCCAGTATGACAATGTATGCACTCACTAACTGTAAGTCGCTCTGAATGAACGTCTGCTAAATGACTTAAATGTATGGGAAAAAGGTTTAAAAAAAATATCCACTCACTACTGTAAGTTGCTCTGGATAAAAGCCTCTTGAAAATAAATAAAAAATGCAATACTACAAGAGATAATATTTTCAATGACTGGTGTTGAATGGCACTGAGTTGGCAAATCAGATGCATTGTAAAGCTACGTACAGCAACAGCGAGGTCTGTGTAAGATACAAAGACAGAAGATCCTTCCACATGACACAGGCTGTATAAGAATTCACACGATTATTCTTATCTTTTAATCAACTCTACCATAGGCTATAGAAAATGAAGACAGGTACTTAAACAGTGATATTTTGTTAAGGCTCACGATTACTCTCGTTTACGATCTGAAAGAAAAGCAGAACAGCAACTGCAGCAGAGTCCTCTGGAACGTGAATGAGCGTGTACATCCTCTCATTTGATACTCCAACCCAGTCAAATTGGCTCTGACGAGTTCGTTGCGATCAAAGGCTTCCTTTATCTTTCAAATGATTTCAGCATTCACACAGATCTCGTATGTAGATGGCAGGGGGCATACAGATGAACATGTCTCTTTCATTTGGGAAACCGAGAGGTTGTTTGAACACGCATGTCTCTCGTGGCGGGGTGAATCTAACGAGCGCTGCCTTAATGATTCTTGAACATGCGGACAAGGCGAGGACACCACTAGAAAGCCAAAAACGTAACCATTTGTGCAGTTCTGAGACCCTTAGTCTCTTCTGCACGTATTAGAGGGCAGGATTTAAATCCTTTCAGTCAGCGTTTTGTCAGGCCTCGGGATACAAACCTACTTGAATGTGTGGAACTATACCATTTTTTTCAGCTAATCACTGAGCACAAATAACTGACAGAAAAAGGATTGTCACCCTACAGATGTTTACAATTCAAAATGTACAACACAATGTAAAGTTAAGGATAGAGCGTAGAGAGATGTTTACCACAACGTATTCTCTCTAGAGCTAATCTGCAGTTGTCATAAATATATTTAAATGTTTATAATACATATAGAGTATATATTGTTAGGTGTAGTTTACAGTATATTTTGTTAGGTTTAGTTTACAGTCTATGTTGTTAGGTGTAGTTTACAGTATAAAGTATATCGTTAGGTGTAGTTGACAGTATATATTGTTAGGTGTAGTTTACAGAATATTATTAGGTGTAGTTTACAGTATATTATTACATGTAGTTTACATTATATTATTAGGTGTAGTTTACAGTATATTGTTAGATGTAGTTTACAGTATATTATTAGGTGTAGTTTACAGTATGTTGTTAGGTGTAGTTGACAGTATATATTGTTAGGTGAAGTTTACAGTATATTATTAGGTGTAGTTTACAGTATATTATTAGGTGTAATTTACAGTATGTTGTTAGATGTAGTTTACAGTATATATTGTTAGGTGTAGTTTACAGTGTATTATTAGATGTAGTTTACAGTATATATTGTTAGGTGTAGTTTATAGTATATTATTAGGTGTAGTTTCCAGTATGTTGTTAGGTGTAGTTTACAGTATATTATTAGGTGTAGTTTACAGTGTATATTGTTAGGTGTAGTTTACATTATATTATTAGGTGTAGTTTACAGTATATTATTGGGTGTAGTTTACAGTATGTTGTTAGGTGTAGTTCACATTATATTATTAGGTGTAGTTTACAGTATATATTGTTAGGTGTAGTTTACAGTATATTATTAGGTGTCGTTTACAGTATATTATTAGGTGTAGTTTACATTATGTTGTTAGGTGTAGTTCACAGTATATTATTAGGTGTAGTTTACAGTATATATTGTTAGGTGTAGTTTACAGTATATTATTAGGTGTAGTTCACATTATGTTGTTAGGTGTAGTTTACAGTATGCTGTTAGGTGTAGTTTACAGTATATTGTTAGGTGTAGTTTACAGTATTTTCTTAGGTGTAGTTTACAGTATATTATTAGGTGTTTTTTACAGTATATTATTAGGTGTAGTTTACAGTGTATATTGTTAGGTGTAGTTTACAGTATATTATTAGGTGTAGTTTACAGTATATTATTAGGTGTAGTTTACAGTATGTTGTTAGGTGTAGTTCACATTATATTATTAGGTGTAGTTTACATCATATATTGTTAGGTGTAGTTTACAGTATATTATTAGGTGTAGTTTACAGTATATTATTAGGTGTAGTTTACATTATGTTGTTAGGTGTAGTTTACAGTATATTATTAGGTGTAGTTTACAGTATGTTGTTAGGTGTAGTTCACATTATATTATTAGGTGTAGTTTACAGTATATATTGTTAGGTGTAGTTTACAGTATATTATTAGGTGTCGTTTACAGTATATTATTAGGTGTAGTTTACATTATGTTGTTAGGTGTAGTTTACAGTATGTTGTTAGGTGTAGTTTACAGTATATTATTAGGTGTAGTTTACAGTATGTTGTTAGTTGTAGTTCACAATATATTATTAGGTGTAGTTTACAGTATATATTGTTAGGTGTAGTTTACAGTATATTATTAGGTGTAGTTTACAGTATATTATTAGGTGTAGTTTACAGTATGTTGTTAGGTGTAGTTTACAGTGTATTATTAGATGTAGTTTACAGTATATGTTGTTAGGTGTAGTTTACAGTATATTATTAGGTGTAGTTTACAGTGTCTATTGTTAGGTGTAGTTTACAGTATATAATTAGGTGTAGTTTACAGTATATTATTAGGTGTAGTTTACAGTATGTTGTTACATGTAGTTCACAGTATATTATTATGTGTAGTTTACAGTATATATTGTTAGGTGTAGTTTACAGTATATTATTAGGTGTAGTTTACAGTATGTTGTTAGGTGTAGTTTACAATATATTATTAGGTGTAGTTTACAGTATGTTGTTAGGTATAGTTTATAGTATATTGTTAGGTGTAGTTTACAGTATATTATTAGGTGTAGTTTCAGTATATTATTAGGTGTAGTTTACAGTATATTATTAGGTGTAGTTTACAGTATATTATTAGGTGTAGTTTACAATATGTTGTTAGGTGTAGTTTACAGTATGTTGTTAAGTGTAGTTTCTGCCACATTGCTTATGCCCATCCAGTCCTTTTAGATCTGCAAATGGGGAATCAAGAGGGGCCTTGGATAGGAGGTTGGAGCTAGAGGCTAGGGGTCCGTCTGGGATTGGGCCATTTCTGTTTTGTTTACTGCTCTAACTCGGCTTGTCTTCATCCAGAGGACTTGTCTGTCTGTGATCGGAGCATATAGCAGACACATCTCCCTGTGTTGTGTTCTGGAGACAGCGGATGGCTGTTCTGTTACTCATCTGCCTCAGCATTGTTCCTTTTTTTTCGCCTTCAACCCCAATCTACCCGGTTTCACGTTCAAGTTTCAGAGGACAGCAAGTCTTCCCTCAGGCCTCCCAAGCAGAGGCATACAGCACTTAGCCTATATCGAAGTGTTTTAAAAGCCTGTTCTAGGGCTGAGGGGTGTCACAGTAATGCACAGAGCCATGACTACATGGAACTCTATTCCACATCAGGTAGTTGATGCAAGCAGTAGAATCTTAATTGTGTTGTGAAAACATGCATAGTGCCAACTATAAAGATGTGGTGGAGGAGGAATAATGGTCTGGGGCTGTTTTTCATGGTTCGGGCTAGGCCCCTTAGTTCCAGCGAAGGGAAATCTTAATGCTACAGCATACAATTACATTCTAGATGATTCTGTGCTTCCAACATTGTGGCAACAGTTTGGGGAAGGGGGGGGGGGGGGGGGGGGGTTGGGGGGGGACCAACTCCATATTAATGCTCATGATTTTGGAATGAGATGTTCGAACGAGCAGGTGTCCACATACTTTTGATCATTAGTGTAACTGCCTTAATATTGCTGGACCTCAGGAAGAGTAGCTTCTGCTGGATTCTTAATAAATACAAATACAATTCTGGTGGTGTATATAGGACCATGACTGTGCATCATCAGGATGGGAGGCAATCGTCTGCGTTGGGTTTGTCATTATTTTTTTTAGGTAGTCGAGTCATGCTCGATATTGTCGTATTGTGGTCATAGAGTCCGGCTCAACTTCAACTGACTCCAAAATGGCTGGTATTTAGTCAGGATCATTATGACACGATTATGACATACATGCTCACGACATAATGCATTAGACCTGCAGGCTGTAAGAACAGTGTTACAACCTAGATACAGTCGTCCTACAGAGCAGCTCTTCTCCATTGTCAGAGGCTCTTTCTAGGCTTAGTCATCACAAAGCACAGTGGGGAAGGGGGGGGGGGGGGTTGGGGGTTGAGTATTGGTGGCATTCAGCCCACAAAAGAGACGAGTGCCTCCACACTGAGACTCGAGGGGGATCATTGAAAATGGACAGACGTGAGCAGTCGTTGTGATTGACTCATGCCACAGTAGTATTGATGAAATGAATTGAGGTAAAACGGCATTTCATTTTTAACCTCTTAAGGATCGGACCCTTTTTTTTTTCAATTTTCACCTAAAATGACATTCCCAAATCTAACTGCCTGTAGATCAGGACCTGAAGCAAGGATGTGCATATTCTTGATACCATTTAAAGGAAACACTTTGAAGTTTATGGAAATGTGAAATTGATGTAGGAGAATATAACACATTAGATCTGGTAAAAGATAATACAATCAAAAAAACATAGTTTTTCCATCTTCTTTGAAATACAAGAGAAAATCCACAGTATAATAAGGCAGTTTAGGTGTAATTTTGATTTTTCCCACTAGATGGAAGCAGTGTGTGTGCAAAGTTTCAGATTGATCCGGTGAAGCATTGCAATACTGGACTATTTTGTATCAAGTCTGCCCAAATGTGCTGAATTGGTCAATTGATACATTTTCAAGTACATAGCTATAGAGAACATACAAACATGATATGGTAATATAACATTTAAATGTCCACACTCACAGGAATGTCATACATGATGGGTCATTAGCTTATACACTAACTTTCACACATCTAGATGGCCGGGCGGGGTGGGTGTGGAGCCAGAGACAGCAGGGGTTCAAACTGTAGAACCCAGTTCCTACATTTGAATATAAAAATGGATTTTATCAAACAAAACTATGCTACATTTTATCTCTGGGACCCTTAGGATGACATATCAGAGCAAGATTCAGAGGTGAATGTATCAAACCAGTTGCCGTGATACGTTTTTTGTTGTTGTGCACTCTCCTCAAACAATAGCCTGGTATTTTTTCACTGTAATACCTACTGTAAATTGGACAGTGCAGTTAGATTAACACAAATTTAAGCTTTCTGCCCATATAAGACATGTCTATGTCCTGGAAAGTTTGCTGTTACTTAAAACAGTCATGCTAATCACATTAGCCCACGTTAGCTCAACCATCCTGTGCCTTGCAAAAGTATTAGCCCCCTTTGCGTTTTTCCTATTTTGATGCATTACAACCTGTAATTTAACTGGATTTTTATTCGGATTTCATGTAACGGACATACACAAAATAGTCCAAATTGGTGAAGTGAAATGAAAACAATTCTAAAAAGTAAATAACGGAAAAGTGGTGCGTGCATATGTATTCACCCCTTTGCAATGAAGCCCCTAAATAAGATCTGGTGCAACCAATTACCTTCAGAAGTCACATAATTAGTTAAATAAAGTCCACCTGTGTGCAATCTAAGTGTCACATGATCTGTCACATGATCTCAGTATATATACACCTGTTCTGAAAGTCCCCAGAGTCTGCAACACCACTAAGCAAGGGGCACCACCAAGCAAGTGGCACCATGAAGACCAAGGAGCTCTTCAAACAGGTCAGGGACAAAGTTGTGGACAAGTACAGATCAGGGTTGGGTTATAAAAAAATATCTGAAACTTTGAACATCCCACGGAGCACCATTAAATCCATTATTAAAAAATGGAAAGAATATGGCACCACACCAAACCTGCCAAGAGAGGGCTGCCCACCAAAACTCACGGACGAGGCAAGGAGGGCATTAATCAGAGAGGCAACAAAGAGACCAAAGATAACCCTGAAGGAGCTGCAAAGCTCCACAGCGGAGATTGGAGTATCTGTCCATAGGACCACCTTAAGCCGTACACTCCACAGTGCTGGGCTTTACGGAAGAGTGGCCAGAAAAAAGCCATTGCTTAAAGAAAGAAATAAGCAAACATGTTTGGTGTTCGCCAAAAGGCATGTGGGAGACTCCCCAAACATATGGAAGAAGGTACTCTGGTCAGATGATACTAAAATTGAGCTTTTTGGCCATCAAGGAAAACGCTATGTCTGGTGCAAACCCAACACCTCTCATCCCCCGAGGGATGTTTTTCATCGGCAGGGAAACTGGTCAGAATTGAAGGAATTATGGATGGCGCTAAATACAGGGAAATTCTTGAGGGAAACCTGTTTCAGTCTTCCAGAGATTTGAGACTGGGACGGAGGTTCACCTTCCAGCAGGACAATGACCCTAAGCATACTGCTAAAGCAACACTCAAGTGGTTTAAGGGGAAACATTTACATGTCTTGGAATGGCCCAGTCAAAGCCCAGACCTCAATCCAATTGAGAATCTGTGGTATGACTTAAAGATTGCTGTAGACCAGCGGAACCCATCCAACTTGAAGGAGCTGGAGCAGTTTTGCCTTGAAGAATGGGCAAAAATCCCAGTGGTTAGATGTGCCAAGCTTATAGAGACATACGCCAAGAGACTTGCAGCTGTAATTGCTGCAAAATGTGGCTCTACAAAGTATAGACTTTGGGTGGGTGAATAGTTTTGCACGCTCAGGTTCTCTTTATTATTGTCTTATTTCTTGTTTGTTTTACAATAAAAAAATATTTTGTATCTTTAAAGTGGTAGGCATGTTGTGTAAATCAAATGATACAAACCGCCCAAAAATCCGTTTTAATTCCAGGTTGTAAGGCAACAAAAATGCCAAGGGGGGGAATACTTTCGCAAGCCACTGTACGGGATACCGATCCACCACATACATGGAACACATTTCGGAATACTCTACAATTTGATGCACTAGTGCCTTTCGTAAATGACATGTTCACAGAGTAAAGTAGATTTTATAATATTTTTGTATTTTATTTTATTTATTTTATTGTTATAATTGTGTCTCTAATTCCTTATTCCTTATGCCAATAGCATTTTGTGAATGAGGGCTGCTTTGTAAAAGAGACATTGGTCTCAATGGGACTTCCCTGAAAAAATAAAGGTTTAATACTGTAATAGTTGTCTGAGCCCATCAGAAGTAAAGGAAGTGAGACACAAAACATGCTCAAAAGAGACTCACAGCCAGTCACCCCAACCTATCAGTCGAGTTCCCGCGCACTTGAATTTCCATTCATTCGACTCAATTGAGCGTATCTCACAGTAAATGACTCACAGGTATGAAGTCTTTTGCAGATATTTTTGTCTTTGGGTCGTTCCACAAAAATAAAAATGGGTGCCTTTTTGCGTCCCTTTGATATTTTAAGTAGACATTGTGCACCAATATTGAATTTTAAAAGCCTGTTATATTAAGTGATAATGCCCTTTCAGTGTAAGAGCTGTTTGAAAAGACCTGTTGAAATGTATACCTGTTTTGGTGGGATGGAGTTTTAGCCTGCTTGGTGACATCAACAACATTTTAACCAATCTCGTGTCACATTCTATTTGGGGAGCCATTTCATTTTAGGCTCTTTCATTGATTGGGTAGTTCACGGACACATGCAGATGCCCCTCTAGTGCAGCATTGCATTAAATCATTCTTAAGCTCTTTCTCCAATCTACATCAAGCCCTTTCTCCAATCTACATCAAGCCCTTTCTCCAATCTACATCAAGCCCTTTCTCCAATCTACATCAAGCCCTTTCTCCAATCTACATCAAGCCCTTTCTCCAATCTACATATAGCCCTTTCTCCAATCTACATCAATTGTTACGAAAGTTGAAAATCCTAAATAGATAAGAGTAGTTTGACTGCTGTGTCTGTTTTTATTCAGTCTGATTTCGGGCTCCTTTGTTTGTCATTTATCTATTGATTTTAACATGGCAATATATCACGGTGCTAGGAGAACAATTTTGTATGACTGTTTGTGCCTAACTTGAATTGTCATTACTACTATTTTCAGACTCTGACAGCCTTCCGTGCTTGTGATTTATACTGATCAAAAATATGAACGCAACATGTCAAGTGTTGGTCCCATGTTTCATGAGCTGAAATAAAAGATCCCAGAAATGTTCCATACGCACAAAAAGCTTATTTCTCTAAAATGTTGTGCACAAATTTGTTTACATCCCTGTTAGTGAGCATTTCTCATTTGCCAAGATAATCCATCCACCTGACAGGTGTGGCATATCAAGAAGCTGATTAAACAGCATGATCATTACACACCTTGTGCTGTGGACAATAAAAGGCCACTCTAAAATGTGCAGTTTTGTCACATTCTTCACTCATTCTTAAGCTCTTTCTCCAATCTACATCAAGCCCTTTCACAAATCTACATTAAGCCCTTTCTCCAATCTACATCAAGCCCTTTCTCCAATCTACATCAAACCCTTTCTCCAATCTACATTAAGCCCTTTCTCCAATCTACATAAAGCCCTTTCTCCAATCTACATCAAACCCTTTCTCCAATCTACATCAAGCCCTTTATCCAATCTACATAAAGCCCTTTCTCCAATCTACATGAAGCCCTTTCTCCAAACTACATCAAGCCCTTTCTCCAATCTACATCAAGCCCTTTCTCCAATCTAAATCAAGCCCTTTCTCCAATCTACATGAAGCCCTTTCTCCAATCTACATCAAGCCCTTTCTCCAATCTACATGAAGCCCTTTCACCAATCTACATCAAGCCCTTTCTCCAATCTACATCAAGCCCTTTCTCCAATCTACATGAAGCCCTTTCTCCAATCTACATCAAGCCCTTTCTCCAATCTACATAAAGCCCTTTCTCCAATCTACATCAAGCCCTTTCTCCAATCTACATAAAGCCCTTTCTCCAATCTACATCAAGCCCTTTCTCCAATCTACATCAAGCCCTTTCTCCAATCTACATCAAGCCCTTTCTCCAATCTACATCAAGCCCTTTCTCCAATCTACATCAAGCCCTTTCTCCAATCTACATCAATCCCTTTCTCCAATCTACATCAAGCCCTTTCTCCAATCTGGCGGGAACCACTGGCTTGGTGCGAGGAGCGGGAACAGGCCGGGCCGGGCTGGCGACGCACACCACTGGTTTAGTGCGAGGAGAGGGAACAGGCCGGGCCGGGCTGGCGACGCGCACCACTGGCTTGGTGCGAGGAGCAGGAACAGGCCGGGCCGGGCTTGCACCGCGCACGTGCCGTGCGAAGATGGGCATCCAGCCAGGACGGGGTGTGCCGGCTCAACGCTCCTGGTCTCCAGTACGCCTCCTCGGTCCCGCATATCCTGCGCCAGTGGCTTGGTGCGAGGAGCAGGAACAGGCCGGCCCGGACTGTGGAGGTGGATTGGAGGTCTGGAGCGGAGAGCTGGCACTACCCGTCCTGGCTGGATGCCTACTTCCGCACAGTATGTGTGAGGCATCAGCACAGGACGCACTGGGCTGTGCACGCGCACTGGCGATACAGTTTGTAGAACTGGCGCAGGATATGCGGGACCGAGGAGGCGTACTGGAGACCAGGAGCGTTGAGCCGGCACACCCCGTCCTGGCTGGATGCCCATCTTCGCACGGCACGTGCGCGGTGCAAGCACAGGACGTACAGGACTGTGCCAGCGCACTGGCGACACAGTACGTAGCTCCGCATAACACGGAGCCTGCCCAGTCATATGCTTCCTCACGTGAGTACGGGGAGTTGCCTCTGCTCTGACACTAGGCTCCGCCAACCACCCCGTGTGCCCCCCAAATGTTTTTTCTTGGGGCTGCTTCTCAGGCTTCCTCCTCGACCGGCCTCCTCCGTGTTGCCGTTGCACCTCTCCTGCCTGGGCATCTACCTTAGCCCATGGTCCTCTCCCCGCAAATATCTCTTCCCATAACCACAATTTGCCCACCTGTGACATGGCTATTCGCTCTGCCTAGGCACGCTGCTTGGTCCTCGTTTGGTGGGATCTTCTGTCACGTTCGTTTAATGACGGGACAGACCAAGGCGCAGCGTGATATACGTACATGTTTATTAACGTAATAAACACTCTACAAAACAATAAACGAAACGAAACGTGAAGTCCAAGGTAGAACACACAACATACCTTACAAGGAACAAGATCCCACAACTAAACAGTGCCAATAGGCTGCCTAAGTATGGTCCCCAATCAGAGACCATGAGCGACAGCTGCCTCTGATTGGGAACCACACCGGCCAACATAGAACTATACATACTAGATCACAAATATAGAAAACGCACAACAAGGAATATACACACCCTGACTCAACATATAAGCGTCCCCTGAGTCAGGGCGTGACAGGCTTCTTGACCTGCAGGATCGTCTGAGGAGGGGGAGGGGGCTGCTGAGGAGTATTTATGTCTGTAATAAAGCCCTTTTGTGGGGAAAAACTCATTCTGATTGACTGGACCTGGCTCTCCAGTGGGTGGGCCTATGCCCTCCCAGGCCCACCCATGGCTGTGCCCTTGCCAGTCAAGTGAAAACCATATTTTAGCGCCCAATTAATTTATTTCAATTGACTGGTTTCCTTCTATGAACTGTAACTCAGTAAAATCTTTGAAATTGTTGCATGTTGTGTTAATATTTTTGTTCAGTATAATTTATCTTATTGGCCGTATATGCCTTGATGAATCATAGGAATCTTTCCCAATGCTGGTACCCCACTGCTATAAGCAAGACCAAGAGGGTCTCTGAACCTCTCCACGTTTCCATACCGATCTGATTACCCGATTGCAAGGTGACTGGAATTAGTGTCAGTACTAACCTTGTCAAAGGCTGGTTAATATGTAGGCCACATGCTGAGCTTCAACCTTAATAAGACAGCCAAATATCGTGCCGCGATGAATAAAACATGCGCCCTCCGGGTCTCAAGAGGGCGCTAAGTAATATCGACAGTTATTATCGATGAGCATGGCTGGAAAATATGCAAGTCGCTAAGGGGGTTGTAATTATTACAGGGGCCTTGCTAGCAAGTGCTGTGGCCTGAGCCAGGATCCGTAGCAGTTAATTGGGTGCACTGGGCCTTTGAGGGTATTGCCCTTCGGGAATGTAAAGCCAAGCTTTAGTCATGTTTAAAGCGACGTACAAACTCAAACACAGAGGTAAACTTGTACGAGTTGATGTTTATATAGTCACAGCATGCTGGAACTTTCTTTCCACTTCCTCCAATAAGCCTAAAATAAAAGCTTTTTCAAAATGGGTACAGAGTCCCAGAGCATCCTGGCCTGAGCCAATCGCATTTCCCCCTATAATCCCCTTAATGGCCGGTTCACTCCAGAGGAGAAGCCATTTTCCCCTATCCTCCCCTTGATGGCCGGGTCACTCCAGAGGAGAAGCCATTTTACCCTATCCTCCCCTTGATGGCCAAGTCACTCCAGAGGAGAAGCCATTTTCCCCTATCCTCCCCTTGATGGCCGGGTCACTTCAGAGGAGAAGCCATTTTACCCTATCCTCCCCTTGATGGCTGGGTCACTCCAGAGGAGAAGCCATTTGAATCCAGGTTTAATTGCAGTGGATCCTTTGAAAGCGAGGAGGAGGAGAGTCTGGGAATCTACAGGGCCAGCCTCTGCAGTCTGTTAGCATTTCCTGTTGCTGCCAAAAACACCCCGACACACAATTAGGACCAGGCGGGGAAACGCTTCTTTGGCATCCCCTCTTCCCTCCCTCCCTCCCTCCCTCCCTCCCTCCCTCCCAACAAGCCACACCACACAAGCCCCAACCTCCCAGCGTCCCTCTACCCCAACTCCAGAGTACAGGAGGTTGGTGGAACCTTAATTGGGGAGGATGGGCTCGTGGTAATGGCTGGAGAGGAATAGGTGGAATGGTATCAAATACATTAAAACACATGGTCTGTTTGATGATGATGTCATTCCATTTGCTCCGTTACACCATTATTATGCGCCGTCCTCCCCTCAGCAGCCTCCACTGCTCCAGCGTTTAGCCAATTGAAGCAAGCCTCCTCACCACCACTGGAAAAAAAGCATGTCATTCCCTACTCCCTACTCCTTTCCCCCCCTCTAACATTCAGCACATTAATGATTTCCCCCCTCTCACTCTCTCACCCTCACCACATTAATGATTCCAACCTCTCAGCGTGATTTGCAGAAACATGAAATAAAACAAACTGAGATGGTAGGGTATAAAAAATAAATCAAAAGTGAAAAAAGTGCTCCCTTAGTTCAATTCATGTTCGGGATCAACAAGCTCTCTCCCCACCCCAAAATCCTCTTTGGAGTGTTTCCCAACATGTGTTTGTTAATTAAATGCAACGCTGGGTCTTTTAATGTAGCTACCAGTCTCTGGGCTGCTCCACCAGTCTCTGGTTTGCTCCACCAGTCTCTGGTTTGCTCCACCAGTCCCTGGGCTGCACCACCAGTCTCTGGTTTGCTCCACCAGTCTCTGGTTTGCTCCACCAGTCCCTGGTTTGCTCCACCAGTCCCTGGGCTGCTCCACCAGTCCCTGGTTTTCTCCACCAGTCAATCACCAGCACTTTCTCCTGGCTCACCTTCGAGTGCCGCCGCAACAGCCATTCACTCTCACAGAGACACAACACACACACACACACACACACACACACACACACACACACACACAGTCACACACACACACACACAAACAGTCTCTGGGCTGCTCCACCAGTCCCTGGTTTGCTCCAACAGTCTCTGGTTTGCTCCACCAGTCTCTGGTTTGCTCCACCAGTCTCTGGTTTGCTCCACCAGTCCCTGGTTTGCTCCACCAGTCCCTGGTTTGCTCCACCAGTCTCTGGTTTGATCCACCAGTCTCTGGTTTGCTCCACCAGTCTCTGGTTTGCTCCACCAGTCTCTGGGCTACTCCACCAGTCCCTGGCTTGCTCCACCAGTCTCTGGGCTACTCCACCAGTCTCTGGTTTGCTCCACCAGTCTCTGGATTGCTCCACCAGTCCCTGGTTTTCTCCACCAGTCTCTGGTTTGCTCCACCAGTCTCTGGTTTGCTCCACCAGTCCCTGGTTTGCTCCACCAGTCTCTGGTTTGCTCCACCAGTCTCTGGTTTGCTCCACCAGTCTCTGGTTTGCTCCACCAGTCCCTGGTTTTCTCCACCAGTCTCTGGTTTGCTCCACCAGTCTCTGGTTTGCTCCACCAGTCCCTGGTTTGCTCCACCAGTCTCTGGTTTGCTCCACCAGTCTCTGAGTTTTCTCCACCAGTCTCTGGGATTCTCCACCAGTCTCTGGTTTGCTCCACCAGTCCCTGGTTTGCTCCACCAGTCCCTAGTTTGCTCCACCAGTCTCTAGTTCGCTCCACCAGTCCCTGCGCTGCTCCACCAGTCTCTGGTTTGCTCCACCAGTCTCTGGTTTGCTCCACCAGTCCCTGGTTTGCTCCAACCGTCTCTGGGCTGCTCCACCAGTCTCTGGGCTACTCCACCAGTCTCTGGTTTGCTCCACCAAACTCTGGGCTACTCCACCAGTCTCTGGACTACTCCACCAGTCTCTGGTTTGCTCCACCAGTCTCTGGTTTGCTCCACACGTCCCGATTTGCTCCACCAGTCTCTGGTTTGCTCCACCAGTCCCTGGTTTGCTCCACCAGTCTCTGGGATA
This sequence comes from Coregonus lavaretus, assembly GCF_964263955.1. Classification (NCBI taxonomy): domain Eukaryota; kingdom Metazoa; phylum Chordata; class Actinopteri; order Salmoniformes; family Salmonidae; genus Coregonus; species Coregonus lavaretus. Next base: position 45,095,248 of record NC_140006.1, on the reverse strand, counting down.
CTCCACCAGTCTCTGGGCTACTCCACCAGTCCCTGGTTTGCTCCACCAGTCGCTGGGCTTCTCCACCAGTCTCAGAGCTACTCCACCAGTTTCTGGGCTACTATATTAGTCTCTGGTTTGCTCCACCAGACTCTGGACTACTCCACTAGTCTCTGGGCTACTCCACCAGTCTCTGGTTTGCGCCACCAGTCTCTGGTATGCTCCACCAGTCTATGGGGTTCTCCACCAGTCCCTGGGCTGCTCCACCAGTCTCTGGTTGCTCCCCTTGTCTCTGGGCTACTCCAGTCCCTGGTTTGCTCCACCAGTCTCTGGTTTGCTCCACCAGTCTCTGGTTTGCTCCACCAGTCTCTGGGCTACTCCACCAGTCCCTGGTTTTCTCCACCAGTCTTTGAGGTTCTCCACCAGTCCCTGGTTTTCTCCACCAGTCTCTGGGGTTCTCCACCAGTCCCTGGTTTTCTCCACCAGTCTCTGGGGTTCTCCACCAATCCCTGGTTAGCTCCACCAGTCCCTGGTTTGCTGTACCAGTCTCTGGTTTGCTCCACCAGTCTCTGGGGTTCTCCACCAGTCCCTGGTTTTCTCCACCAGTCTCTGGGGTTCTCCACCAGTCCCTGGTTTGCTCCAACAGTCCCTGGTTTGCTCCACCAGTCTCTGGTTTGCTCCACCAGTCTCTGGTTTGCTCCACCAGTTTCTGGGCTACTCCACCAGTCTCTGGGCTCCTCCACCAGTCGCTGGTTTGCTCCACCAGTCTCTGGTTTGCTCCACCAGTCTCTGGGCTACTCCACCAGTCTCTTGTTTGCACCACCAGTCTCTGGTATGCTCCACCAGCCTCTGGGCTACTCCACCCATCCCTGGTATGCTCCACCAGTCTCTGGGGTTCTCCACCAGTCCCTGGTTTGCTCCACCAGCCTCTGGTTGCTCCACCAGTCTCTGGTTTGCTCCACCAGTCTCTGGGCTTCTCCACCAGTCCCTGGTTTTCTCCATTAGTCTCTGGGCTACTCCACCAGTCCCTGGTTTTCTCCACCAGTCTCTGGGGTTCTCCACCAGTCCCTGGTTTTCTTCACCAGTCTCTGGGGTTCTCCACCAGTCCCTGGTATTCTCCACCAGTCTCTGGGGTTCTCCACCAGTCTCTGGTTTTCTCCACCAGTCCCTGGTTTTATCCACCAGTCTCTGGGGTTCTCCACCAATCCCTGGTTTGCTCCACCAGTCCCTGGTTTGCTCCACCAGTCTCTGGGGTTCTCCACCAGTCCCTGGTTTTCTCCACCAGTCTCTGGGGTTCTCCACCAGTCTCTGGTTTTCTCCACTAGTCCCTGGTTTTCTCCACCAGTCTCTGGTTTGCTCCACCAGTCTCTGTGCTACTCCACCAGTCCCTGGTTTGCTCCACCAGTCTCTGGGCTACTCCACCAGTCTCTGGTTTGCTCCACCAGTCCCTGGTTTTCTCCACCAGTCTCTGGTTTGCTCCACCAGTCTCTGGGCTACTCCACCAGTCTCTGGTTTGCTCCACCAGTCCCTGGTTTTCTCCACCAGTCCCTGGTTTGCTCCACCAGTCTCTGGTTTGCTCCACCAGTCTCTGGTTTGCTCCACTAGTTTCTGGTTTTCTCCACCAGTACCTGGTTTTCTCCACCAGTCTCTGGTTTGCTCCACCAGTTTCTGGTTTGATCCACCAGTCCCTGGTTTGCTCCACCAGTCTCTGGTTTGCTCCACCAGTCTCTGGGCTACTCCATTCTCAGGTTTGCTTCACCATTTATCAGAGCAGCAGATGAAAGTCATGAGACTGGCAATCACCAGCACTTTCTCCTGGTTCACCTTCGAGTGCCGCCGCAACAGCCATTCACTCTCACAGAGACACAACACACACACACACACACACACACACACACACACCCACACACACACACACACACACACACACACACACACACACACACACACACACACACACACACCAGTCTGGTTTGCTCCACCAGTCTCTGGGGTTCTCCACCAGTCCCTGGTTTTCTCCACCAGTCTCTGGGGTTCTCCACCAGTCTCTGGTTTGCTCCACCAGTCCCTGGTTTGCTCCACCAGTCCCTGGTTTGCTCCACCAGTCCCTGGTTTGCTCCACCAGTCCCTGGTTTGCTCCACCAGTCTCTGGGGTACTCCACCAGTCCCTGGTTTGCTCCACCAGTCCCTGGTTTGCTCCACCAGTCCCTGGTTTGCTCCACCAGTCCCTGGTTTGCTCCACCAGTCTCTGGTTTGCTCCACCAGTCTCTGGTTTGCTCCACCAGTCTCTGGTTTGCTCCACCAGTCTCTGGTTTGCTCCACCAGTCTCTGGTTTGCTCCACCAGTCCCTGTTTTTCTCCACCAGTCTCTGGTTTGCTCCACCAGTCTCGGGTTTGCTCCACCAGTCTCTGGTTTGCTCCACCAGTCTCTGGTTTGCTTCACCATTTAATAGAGCAGCAGATGAAAGTCATCAGGTTGGCAATCACCAGCACTTTCTCCTGGCTCACCTTCGAGTGCCGCCGCAACAGCCATTCACTCTCACAGAGACACAACACACACACACACACACACACACACACACACACACACACACACACACACACACACATACTGACACACACACACAGACACACACACACACACACACAAACTGGCAAACACACACACATACACAATGACACACTGACACACACACACACACACAAACTGGCAAACACACACACACACAACACACTGACACACACACACACACACACACACAACCTAATAATGGAGAAATGAATAGTCTGCCTTTGATATAATTAGGTAGATGGGCTGGTGGCTGTGGCATGAACAAGCTCGTTTAATTTAAAACGGTATGAGACATTTCTGTTTCTACCGCCAATGATAAAAGGGAAAAATCTTTGGAATGGAGCAGTACCACAAAGCAATACAATACTATTTGCATTTATATAGCTAGCACTCTTGAAGCGTTCATTAATTCACCCCCTAAAATATATGCCAAAAGAATTTCAGACAATGAGACTGCAAGCACACAAGAGTCCAGTGAATCAATCTGAAGCTATCAAATTCAAATAAAATCCTTTCCCCCAGGGTTCAAATACTTTTTTGAAATTATTCAAATACTTTGAATGCTTTAGCCTGCCTGGAGATGCTAAATGGGTGGGGTTTGCGGTTTTGCGACTATTCTATTGGTTCCATTGCACCAGGCAAGCCCAATCAAGCCCAGCTTAAGAATTTGAAAGATTTCAAATAGTATTTAAACCCAGGTCTGCTAAGAACCTGGAGGTGTGCTGGGGTAATTATGTTGGCTCTTTCAGATATGTCTGTCTATTTAGGAACGAGGGGCTCTCCGTCAGACTGAAAATAAAATTATGAAATGTGGAGACGCTTCTCCACCTGAGCTCAGAGCGGAGGGAGGCAGCGGGAGCCAATCTCCGTCCTGGATCTGTCGTTTATTGTTAGATGTTATGAACAAAGACTTGAAAGTGAGATGAGGAGAGGCCCTGAAATGTCAAGCATTCTTTCTTCTCTCCATCTCTCTCTCTCTTTCTCTCTGGGTCTCCCTCTCTCTTTCTCCTCTGTCTGTATCTCTTTCTCAAGGCCTCTCTCTCTCTCTCTCTCTCTCTCTCTCTCTCTCTCTCTCTCTCTCTCTCTCTCTCTCTCTCTCTCTCTCTCTCTCTCTCTCTCTCTCTCTCTCTCTCTCTCTCTCTCTCTCTCTCTCTCTCTCTCTCTCTCTCTATCTCTCTCTCTCTCTCTCTCTCTCTCTCTCTCTCTCTCTCTCTCTCTGTCTCTCTCCTCCATAACACAATAAGCTGAGGCACTACACTCTTAGAGAAAAGGGTTCCAAAAGCGTTCTTTGGCTGTTCCAGGTAAAAACCTTTTTGGTTCCAGGTAGAACTCTTTTGGGTTCCATGTAGAACAGGGTTCTACATTGAACCCAACAGGGTTCTACCTGAAACGAAAAGGGTTATTCAAAAGGTTCTCCTATGGGGACACCCAAAGAACCATTTTAGGTTCTAGATAGCACCTTTTTAGATAGCTTAAATTGCTGGGTATTTTCAAGGCACAGGGGAGTCGGAGGCTTGCTGTATACACGGACGTGTCAAACAAGTAGATATAAGAATCTGTGTTTGAATACATGCTAGTGGTGGTAAACAAGGGGGGTTGTTCTTGGCCCAAGCCTATTGTCTTCATCCGCCATCATGTCAGCGATAGGCTCGTTCATAAATGACAGAGTATGCTAATAATGCCAATAAGGAGACAAACCTACCGCTTGGTTACACAGCAGCCCTATTCAGATTCAGACACCAACAACTGCTTCCCAGCTTTCCCACGCACATTATGAAGATACTCTATATATACAAAAGTATGTGGACACCCCTTCAAATTTGGTGATTCTGCTATTTCAGCCACACCCGTTGCTGACAGGTGTATAACATTTACCACACACCCATGCAATCTCCATAGACAAACACTGGCAGTAGAATGGCCTTACTGAAGAGCTCAGTGACTTTCAACGTGGCACCCTCATGGTAGGCCACACAAGCTCACAGAACGGGACCGCCGAGTTCTGAAGCGCGTAGTGCGTAAAAATCGTCTGTCCTCGGTTGCAACACTCACTACCGAGTTCCAAACTGCCTCTGGAAGCAACGTCAGCACAATAACTGTTCGTCGGGAGCTTCATGAAATGGGTTTCCATGGCCGAGCAGCCACACACAAGCCTAAGATCACCATGCGCAATTCCAAATGTCGGCTGGAGTGGTGTGAAGCTCACCGCCATTGGACTCTGGAGCAGTGGAAACACGTTCTCTGGAGTGATGAATCACGCTTCACCGTCTGGCAGTCCAACAGATTAATCTGGGTTTGGCAGATGCCAGGATGCATAGTGCTAACTGTAAAGTTTGGTGGAGGAGGAATAATGGTCTGGGGCTGTTTTTCATGGTTCAGGCTAGGCCCCTTAGTTCCAGTGAAGGGAAATCTTAACGCTACAGCATACAATGACATTATAGACGATTCTGTGCTTCCAACTTTTGAGGCAACAGTTTGGGGAAGGCCCTTTCCTGTTTCAGCATGAACTGACACACTCATTATTTTGTGATTCTGCTAACTTGTCAAATTAATTTGGGAAATAGACTTTTCGATTGGTCATGTCTCTGTTTTTTTCCTATGAGTGTGAGAGATTGTAACCAAGGTATTGTCGAAAATGTAATTTATTGTGAACTTCCCCTTTTAACTTTCTGAACATGGCTTCCACCAGTGGGAATAACACTAGTAGGAATACTGTTGGAGCAGTTTGAAAATGTTTTCGTGATGGGAATGAGGTTACATTTAACATATTAGTCATTTACATATCGCAATCATTGCTAGTAAAACCTGTTACATTAGTTACTTTCAAAGTAATCTGTATACTATACCCCTGTCTGCCTGACCTGGGACACAAAGAAGCAAACAGAACTTTCCACAAAATAACTTCATACTTCCTTAGCTAGCGTGCTAACCATTACCCTACCATAAGGTTGCTGTAGACAGTAACTTCTTCACCTCTCCTATGAGAGATAGTAGCACGTTACCGTAAGTTACTCTTAGTATATAATAGCACTGATATTACTACTGTTACAAATTGTTGTTGCATATTACTTTAGTAAATACTTTGCAATTACATAGTAAAGTTTAGCAGTTTTTGTTAGAAGACGTCCTTTAAATAAAGGGGGATGATTGAGTCTAAGTATTGAATCAGGGCCGCCACCTGTGGTCTCCGTCTCAGCCGACCGTAATTGAATTGTCCTAAACAAAATCACCGTCTGGGAGGGCGACCGGCCAAACTCGACCCGACGACAAGCCCATCACTCAGGATATGACATGCATTTCGACGCCCCTGATTTGTTAGGAGGGTTAATGTGCTGGCGAACAGGGACACTCATTGGGCGGGGAAACGGCCAGCAGTCAGAGACTGGTAATTGATGTGTGCTGGCAGGCGAGACAGCTCCACAACATATTCCTTAATCGGGTGACATTTGCGGCGGGGGACGGTTGAGATTTAGGGTTAGTTGTGGAGGGGACGGTTGAGATGTAGGGTTAGCCACGATACAGGAAGTGAGACAGATGAACACTAAATGAGTGTGTCTGAAACAAGCTGGGTTTGTAATCTCGCTGGCGTAATTGGTGTTCGCCACCAGTGGACAAATGAGGCTTGTAATAGCCTGGTTCACCCTTTATCTCTGTTGCAATATGCTGCGTTTGATAGACGCACACACACACACACACACACACACACACACACATACACACACACACACACACACATACATACACACACACACATATATACACACAGATATAGACCCACACATACACACGCACATGAACACACACAGACAGACACACACCGTAGGTACGCACAAACGCCATGGGGTAAATATAGTATAATATATATATAAATAGCCATGGGGTAAATATAGTATAATATATAAATATAGCCATGGGGTAAATATAGTATAATATATATATATATATATATATATATAAATAGCCATGGGGTAAATATAGTATAATATATAAATATAGCCATGGGGTAAATATAGTATAATTTATAATATCACTCTGAGGTGATCGTCTTTGGGTCATTTGAGGACGCTGGGTGTTTACTGAAGGGTTGTGGTCAATTCAGGTTCCATTCTTTCAAATCAGGTTCCATTCTGTCAATTCAGGTAACCATTATGTCAATTCAGGTAACCATTCAGTCAATTCAGGTTCCATTCTGTCAATTCAAGTAACCATTCTGTCAATTCAGGTAATCATTCTGTCAATTGAAGTTCCATTCTGTCAATTCAAGTAACCATTCTGTCAATTCAGGTAACCATTATTTCAATTCAGGTAACCATTCTGTCATTTCAGGATCCATTCTGTCACTTCAAGTAACCATTCTGTCAATTCAGGTAACCATTCTGTCAATTCAGGTAACTATTCTGTCAAATCAGGGACCATTCTGTCATTTCAGGATCCATTCTGTCACTTCAAGTAACCATTCTGTCAATTCAGATAACTATTCTGTCAAATCAGGGACCATTATGTCAATTCAGGTTCCATTCTGTCCATTCAGGTACCATTCTGTCAATTCAGTCCCATTCTATCAATTCAGGTTCCTTTTCTGTCAATTCAGGAAATGAATTGAAATTGTCACATTCAATCAAAAAGCCACTTAATTACAATACCATTATGTTAATTTGTTCTGTTGAAATAATGTGGAAACATTTAAGGTAAAAAAAAATCACAATAAAAAATACATGAGTTACCTAAACCCTTTTTTGGTCCGGTGTGATGTTTCTCCACAGTGGTATGTTTGTGTCTAGATTTACATTTGTACAATCATTCTATAATCTGAAATCTGTTGTTTACATTCCCTGTGGCAGATATAAAGCAACTAACTTCTGTCGCCATGCTTTTGTTTACCTACATTTAACACTAACCCATTTTGTTTTCTTTGAGCCACCGCAAACTTGCATTTGGTATGGGTTTCTATTCATCCTTTCTGGTGGGCCTTTTTCTAAGCAGATGGTAGATATTATCCTCAGATGTGACATTGTGATACAGTTTCTAGTGCGTCTGTCCTGTGTAATGGTAGGAGATGACTACAAAGAGATCTCAAAGACAGGGTTTGACCCACTAGACTTGGAAGAATGACAGACATGAGCCTGGTCCTACTCTGTGCAGTCTCAGATATATTTCTGACATGACCTGAGCATCCTAAAGGGATAGACCCTGAACTAGGGCTGTTGCGGTGACCGGATTACCGCCACACCGGCAGTTATGAGTCACCGGACCGCTGAGTCACGGTAATATCCTCCTTTTCTGTGCTCTGTAGGGGGGGGGTCACTGTGAGTGACACGGGAGCAGGCACACAGAGAGAGAGAGAGTTTGCACTGGTAGGCAAACTTATTGCTAGTTATTCATCTCATCTGATTACATAGTACCTGTCTCGACTGCATCAAACCGAGAGAAGCTAGTTAAGCTAGCTAGCCAGCTAGGCTAATTGAGGCTAGCCTTCATAACGTTACTGCGCTTCTTCCCGTCCTACAGATACAAATAACAAGAACTCCATTCAGATTATTACAGTTTTTTCCAACTGCTTACACACAAAATATTTTCATGTCACACGATTTTTGAAACCTCTCACTCAAAGTGCAAAACTACACACAAAATCTCCAAAACCATAAGCTATTTCTCAGCCTTTGACTCAGTTGTCAATTGCATAAAAAACTTTTTTCAAAACACTACACACAATTCTCTACCTAAAACACAAAAATCTAACAGGAAGTGACTTGTATTTCCTTTTCCAAACACAACCAATCAAAATGCTACACTTATTCACCAGGTCAAACACACTCTCCTCACATGTTCAAACACTAATTGCTTAACTGATCACTAACCAATCACTGCTTTACTGTAGTATAGGACTGTTTTGAACAATGGATGCCAACAATGGACAGAGAGCAAGAGGAGTAGGAGGGAGAGAAAGGGGACAACAACGAGGACAAATTCAAAGACGAATAGTTGGAAGAGGAGGAGGAAGAGGAAGAGGAAGAAGAGGACGAGGGCAAAGAAGAGAAGGAAGGAGAGCCATCTCTGATGAGATTAGGGCAACACTTGTTGATCATGTGATCAACCACGGTTTGACCATGAGAGAGGCTGGACTGAGAGTCCAGCCCAACTTGAGTCGATTTACAGTGGCGTCCATAATTCGAACCTTCAGAAATGAGAACAGGTATGCAACTATCTAATGACTATTTTAGCATTAAAGTAATGTACTGTAAAATACGTATGACTGCATAGTATTGCATAAACATTTGTAACTCTAAGCCATCCATTTACTGCACTGCATTGAATGAATGAGGTTGGTTATCATGCTGTACTACATTTTTGTGTACATTGTTTACAGTTCCTATGCTGAACACATACTGTGTTTGAATTTTGTACAGAGTGGAAAGGCAAAGACATCATGGAGGACGAGGACGCTTGTTTACAGATGTACAGGAGACTGCAATTATAAATATGGTTTTGACCAACAATGCAATTAGGATTTGAGAGATAAGAGAACATATCTTGAATAATGACACTTATTTAACAACATCAATGCTGTAAGCCTGTCGATCATACAACGCATCCTCCAACGGCACCAAGTGACGATTAAACAACTTTACAAGGTGCCATTTGAGAGAAACTCTGACAGAGTCAAGAATCTGCGAAATACGGGGTCCGTACAACACCGGCCATATGCTCACTTTTCTGGATGCAATTTACACAATGCTTGTCCCTGATCCAGATCAGGAGCCTGCTAGATTTGTGGTTATATGGGACAATGTTAGTTTTCACCGGGCTGTTCTGGTCCAAAACTGGTTTGCCACCCATCCACAATTTGTAGTTTTGTACCTACCCCCATATTCACCTTTTCTAAATCCCATAGAGGAATTCTTCTCAGCCTGGCGCTGGAAAGTGTATGATCGCCAACCCTATGCCCACATGCTGCTTCTCCAGGCAATGGAGGACGCATGTGGGGACATAGAGGTTGCCTCTGTCCAAGGTTGGATACGCCATGCTAGGAGATACTTCCCTCGATGTTTGGCAAGAGAAAACGTATCTTGTGATGTGGACGAAGTATTGTGGCCAGACCCAGCCCGGAGAAGAGATGAAGCGTAGCTTAGCACTGGTGACTGCCCCCCCCCCTACCAATTCCTGGACTGCCCCCCCGGGACCCCACACACACAATTGTGTTCTTTACTGTATTCTAAAGAATATACTTTTGGTTTACATATGTTTATGGTTTTGTTGTATGCTACTGTATACAACAGTAATGTTTGGCCTAATAAATATTTTCTGTTTCTACATTGCATTGGTGTTTACAGTGTATTTGTTACCCCTCTCAGTAGATTACTTTCACTGTAGAACATTGTATTGAAATGTAGATATAAGCCTATGAAAGACCAAAGAGCTTTAGATTTAGAACAACAGTGTTTACATGGTATATCCAAAAATTTACTATTATGAAAGAAGTGTATGCCATTTAATGCAAATGCTTCATTCTGACATGTGTTTATGGCATTTTGAATGCAGTGTTACATTTTGAAGAAGATGTGAGGCATTTTGCATTTTGTGTGTGCAGTTTTGGGAATTGTGTGTAGCGTTTTGAAAAAAGGAGACATCGTTTTGAAAACGTGTGTAAGCAGTTGGAAAAAACTGTAAGTAGCAGTTTAGCACTTTAGATTTCGGTCGTTGTAGCCTTTGCTTCTCATTTCACTTTTAGTTTTGTCATTTTAATTCCATCTTCCATTGATTAGATATCTCCTTGCTACACAAGCAGAGCAATTTTCTCTCTTTCTCGCAGGAAGTGCAAGGAACAGAGCGCGTGCCTTTTTTGCGACTTTTTCCAAATCATCAATATAGAGGAGCATCATGCAGCCCATATACCGTAGAGTTGTGTATATATATATATGTATTGTAGAGTGGCCCATGTGTTTTGATTTCTAAGACATTGAGAGGTTTGTAGACCTATCACAACTAAAGATGCCAATTAACTCTAAATTAAGTATACAGGACCTGTTTTTCAAATTCTCCCTTTTATGCCCAACACAGAACAGCCGCTCCATGTACACACTCGTCTCTCGCTCTGCAATCGTTTCAGAACAATATCCTTTCTATTTAATATTCAGCTATGTTCACTTAATTCTTCTTACTATAAAATCGTATACTATATATAGCTTGTATGCGTGGAAGCCCGGTGATGCTAAACCTGTTTATGTTAATTTGGGTCAATTACTGTGAGACTGGCAGTCATTTGCATTACAGTTACCCGCTAACAAAATTCCATGACCGCCAAAGCCCTATCCTAAACTGAGTACCGAAGCATCCTAAATGGATAGATCCTAAACTGAGATACATTTGTAACTCAGTGAACCTGTTCAAGAGAAAAAAGCTCTACACAATCGCAGCACATGACAGCTGCTGTATGTTCCCTACCAGAAATGTACGTTTCAAAACATGTTGGAAATACAATAATTACAATTAATTACACAATAACACATTTTATTGTAATTACACAAAACAATTTGTCTTGAGATCATGTATTTGTATTCCAAATGTATCGAAACATTATTAAGTCATTTCACATGCCATGGAACATGTTAGAATTGTAAACGGAATGTGTTAATTCCCGGGAGGGTTTTTTCCCCTGAATAAAGATGATGATTGTGAGGACTCATCATGAGAGGCTGAATATCTGGCCTCGTTATGATTACTTATTTACATGATTATTTAAAAACATTCAGAGGGTGGTGTGCTATGTTTTCTTAACTCTTGGTCTGCAATTATTTTTTTTTACATATATTTTTTTCACATCAGTTGGGAAACACCCCTCAAATCTCAGAAGTGTTCCTTCCCTGTTTTTGTTTGCACAACTATAGCCCTTGCAAACATGTTGTATTTGAGGAAAACTGAAGGTACAGTATCTACCTATTAGGAACAATGTCTGCTAGCTATTTTGGCAGCATCCAAAAGCATTCTTCAGTTTCAGATGCTGTATTGATATTCTACTGCGCTAACTGCAATGTGGCCTTGACGGAATTGATCCCCTCACCTATTCAGAACTCTCAAAACCTTTGAGCAACTTTGAACAAATAACCCAATAGCTGAAAACTAAAGCAAACTAAAGCAGAAACAGTTCTACGTTTAAATTCAGCAGCAGCCAGACATTACAGTTTGGCTCAAAGCTTGGCACTAAGATGCCGTGCAGTGCAATTTAAGCAGCTATGGGGCAGTCACTTAGAAAACAGCATTGAGCTATGCCATGGAGACTGTCTTGTTATTGAGACAGCAAGCCTTTGCCCATAGAGAGTAAGGCGGTTATGGAATGGACTTCTGTGTTTTTCTCCCTGGTTCAATACTGTATATACATAGACTGAGCAGAACCAGAACAAAACACAACCCTGTCCCCCAAACTCTCTCTCTCTCTCTCTCTCTCTCTCTCTCTCTCTCTCTCTCTCTCTCTCTCTCTCCTCTCTCTCTCTCTCTCTCTCTCTCTCTCTCTCTCCTCTCTCTCTCTCTCTCTCTCTCTCTCTCTCTCTCTCTCTCTCTCTCTCTCTCTCTCTCTCTCTCTCTCTCTCTCTCTCTCTCTCTCTCTCTCTCTCTCTCTCTCTCTCTCTCTCTCTCTCTCTCTCTCTCTCTCTCTCTCTCTCTCTCTCTCTCTCTCTCTCTCCTCCATCTCTCTCTCTCTCTCTCTCTCTCTCTCTCTCTCTCTCTCTCTCTCTCTCTCTCGCTCTCTCTCTCTCTCTCTCTCTCTCTCTCTCTCTCTCTCTCTCTCTCTCTCTCCTCTCTCTCTCTCTCTCTCTCTCTCTCTCTCTCTCCGCTCTCTCTCTCTCTCTCTCTCGCTCACCACTCTCCTGAGTCTGGAGGGTTAAGATTGAGGACCTGAAAAGTAGGATGGTTTCAATAGAAGGGGAGAAAAAGCTATTGGCCTGGTTTGTGGCCCAGGCCCCTCAAGAGACGTGCGGGCCCCTAAATAAAGCTTCTCAGACAAAGAAAACATCTTTCTCTATATGAAACAGAGGGAGAGAAAGAGAGGTGGTGGCTGGGTAGAGGGGGGAAGAAAGATAGCATAAAGGGGGTCGGGAGGGAGAAGTGCAACAGAGATTTCCTGTTTGATATGATATAGAAGCCTGTTTCTATTCTCCAGACAAAGATGATAGGAAGAATGGATTGTATTAACATTTTTTTCCATTGAGAAATGCAAACAAACCCAAAGATACCCATAGGCCAATGATTTTAGGTTTTTACATAAAGCACTTTTATTAATAGCATTGAGTTATTATAAATCTCAGTAATCCCCAATGTGATATGAAAAACACTGTGTGGCGCTTTCGAACAACTCACACAAGGAAGTCAGATTTGAAATAGACTTGTTGGCCAAAATTAGCATTTTAACTTGAGATGCAGTGACTATATTTGAATGAAATCCATGGAAATAAAGAGCGAAGTTGGAACACATGCAAAATATTGAGCTTTGAAAATCTATCTTAGTAAACCACCTCTAATAAATAATAAATGACAGAAAAACACATTTTCTTAAAACAGATCTCCGAAAACTAGGGCACCTGTAGTGGTACCTGAGAAATGTAAAGCGTGTTGTACGTTGATGTATTGCGTTTACCAGGATATCCTTGACCAGGGCTGGAAATTGATATTCATGTGCTCCAGAAATGATCTGATTGTGAACAGACTGAGGTGTGCATAGAAGAAGAACAGAACAACTCAACATACAGTGAGGGAAAAAAAGTATTTGATCCCCTTATGATTTTGTACATTTGCCCAATGACAAAGAAATGATCAGTCTATAACTTTTAATGGTAGGTATATTTGAACAGTGAGAGATAGAATAACAACAACAAAAAAATCCAGAAAAATGCATGTGAAAAAGACCACTGCTCCCGAGTGGCGCAGTGGTCTAAGGCACTGCATCACAGTGCTAGCTGTGCCACTAGAGATCCTGGTTCGAATCCAGGCTCTGTCGTAGCCGGCCGCGACCGGGAGACCCATGGGGTGGTGCACAATTGGTCCAGGGTAGGGGAGGGAATGGCTGGCAGGGATGTAGCTCAGTTGGTAGGGCAACGCCAGGGTTGTGGGTTTGTTTCCCATGGGGGCCCAGTTTGAAAAAAATTAAAATAATGTATGCACTCACTATGCAACTGTAAGTCGCTCTGGATAAGAGCGTCTGCTAAATGACTAAAATGTAAAAATTTGCATTTTAATGAGGGAAATAAGTAATTGACCCCCTCTCAATCAGAAAGATTTCTGGCTCCCAGGTGTCTTTTAAAGGGAGTGCTCCTAATCTCAGCTTGTTACCTGTATAAAAGCCACCTGTCCACAGAAGCAATCAATCAATCAGATTCCAAACTCTCCAAGGATGTCAGGGACAATATTGTAGACCTACACAAGGCTGGAATGGGCTACAAGACCATCGCCAAGCAGCTTGGTGAGAAGGTCACAACAGTTGGTGCGATTATTCGCAAATGGAAGAAACACAAATTAACTGTCAATCTCCCTCGGCCTGGGGCTCCATGCAAGATCTCACCTTGTGGAGTTGCAATGATCATGAGAACGGTGAGGAATCAGCCCAGGACTGAATCAGCCCAGAACTTGAGATCACTGTTGTCAATGATCTGAAGGCAGCTGGGACCATAGTCACCAAGAAAACAATTGGTAACACACTACGCCATAAAGGACTGAAATCTTGCAGCGCCCGCAAGGTCCCCCTGCTCAAGAAAGCACATATACAGGCCCGTCTGAAGTTTGCCGATGAACATCTGAATGATTCAGAGGAGAACTGGGTGAAAGTGTTGTGGTCAGATGAGACCAAAATGGAGCTCTTTGGCATCAACTCAACTCGCCGTGTTTGGAGGAGGAGGAATGCTGCCTATGACCCCAAGAACACCATCCCCACCGTCAAACATGGAGGTGGAAACATTATGCTTTGGGGGTGTTTTTCTGCCAAGGGGACAGGACAACTTCACCACATCAAAGGGACGATGGACGGGGCCATGTACCGTCAAATCTTGGGTGAGAACCTCCTTCCCTCAGCCAGGGCATTGAAAATGGGTTGTGGATGGGTATTCCAGCATGACAATGACCCAAAACAGACGGCCAAGGCAACAAAGGAGTGGCTCAAGGAGAAGCACATTAAGGTCCTGGAGTGGCCTAGCGAGGCTCCAGACCTTAATCCCATAGAAAATCTGTGGAGTGAGCTGAAGGTTTGAGTTGCCAAACATCAGCCTCGAAACCTTAATGACTTGGAGAAGATCTACAAAGAGGAGTGGGACAAAATCCCTGCTGAGATTTGTGCAAACCTGGTGGCCAACTACAAGAAACGTCTGACCTCTGTGATTGCCAACAAGGGTTTTGCCACCAAGTACTAAGTCATGTTTTGCAGAGTGGTCAAATACTTATTTCCCTCATTAAAATGAAAATCAATTTATAACATTTTTGACATGCGTTTTTCTGGATTTTTGTTGTTGTTATTCTGTCTCTCACTGTTCAAATAAACCTACCATTAAAATTATAGACTGATCATGGCTTTGTCAGTTGTCAAACGTACAAAATCAGCAGGGGATCAAATACTTTTTTCCCTCACTTTAATCTCAACACACATTTCCCATCTGTTTTGTTTTATGTATTGTTCTACCAAATCAAACCATTTCAACAGTATCTATTCTATATTAGTTAAATGGTATGTACTGTGTTTGTTAATAAATGGTTTAGAATTTCCTTATTCTGTGGAGTTTGGACGGAGAGAGAAACATACAGTGAGGGAAAAAAGTATTTGATCCCCTGCTGATTTTGTACGTTTGCACACTGACAAAGACATGATCAGTCTATGATTTTAATGGCAGGTTTATTTGAACAGTGAGAGACAGAATAACAACAAAAAAATACAGAAAAACGCATGTCAAAAATGTTATGAATTGATTTGCATTTTAATGAGGGAAATAAGTATTTGACCCCTCTGCAAAACATTACTTAGTACTTGGTGGCAAAACCCTTGTTGGCAATCACAGAGGTCAGACGTTTCTTGTAGTTGGCCACCAGGTTTGCACACATCTCAGGAGGGATTTTGTTCCACTCCTCTTTGTAGATCTTCTCCAAGTCATTAAGGTTTCAAGACTGACGTTTGGCAACTCAAACCTTCAGCTCCCTCCACATATTTTCTATGAGATTAAGGTCTGGAGACTGGCTAGGCCACTCTAGGACCTTAATGTGCTTCCTCTTGAGCCACTCCTTTGTTGCCTTGGCCGTGTGTTTTGGGTCATTGTCATGCTGGAATACCCATCCACAACCCATTTTCAATGCCCTGGCTGAGGGAAGGAGGTTCTCACCCAAGATTTGATGGAACATGGCCCCGTCCATCGTGCCTTTGATGCGGTGAAGTTGTCCTGTCCCCTTAGCAGAAAAACACCCCCAAAGCATAATGTTTCCACCTCCATGTTTGACGGAGGGGATGGTGTTCTTGGGGTCATAGGCAGCATTCCTCCTCCTCCAAACACGGCGAGTTGAGTTGATGCCAAAGAGCTTGATTTTGGTCTCATCTGACCACAACACTTTCACCCAGTTCTCCTCTGAATCATTCAGATGTTCATTTGCAAACTTCAGACGGCCCTCTATATGTGCTTTCTTGAGCAGGGGGACCTTGCGGGCGCTGCAGGATTTCAGTCCTTCACGGCGTAGTGTGTTACCAATTGTTTTCTTGGTGACTATGGTCCCAGCTGCCTTGAGATCATTGACAAGATCCTCCCGTGTAGTTCTGGGCTGTTTCCTCACCGTTCTTATGATCATTGCATCTCCACGAGGTGAGATGTTGCATGGAGCCCCAGGCCGATGGAGATTTACAGTTATTCTGTGTTTCTTCCATTTGCAAATAATCACACCAACTGTTGTCACCTTCTCACCAAGCTGCTTGGCAATGGTCTTGTAGCCCATTCCAGCCTTGTGTAGGTCTACAATATTTTCCCTAACATCCTTGGAGAGCTCTGTGGTCTTGGCCATGGTGGAGAGTTTGGAATCTAATTGATTGATTGCTTCTGTGGACAGGTGTCTTTTATACAGGTAACAAGCTGAGATTAGGAGCACTCCCTTTAAGAGTGTGCTCCTAATCTCAGCTCATTACCTGTATAAAAGACACCTGGGAGCCAGAAATCTTTCTGATTTAGAGGGGGTCAAATACTTATTTCCCTCATTAAAATGCAAATAAATTTATAACATTTTTGACATGCGTTTTTCTGGATTGTTTTGTTGTTATTCTGTCTCTCACTGTTCAAATAAACCCACCATTAAAATTATAGAGTGATCATTTCTTTGTCAGTGGGCAAACTTACAAAATCAGCAGGGGATCAAATACTTTTTTCCCTCACTGTAGCTACTCTTCAATCCCTTAGTAAGGTAATGTCATGGCTTTTGAAGGTCGTCGGGGAGTTTGAACTAGATGTCAAAATAAATCCTATTTCCACTAAAACAATGATTTTGGGCGATATTATGACTAAATGTACTACATTTTCTGGAATACTAACCCAGATTGTTTGGAGTGTTTTTTTATCATTCAGTTCTGGAATTATTTCAAATAATCAATTCGATATATTGAGAAACTCAATATTGACACTGGTTCCATTTTGGGGTGTTATTAATCTCATATTTCCACAGTTGTTTTGTATTGTATTGTAACCTCTGCGCTTCCCCCTTGTAGCTGCACTCGGATGTGGACAAGGGTGAAGGGCGGGTGAAGTACGTGCTCAATGGCGAGGGAGCTACCTCCATCTTCACCATCGACGAGAACACGGGTGACATCCATGCCACCAAGCGTCTGGACCGCGAGGAGCAGGCTTACTACACACTCCGGGCTCAGGCCAGGCACCGCGACACCAACCTGCCCGTGGAACCAGAGTCTGAGTTTGTCATCAAGGTCCAGGATATTAACGACAATGAGCCCAAGTTCCTGGACGGGCCCTACTCAGCCAGAGTCCCCGAGATGTCCCCGGTGGGTGAGTAACATCAAGTGACCCGGCGGGTCAAAAAACAGAGCAAAAAACAGTTTCTGGTTGGAATGATGTCATTTTAACCAGGTCATGTCAAAGACATCATGTCAATGAAATCATTTCAACCACGTTATTTCAACCACGTCATGTCAACCAAGTCACGTCAGCCACGTCATGTCAATGACGTTCGTTCATACACGTTATTTCAACCACAGCAGGTCAACCACGTCATGTCAATTACGTTATTTCAACCAAGTCATGTCAACCTGTTTTGCCTGCTGGAAAGGCCTATAGGGTGTTGCAGAACATTCATAGGGGATGACAAGCAATAGACATACACTGTAGTAGTATGAACACTGTATTAGTATGGACACTGTAGTAGTATGGACACTGTATTAGTATGGACACTGTAGTAGTATGGACACTGTAGTAGTATGGACTAGTATGAAGACACTGTAGTAGTATGAACACTGTATTAGTATGGACACTGTAGTAGTATGGACACTGTAGTAGTATGGACTAGTATGAAGACACTGTAGTAGTATGGACACTGTATTAGTATGGACACTGTAGTAGTATGGATACTGTAGTAGTATGGACTAGTATGAAGACACTGTAGTAGTATGGACACTGTATTAGTATGGACACTGTAGTAGTATGGACACTGTAGTAGTATGGACTAGTATGAAGACACTGTAGTAGTATGGACACTGTAGTAGTATGAACACTGTAGTAGTATGGACACTGTAGTAGTATGGACACTGAAGTAGTATGAAGACACTGTAGTAGTATGAAGACACTGTAGTAGTATGAAGACAATGTAGTAGTATGGACACTGTAGTAGTATGGACACTGTAGTAGTATGGACACTGTTTTAGTATGAAGACAATGTAGTAGTATGGACACTGTAGTAGTATGAAGACACTGTAGTAGTATGAAGACTGTAGTAGTATACAGACTACATGGTCTCCTGAGTGGTGCAGTGGTCTAAGGCACTGCATCGCAGTGCTAACTGTGCCACTAGAGATCCTGGTTCGAATCCAGGCTCTGTCGCAGCCGGCCGCGACCGGGAGAATCATGGGCGGCGCACAATTGGCCCAGCGTCGTCCAGGGTAGGGGAGGGAATGGCCGGCAGGGATGTAGCTCAGTTGATAGAGCATGGCGTTTGCAACGCCAGGGTTGTGGGTTCGTTTCCCACGGGGGGCCAGTATAAATATATATATGTATTCACTAACTGTAAGTCGCTCTGGATAAGAGCGTCTGCTAAATGACTAAAATGTAAATGTAGTATGGACACTGTAGTAGTATGAAGACTGTAGTAGTATGGTAACTGTTTTAGTATGAAGACAATGTAGTAGTATGGACACTGTAGTATAATGAAGATACTGTAGTAGTTTGAAGACACTGTAGTAGTATGGACACTGTAGTAGTATGGACACTGTATTAGTATGAAGACACTGTAGTAGTATGGACACTGTAGTAGTATGAATATACTGTAGTAGTATGGACACTGTAGTAGTATGAATATACTGTAGTAGTATGGACACTGTAGTAGTATGATTATACTGTAGTAGTATGAAGACTCTGTAGTAGTATGAAGACACTGTAGTAGTATGGACACTGTAGTAGTATGTTCACTGTATTAGTATGAAGATGCTGTAGTACTATGAAGACACTGTAGTAGTATGAAGACACAGTAGTAGTATGGACACTGTAGTAGTATGGACACTGTAGTATTATGGACACTGTATTAGTATGAAGACACTGTAGTAGTATGGACACTGTAGTAGTATGAAGACACTGTAGTAGTATGGACACTGTAGTAGTATGAATATACTGTAGTAGTATGGACACTGTAGTAGTATGGACACTGTAGTAGTATGAAGACACTGTAGTAGTATGAAGACACTGTAGTAGTATGGACACTGTAGTAGTATGGACACTGTAGTAGTATGAAGACACTGTAGTTGTATGGACACAGTAGTAGTATGGACACTGTAGTATTATGGACACTGTGTTAGTATGAAGACACTGTAGTAGTATGGACACTGTAGTAGTATGAAGACACTGTAGTAGTATGGACACTGTAGTAGTATGAAGACACTGTAGTAGTATGAAGACACTGTAGTAGTACGGACACTGTAGTAGTATGAAGACACTTTCGTAGTATGAAGACACTGTATTAGTATGAAGACACTGTAGTACTATGGACACTGTAGTAGTATGGACACTGTAGTAGTATGGACACTGTAGTAGTATGAAGGCACTGTAGTAGTATGAAGACAACATAGTAGTATGAAGACAATGTAGTAGTATGGACCATGTAGTAGTATGGACACTGTAGTAGTATGAAGACACTGTAGTAGTATGGACACTGTAGTAGTATGAAGACATTGTAGTAGTATGGACACTGAAGTAGTATGAAGATACTGTAGTAGTATGGACACTGTAGTAGTATGGACACCGTAGTAGTATGGACACTGTAGTAGTATGAAGACACTATAGTAGTATGAAGATACTATAGTAGTATGGACACTGTAGTAGTATGGACACTGTAGTTGTATGGACACTGTAGTAGTATGAAGACACTGTAGTAGTATGGAGACACTGTAGTAGTATGAAGACACTGTAGTAGTATGGACACTAGTAGTATGGACACTGTAGTAGTATGAAGACACTGTAATATTATGAAGACACTGTAGTAGTATGGACACTGTAGTAGTATGGACACTGTAGTAGTATGAAGACCCTGTAGTAGTATGAAGACACTGTCGTAGTATGAAGACACTGTATTAGTATGAAGACACTGTAGTAGTATGGACACTGTAGTAGTATGGACTAGTATGAAGACACTATAGTAGTAGGGACACTGTAGTAGTATGGACACTGTAGTAGTATGGACACTGCAGTAGTATGAAGGCACTGTAGTACTATGAAGACAACGTAGTAGTATGAAGACACTGTAGTAGTATGGACACTGTAGTAGAATGAAGACACTGTAGAAGTATGGACACTGTAGTAGTATGAAGACATTGTAGTAGTATGGGACACTGTAGTATTATGGACACTGTAGTAGTATGGACACTGTAGTAGTATGAAGACACTATACTAGGCGAAGACACTGAATATGTTTACATGCACACTAATAATTCGATACTGTACTGATAATGGCAGTAGGCACCTTATTCTGCTTATCTTTAATTGGCGTAAGGTCAAAATGGAAGTAAGCGTACACCTGGTTTTCTGAGCAATCTTTCAAATGATTAGGACATGTAAACACCTTAATTGGCGTTCTTGCGGTGTATTTGATCTGCGCATCTGCTAGCACCAGCCCAGTGATCCTCCCTATTTAGCGCGAGTGCAGTGAGTTTAAAAATAACTGTCAATCTCCCTCGGCCTGGGGCTCCATGCAAGATCTCACCTTGTGGAGTTGCAATGATCATGAGAACGGTGAGGAATCAGCCCAGAACTACACGGGAGGATCTTGTCAATGATCTCAAGGCAGCTGGGACGATAGTCACCAAGAAAACAATTGGTAACACACTACACCGTGAAGGACTGAAATCCTGCAGCGCTCACAAGGTCCCCCTGCTTAAGAAAGCACATATACATGCCTGTCTGAAGTTTGCGAATGAACATCTGAATGATTCAGAGGAGAACTGGGTGAAAGTGTTGTGGTCAGATGAGACCAAAATCGAGCTCTTTGGCAACAACTCAACTCGCTGTGTTTGGAGGAGGAGGAATGCTGCCTATGATCCCAAGAACACCATCCCCACCGTCAAACATGGAGGTGGAAACATTATGCTTTGGGGGTGTTTTTCTGCTAAGGGGACAGGACAACTTCACCGGATCAAAGGGACGATGGACGGGGCAATGTACTGTTAAATCTTGGGTGAGAACCTCCTTCCCTTAGCCAGGGCATTGAAAATGGGTCGTGGATGGGTATTCCAGCATGACAATGACCCAAAACACACGGCCAAGGCAACAAAGGAGTGGCTCAAGAAGAAGCACATTAAGGTCCTGGAGTGGCCTAGCCAGTGTCCAGACCTTAATCCCATAGAAAATCTGTGGAGGGAGCTGAAGGTTCGAGTTGCCAAACGTCAGCCTCGAAACCTTAATGACTTGGAGAAGATCTGCAAAGAGGAGTGGGACAAAATCCCTCCTGAGATGTGTGCAAACCTGGTGGCCAACTACAAGAAACGTCTGACCTCTGTGATTGCCAACAAGGGTTTTGCCACCAAGTACTAAGTAATGTTTTGCAGAGGGGTCAAATACTTATTTCCCTCATTAAAATGCAAATCAATTTATAACATTTTTGACATGCGTTTTTCTGGATTTTTTTTGTTGTTATTCTGTCTCTCAATGTTCAAATAGACCTACCATTAAAATTATAGACTGATCATGTCTTTGTCAGTGGGCAAACGTACAAAATCAGTAGGGGATCAAATACTTTTTTCCCTCACTGTAGGCCATAGTGCAAAATAGTTACAATTTTGTTTTATAACATTGGAATGATACATGTGCAAAATATGATGTGCAAATAGAGATACTGGGGTGCAAATGAGCAAAATAAATAACAATATCGGGATGAAGTAGTTGGGTGGGCTAATTTCAGAATGGCTGTGTACAGGTGCAGTGATCAGTAAGCTGCTCTGACAACTGACGCTTAAAGTTAGTGAGGGAGATAAGAGTCTCCAGCTTCAGAGATTTTTGCAGTTCGTTCCAGTCATTGGCAGCAGAGCACTGGAAGGAATGGCGGCCAAAGGAGGTGTTGGCTTTGGGAATGACCAGTGAGATATACCTGCTGGAGCGCAGACTACGGGTGGGTGTTGCTATGGTGACCAGTGAGCTAAGATAAGACGGGGATTTGCCTAGCAGTGATTTATAGATGATCTGGAGCCAGTGGGTTTGGCGACGAATATGTAGTGAGGGCCAGCCAACAAGAGCGTACTGGTCACAATGGTGGGTAGTATATGGGGCTTTAGTGACAAAATGGATGGCACTGTGATAGACTACATCCAATTTGCTGAGTAGAGTGTTGGAGGCTATTTTGTAAATGACATCTCCGAAGTCATGGATCGGTAGGATAGTCAGTTTTACGAGGGCATGTTTGGCAGCATGAGTGAAGGAGGCTTTGTTGCGAAATAGGAAGCCAATTCTAGATCTAACTTTTGATTGGAGATGCTTAATGTGAGTCTGGAAGGAGAGTTTACAGTCTAACCAGACACCTAGGTATTTGTAGTTGTCCACATACTCTAGGTCAGTCCTGCCGAGAGTAGTGATTCTAGTCGGGTGGGCGGGTGCAAGCAGCGTTCGGTTGAAGAGCATGCATTTAGTTTTACTAGTGTTTAAGTGCAGTTGGAGGCTACGGAAGGAGTGTTGTATGGCGTTGAAGCTCGTTTGGAGGTTTGTTAACACAGTGTCCAATGAAGGGCCAGATGTATACAAAATGGTGTCGTCCGCATAGAGGTGGATCCGAGCGTCACCAGCAGCATTGACATACACAGAGAATAGAGTCGGCCTGAGAATTGAACCCAGTGGCACCCCCGTAGAGACGGCCAGAGGTCCAGACAACAGGCCCTCCGATTTGACACATTGAACTCTATCTGAGAAGTAGTTGGTGAACCAGGCGAGGCAGTCATTAGAGAAACCAAGGTTATTTAATCTGCCAATAACAATGCAGTGGTTGACAGAGTCGAAAGCCTTGGCCAGGTCGATGAAGACGGCTGCGCAGTACTGTCTTTTATCGATGGCAGTTATAATATCATTTAGGAGCGTGGCTAAGGTGCACCCATGACCAGCTCGGAAACCGGATTGCATAGCGGAGAAGGTACGGTGGGATTCGAAATGGTCGGTGATCTGTTTGTTAACTTGGCTTTCAAATACTTTCGAAAGGCAGGGCAGGATGGATATAGGTCTATAACAGTTTGGATCTAGAGCAGGGGTGTCAAACTCATTTTAGCTCAGGGGCCACATGGAGGAAAATCTATTCCCAAGTGGGCCGGACCGGAAAAATCATGGTATATATAACTTAAAAACAACAACTTCAGATTGTTTTCTTTGTTTTAATACGATCAACATACAACATAAAGCTGGAGCCTGAGGACAGTGTGTCCAAAATAGTACAAGCACAACATCACTATTAATCATAAAACACCTCAAGTTATTTGAAAGTTCTGAGGACAAAGAACACACAAACACACAATGCCTCAGTGATTAACAGAACTGTTTCACAGATCACAGAACTATATCAGGGTGTCATTTCTCAGGCAGAAATGTAGATACAAATAATGAAATCCTGTTCCCCAAACAAGTGCAAGAACCACAGAGTCAAGAATAGGTTAAATATACAAATAAAATAAAATGAATTAAAAACAATAGCACATCAACATAAAAACATATAAACATAAAGCTGGAGCCTGAGGACAGTGTCCAAAAGCACAACATCACTATTAATCATAAAACACCTCAAGTTATTTGAATGTTCTGAGGACAAAGAACACACAAACACACAATGCCTCAGTGATTAACAGAACTGTTTCACAGATCACAGAACTATATCAGGGTGTCATTTCTCAGGCAGAAATGTAGATAAAAATAATGAAATCCTGTTCCTCAAACAAGTGCAAGAACCACAGAGTCAAGAATAGGTTAAATATACAAATAAAATCAATTAAAAACAATAGCACATCAACATAAAAACATAAACATAAATCTGAAAACGTTGCTCAAACTCCCGTAACAGTCCCGTTATTTTATCTTTGAACCGCTTCATGTCTGCCACATGTTGGGTCGCGCACACATTTTTCAGACAGGGGAAGTGAGCTGCATCACCACCGGCAAGTTGCGTTTCCCACAATGACAGCTTCAACTTGAAAGAACGTATGCTGTCATAATACTGCGTGACAACTTTGTTGCGCCCTTGCAGCTGTTTGATCAAGTTATTCAGGTGCTCTGTAACATCCACCATAAATGCAAGGTCCTGCATCCATTCTGCGGAATGAAATTCTAACACTGGTTTGCCCTTTTCTTCCATGAACTGTTCAATTTCTTCTCGTAAATCAAAGAAACGCCTCAGCACAGCACCTCGGCTTAACCATCTTACCTCAGTGTGGTATGGCAGGCCATAGATGTGGTCTTTCTCTCTGAGAAGGCTGTCAAACTGACGGTGATTCAGGCTTCTGGATCGGATGAAATTAACAGTTTGGATGACCACCTTCATGACGTTATCCATCTTTAATGACTTGCAACACAAAGCCTCCTGGTGCAAAATACAGTGAAAAGTCAAAAAATCACGTCCTCCATTTGCAGATTGCACTTTCTCTCTGAACTTTGTCACAACACCTGCTTTTTTCCCGATCATTGAGGGCGCACCATCTGTAGCCAGGCTGACAGCGACCCTGTCCAGCGCGCCGACGAGTGCGGTAAAAATATCAGCTGCTGTCGTTGTATCTGTCATCGGCACCAACTCCACGAACTCCTCGGTGACGGTCAATGTGTCATCAACTCCGCGGATGAAAATGGCCAGTTGTGCAACATCTGTAATGTCCGTGCTTTCATCAATTGCAACCGAAAACGCAATAAATGACTTTACTTTTTGCTTCAACTGGCTGTCCAAATCCACTGAAAGATCGGAAATCCTGTCTGCAACTGTGTTTCTTGTCAGGCTGATATTTGCAAAAGCCTGCCGCTTTTCAGGGCACACAATCTCCGCTGCCTTCATCATGCATGTTTTTACAAATTCACCCTCACTAAATGGTTTTGAAGCCACTGTGATTTCATTAGCAATGAGGTAGCTAGCTTTCACTGCAGCGTCACTGATGTTTCGGCTGTGAGTAAACACAGACTGCTGTTTCTTCAGACCCGCCAACAGTTCATTCACCTTCTCTCATCTCCGCTGTCCTTGAAAGTTGTCATATTTGTCGGCATGAAGACTCACATAGTGGCGACAAAGGTTATATTCTTTCAGCACTGCAACATGCTCTGAACACACCAAACATACAGCTTTCCCATTCAATTCCGTGAATAAATAGGATGACCATTTTTCTTGGAACACTCTGCACTCTGCGTCCACTTTTCTCTTTTTTGACAGAGACATATTGGGGCAATGAGGGTGCCAAAGCACATAATGTTAAAAGTAGAAGCCGTAATAAATATTGCGGGCAAAACAAAGTAGCTCATTGGCGGCAACGTGCTTGACCTACTTGCTCTGCCCCGGTATAAACAGTTTGCTTGCTTAACACAATTGCTATTGCGCCATCCAGTGGACGCAATTGGAACAGCAGTTTATTTTATTGAAAAATTGCAGCGCATTTTTATACTTAAATCATCTCGCGGGCCGGATTAAACCCGTTTGCGGGCCTGATCCGGCCCGCGGGCCATACGTTTGACACCCCTGATCTAGAGTGTCACCCCCTTTGAAGAGGGGGATGACCGCGGCAGCTTTACAATCTCTGGGGATCTCAGATGTTACGAAAGAGAGGTTGAACAGGCTAGTAATAGGGGTTGCGACAATTTCGGCGGCTAATTTTAGAAAGAAAGGGTCCAGATTGTCTAGCCCAGCTGATTTGTAGGGGTCCAGATTGTTCAGCTCTTTCAGAACATCAGCTGTCTGAATTTGTGTGAAGGAGAAGCAGGGGGGGGGGGGGGGGGGGGGCTTTGGCAAGTTGCAGCGGAGGGTGCAGAGCTGGTGGCCGGGGCAGTGGTAGCTAGGTGGAAAGCATGGCCAGCCGTAGCAAAATGCTTGTTGAAATTCTCAATTATTGTAGATTTATCGGTGGTGACAGTGTTTCCTAGCCTCAGTGCAGTGGGCAGTTGGGAGGAGGTGCTCTTATTTTCCATGGATTTTACAGTGTCCCATAACATTTTGGAGTTAGTGCTAAAGGATGCAAATTTCTGTTTGAAAAGCTAGCCTTTGCTTTCCTAACTAATTGCGTATATTGGTTCCTGACTTCCCTGAAAAGTTGCATATCGCGGTGGCTGTTCGATGCTAATGCAGTACGCCACAGGATGTTTTTGTGCTGGTCAAGAGCAGTCAAGTCTGAGGACAACCAGGGGCTATATCTGTTCTTAGTTCTGAATTTTTTGAATGGGGCATGCTTATTTTAGATTGAGAGGAAAGCACTTTTAAAGAACAACCAGGCATCCTCTACTGACGGAATGAGGTCAATATCCATCCAGGGTACCCGGGCCAGGTCAATTAGAAAGGCCTGCTTGCTGAAGTGTTTTAGGGAGCATTTGACAGTGATGAGGGGTGGTCGTTTGACCGCGGACCCATTATGGACGCAGGCAATAAGGCAGTGATCGCTGAGATCCTGGTTGAAGACAGCGGAGGTGTATTTAGAGGGTACATTTGTCAGGATGATATCTATGAGGGTGCTCATGTTAACATGGGGTTGTACCTGGTAGGTTCGTTGATAATTTGTGTGAGATTGAGGGCATCTAGTTTAGATTGTAGGTTGGCCGGGGTGTTAAGCATATCTCAGTTTAGGTCACCAAGCAGTACGAACACTGAGGATAGATGGGGGGCAATCAGTTCACATATGGTATCCAGGGCACAGCTTGGAGCTGAGGGGGGTCTGTAGCAAGCGGCAACAGTGAGAGACTTATTTCTGGAAAGGTGGATTTTTAGAAGTAGAAGCTCAAACTGTTTGGGCACAGACCTGGATAGTACGATAGAGCTCTGCAGGCTATCTCTACAGTAGATTGCAACCCCACCCCCTTTGGCAGTTCTATCGAGACAGAAAATGTTGTAGTTGGGGATGGAAATGTCTGAATTTTTGGTGGTCTTCCTAAGCCAGGATTCAGACACTGCTATAACATCAGGGTTGGCAGAGTGTACTAACGCAGTGAATAAATCAAACTTAGGGAGGAGGCTTCGGATGTTAACGTGCAAGAAACCAAGGCTTTTACGGTTACAGAAGTCAACAAATGATAATTCCTGGGGAGTAGGAGTGATACTGGGGGCTACAGGGCCTGGGTTAACCTCTACATCACCAGAGGAACAGAGGTGGAGTAGAATAAGGATACATTTACATTTCAGTAGATGCTCTTATCCAGAGCGACTTACAGTTAGTAAGTGCATACATTATTTTTTATACTGGCCCCCCCCGTGGGAATCGAACCCACAACCCTGGCGTTGCAAACGCCATGCTCTACCAACTGAGCTACATCCCTGCCGGCCATTCCCTCCCCTACCCTGGACAACGCTGGGCATATTGTGCACCGCCCCACTGGTCTCCCGGTCGCGGCCGGCTACGACAGAGCCTGGATTCGAACCAGGATCTCTAGTGGCACAGCTAGCGCTGCAATGCAGTGCCTTAGACCACTGCGCCACTCGGGAGGATGGCTAAAGGCTTTAAGTACTGGTCTTCTAGTACGTTGGGTACAGAGAAAAGAAAGGGCAGATTTCAGGGAGTTGTAGAATAGATTCAGGGCATTATGTACAGACAAGGATATGGAAGGATATGAGTACAGTGGAGGTAAACCTAAGCATTGGGTAACGATGAAAGAGATAGCATCACTGGAGGCACCGATTGAGTCGGTCTTCGTGTGTATAGGGGGTGGGACAAAGGAGCTATCTATGGCAGGTAGAGCTGGGCTGGGGGATCTACAGATGAAATAGTACAATAAGAAATAACCGAAACAGCAATAAGCAAGGCACATTGCCATGGGAGAGAGGCATAAAGCAATCACAGGTGTTATTCGAGAGAGCTAAGACAACAGCTGGTATTGGCGACAAAGTTTGGGCTGAGGCTAAACATAAACAGGATGCGGTACCGTATAAAGGAACAGTCCAGCAGGCATCTACTGTATAGCTGAGTTATCGTAAGGTCCGGTGAACAGCAATAGGAGAGTTCGGAGGTAGTTCGGGGGCTGCTACAGCACTGGCGAGCAAGAGGCCACGGCTTGCGTGTGCTAGCGGACCGGGACTAGCAGATGGATCTTTGTGGTCGACGTCATAACGGGAAGCCTGTTGAAACCACATCAGACGATTTCGTCGGCAGACCAGTCGTGTTGGATCGGCAGGGCTCTGTGTCAACACTGGGAGGTCCCGTCCAGTTGACAGATAGGTAGATAGCCGGGAGATGGGCCAACAAAAACATCAATTTGGTTGCAGCTAGCTAGTTGCGACGATCCGGTGTTAAAGGTCCAGTGATTCAGTGATTCCGGCAGAAAAATGATATGTTCTGGGTCGATAACGCGCTGTGAAGACAGTGCAGACTGGCCGATAATAGTCCAGGCTAGAGCTGGCTGGTAGGTAGTGCAGACCACGGACAATGGTGAAAAACCGCTAACGGTGGCTAATAGCAAGTAGCTAGTTAGCTGGCTACTCCCGTCCTCTAGACAGATAGGTAGATAGCCAGGATATGGGCCTGGCTCGAGGCTAGCTCAAGGCTAACTGGTGCTTGCTTCGGGGGCAGTGGTGATTAGCCAACAGCAACATCCATTCGGTTGCGGCTAGCTAGTTGCAATCCGGTGTTAATGTCCAATGATTCAGTTGTTCCGGCAGAAAATCCGATGTTCTGGGTGAAAACCGCTAACGGTGGCTAATAGCAAGTAGCTAGTTAATGGCTAGCTAGTTTCAACTGGAGATTTTAGATAAAAGGTAAGTCAATAATAGAATCCGTTCCACATTGAGTGAGGCAGGTTGCAGGAAAGTATATTTAGTAGAAGGATGAAAAGTGTGATAGGAAAATATGTAAAAAAAAAAAAAAAAAATGGCTATTTACACGGACACACAACAAAGAACATGACGACACTGCTACGGCATCTTGGTTAACCTTGAAATGTTTCTACAACTTGATTGGAGTCCACCTGTGGTAAATTCAATTGACTGGACATGATTTGGAAAGGCACACACCTGTGTATTTAAGGTCCCACAGTTGACAGTGCAGGTCAAAGGAGTTGTCCGTAGAGCTCCGAGACAGGATTGTGTCGAGGCACAGATCTGGGGAAGGGTACCAAAAAATGTCTGCAGCATTGAAGTTCCCCAAGAACACAGTGGCCTCCATCATTCTTAAGTGGTAGAAGTTTGGAACCACCAAGATTCTTCCTAGAGCTGGCCGCCCAGCCAAACTGAGCAATCGGGGGAGAAGGGCCTTGGTCAGGGAGGTGACCAAGAACCCGATGGTCACTCTGACAGAGCTCCAGAGTTCCTCTGTGGAGATGGGAGAACCTTCCAGAAGGACAACCATCTCTGCAGCACTCCAGCATTCAGGCCTTTATGTCAGTGTGGCCAGGCGGAAGCTACTCCTCAGTAAAAGGCACATGACAGCCAGCTTGGAGTTTGCTAAAAGGCACCTAAAGGACTCAGACCATGAGAAACAAGATTCTCTGGTCTGATGAAACCAAGATTGAAGTCTTTGGTCTGAATGTCAAGTGTCACGTCTGGAGGAAACCTGGCACCATCCCTACGGTGAAGCATGGTGGTGGCAGCATCATGCTGTGGGGATGTTTTTCAGCGGCAGGGACTGGGAGACTAGTCAGGATTGAGGGAAAGATGAACGGAGCTAAGTACAGAGAGATCCTTGATGGAAACTTGCTCCAGAGTGCTCAGGACCTCAGACTTGGGCGAAGGTTCAACTTCCAACAGGACAACGACCCTAAGCACACAGCCAAGACAACGCAGGAGTGGCTTCGGGACAAGTCTCTGAATGTCCTTGAGTGGCTCAGCCAGATTCCCGACTTGAACCCGATCTAACATGTTTTGAGAGACCTGAAAATAGCTGTGCAGCGACGCTCCCCATCCAACCTGACAGAGCTTGAGAGGATCTGCAGAGAAGAATGGGAGAACTCCACAAATACAGGTGTGCCAAGCTTGTAGTGTCATACCTAAGAAGACTTGAGGCTGTAATCGCTGCCAAACGTGCTTCAACAAAGTACTGAGTAAAGGGTCTGAATACTTATGTAAATGTAATATTTCCGTTTTTTATTTTTAATGCATTTGCAAAAAGTTAAAAAAATAAACAGTTTTTGCTTTGTCATTATGGGGTGTCGTGCGTAGATTGATGAGTGGGGAAAAAACAATGCAATCCATTTTAGAATAAGGCTGTAATGTAATAAAATGTGGAAAAGTCAAGGGGTCTGAATACTTTCAGAGTGCACTGTACGTCCCAACTCAATCAAATATGCGTCCCAGAAATAACATGGTTGCTGTAGTAGAACGTTTAATTTGATTGGTGATTTTCTGCATTTATCAGAGTGCCATCAGGTAGCCTGATTACAGATGTGTGTCACGCCCTGACTCAGTGGACGCTTATATGTTGAGTCAGGGTGTGTATATTCCTTGTTGTGCTTTTTCTATGTTGTCGATCTAGTATGTGTGGATCTATGTTGGCCGGTGTGGTCCCCAATCAGAGGCAGCTGTCGCTCGTTGTCTCTGATTGGGGACCATACTTAGGCAGCCTATTGGCACTGTCTAGTTGTGGGATCTTGTTCCGTGTAAGGTTTGTTGTTCTGTTCTACCTTGGACTTCACGTTTTGTTTCCTTTGTTGTTTTGTCGTGTTGTTTATTAAGTTCAATAAACATGTACGCATATCACGCTGCGCCTTGGTCTGACCCGTCCTTCAACGAACGTGACAATGTGTCCATGTACACAGGATTATTAGGGAATTCATTTTTCCTGCAAAGCATGTAAACTTTTGAATCTAACTATTATATTAATCTGACTATCCACAATAATTGCATTGTTGTGTGCATGTAACCGCACTCGCTGTGTAGTATGGAGACTGTAGTATGGAGACTGTAGTATGGAGACTGTAGTATGGAGACTGTAGTAAGGTGACTGTAGTATGGAGACTGTAGTATGGAGACTGTAGTATGGAGACTGTAGTATGGAGACTGTAGTATAGAGACTGTGGTATGGAGACTGTAGTATGGAGACTGTGGAATGGAGACTGTAGTATGGAGACTGTAGTATGGAGACTGTAGTATGGAGACTGTAGTATGGAGACTGTAGTATGGAGACTGTAGTAAGGAGACTGTAGTATGGAGACTGTAGTATGGAGACTGTAGTATGGAGACTGTAGTATGGAGACTGTCGTATGGAGACTGTGGTATGGAGACTGTAGTATGGAGACTGTGGAATGGAGACTGTAGTATGGAGACTGTAGTATGGAGACTGTAGTATGGAGACTGTAGTATGGAGACTGTAGTATGGAGACTGTAGTATGGAGACTGTGGTATGGAGACTGTAGTATGGAGACTGTAGTATGGAGACTGTCGTATGGAGACTGTGGTATGGAGACTGTAGTATGGAGACTGTAGTATGGAGACTGTAGTATGGAGACTGTGGTATGGAGACTGTAGTATGGAGACTGTAGTATGGAGACTGTAGTATGGAGACTGTAGTATGGAGACTGTGGTATGGAGACTGTAGTATGGAGACTGTTAGTATGGAGACTGTGGTATGGAGACTGTTAGTATGGAGACTGTAGTATGGAGACTGTAGTATGGAGGATGTTTTGTTTGACATTTTCAGTAGTTTGGTTTTTCAATTCCCGGCTTATAATATCTGGAGCAAATGTTTCGGCCATTAGGTCATCATCATAAAGGCACACAGCTTAGTGATAAGATGTAAAGCCAGTGAGGAACGGGGCAAGCTGCAGTATAATTGGCTCTTTTCTCTCTTGTGATTTTCATTGACAATGTTTGCTAGCCAATTGACACCCTATTCCCTACATAGTGCACTAATTCTGACCAAGGCCCATCAAAAGTAGTGCACTATGTAGAAAATAGGGTGCCATTTGGTTCACACTCATTGAAAATGTCAAGAGAAAAAGAGCCAAATACATCGCAGCATGCACTGTTCCTTGCTGGCTTTTCATACATATTATCTAAAATCATTAACACCAGATGGGAGATTAATGGATCTTATTAAGAGAAAATTATTTGTTTAATTTGGTAATTAGAGGACTGAGCTTGTATGCGGGAAGCCAACCTTTGTGACCAAAGAAAAACGTCTCTCAAGATGTCTCTTAAGCCAATGGGACAAACAAGATGGAGAAAGAAACCTGAAATCTGCCGGCTATAGTATTTTATTTTATACCTGGGGAAGAGTTACAGGGGAGAGGAGTGGGGATGAATGATTCAATTGGAAGCTGGGGATGATTAGGTGGCCATTATGGTACGAGGGCCAGATTGGGAATTTAGCCAGGACACTGAGATTAATACCCCTACTCTTACGATAAATGCCATGGGATCTTTTTGACCACAGAGAGTCAGGACACCTGTTTAACCTCCCTTCCGAAGGACAGCAGGGCAATGTTCCCAATCACTGCCCTGGGACATCGGGATCTTTAGACCAGAAGAAAGAGTGCCTCCAACACCACAGCATCTCTGGTGTCCCATCCAGCATCTCTGTTCTCCCATCCAGCATCTCTGTTCTCCCATCCAGCATCTCTGGTGTCCCATCCAGCAGCATCTGGTGTCCCATCCAGCAGCATCTGGTCTCACATCCAGCAGCATCTGGTCTCACATCCAGCAGCATCTGGTCTCACATCCAGCAGCATCTGGTCTCACATCCAGCCGCATCTGGTCTCACATCCAGCAGCATCTGGTCTCACATCCAGCAGCATCTGGTCTCACATCCAGCAGCATCTGGTCTCACATCCAGCAGCATCTGGTCTCACATCCAGCAGCATCTGGTCTCACATCCAGCCGCATCTGGTCTCACATCCAGCAGCATCTGGTCTCACATCCAGCAGCATCTGGTGTCCCATCCAGCAGCATCTGGTCTCACATCCAGCAGCATCTGGTCTCCCATCCAGCCGCATCTGGTCTCACATCCTTCTTCATATCTTTCCTACTTTCTCTCCTTTGTATGAAATTACAGAATGAGTGAGAATTCCCACTCCTTTATAAAAAGAAGAAAAAAAATGAAAAACTGTTTCTCAGTGCGGCATAATGTAAACACAATAAATGTTCTGGAAGCTTCTCCACGGCTCTGCGCCGTGACACCAACCGCGAAGGTCCCCAAACGTCTTTATGGACTTTTACAACTGAGAACGTTTAACGATCATTTATCTTTGTGCCAAAGAGTCATAAATACTGCTTAAATGAGGAACTGGCGGGTCCTATTACCGTAAAAGTAAAATATGTTTCCCCAAATGTGAGAGCTGGTGGTTTAATGTTCTCTTTAAGTGTCACCAGAGTGGTGACGTCTCTATGAAAGAAAGATGTCCAAAACCACAACTGGCTGGTGAAGGTGAAACGCATACAAAAGAAAAGGAGTGACAGAAAAAAATATTAGAAACGTCCAAAAGTTTACATAGACAGCCATTCAAATGGACCTTGGCCAAAACATAGTGAAAGAGAAGCTGTGAAGAACAACGGAAGGAGGAGGCGTTCTTTTCAATCACAAGTAGAAAGGGACAAGAGCGGGAACTTATTTCACTGAATCCAAGGGAAAATATGCCCTGCTCAACCAATACATTAGAGCAGCGAATATATATCTGACTGAAAGGGTCCCATTGTGACTGAATTGATTGCGCTGAAGAATTGCAAGGCCAGTTGAATCACCCAAGTAGTGATTGGTTGACATTTTATATGTTGATATTGTATTTTCACAATTTCTTGGTAGTGTGTGTGTGTATACCAACGCAAATGATGAAAACACATGCATGCAATTAAACCCGCAGCTGTACGTCTGTAGTTTCATGTGGGCTGGCTTGAAAGTTCTTGTTTTTCACGATTCTGGGCATGGCGGAAATGATCAACTTTTATGTTTTATAATAATATGCCATTTAGCAGACACTTTTATCCAAAGTGACTTACAGTCGTGCGTGCATCAATTTTTGTGTATGGGTGGTCCCGGGGATCGAACCCACTACCTTGGCGTTACAAGCGCCGTGCCCTACCAGCTGAGCTACAGAGGACCACATATAATTAGGATCATGTCTCTCTCTTTCTCTTTCTCTTTCTCTTTCTCTTTCTCTGTCTGTCTGTCTGTCTGTCTGTCTGTCTGTCTGTCTGTCTGTCTGTCTGTCTGTCTGTCTGTCTGTCTGTCTGTCTGTCTGTCTGTCTGTCTGTCTGTCTGTCTGTCTGTCTGTCTGTCTGTCTGTCTGTCTGTCTGTCTGTCTGTCTGTCTGTCTGTCTGTCTGTCTGTCTGTCTGTCTGTCTGTCTGTCTGTCTGTCTGTCTGTCTGTCTCTCTCTCTCTCTCTCTCTCTCTCTCTCTCTCTCTCTCTCTCTCTCTCTCTCTCTCTCTCTCTCTCTCTCTCTCTCTCTCTCTCTCTCTCTCTCTCTCTCTCTCTCTCTCTCTCCAATTCTGCTCATTCTCTTTTGGTTGCAGGAATCTTCCAACTGCATTTCTAGAAAACCTGGGAATTTATGGAAAGTTACCAGCTTTTTGTAACAATAGGTCTAGAGCAGTTTGTCCTGGTCCTGGGGATGTAAAGGGGTTCACGTTTTAGTTTTTGCCTTAGCACTACACACCTGATTCCAATCATCAAAACTTAATGATGAGTTGATGATTTGATTAAGCTGTGTAGTGTTAGGGCAAAAACTAAAACGTGCACCCCTTTGGGTCCCCAGGATTAAGAACAACTGGTGGATCAAACCAGCATCAGTACCAGTACCAGGCCCTAATGGGATCAAATCCTGGTCCACAGCTACTTCGACTCAAATATTCTCCTAATTTTTCTGTCCGACTCTTGAAGAAAAACCAAAAAGAATAGTGAAAAGTTTTTTTTTTTAATTGTTTTTTTGACCGAATTATTTGTTATTGCAGGCACGTCTGTGGTGACGGTGGTGGCGACAGATGCGGATGACCCCACGTATGGAAACAGTGCCAGGGTGGTCTACAGTATCCTCGAGGGCCAGCCCTACTTCTCTGTGGAACCAAGAACAGGTGAACAACACATGACATCACAGTTGTGTGTAATATCGAAAAGCAGGCTATCTGCTGTCGATTATATGTGTAATTACACACCAGTGATTAAACATCAGCAGGGTTCGTTTGTTAGATTTAAAAAAACTGTGAAATATGAGAGATATTCGAGTATTCCGACATTATGTTATACACCAAAGTCAAGTTTCCCCAAACAATTAGATTGAAAACGTATTTTTAGAACGTTTTATGTTTTGTAAATCTTCAGTTTATAGATGAAGTGAGTGTTTCCTCACATTGCCGATGACGTTTGTTCCGTCTCGGCGGAAGACGTCGCATTTTGAATCAACGCTCATTCATTTTAATTGTGTAGCTGGATCTGGTCCATGTGCCTGATGAGTTTTTGATCAAGTCGTCCCTCAACACCACTTCAACACATCATCGACTGATTGAGGCGGAAGTAAACCTTTAAACGCAATCAACGTGTTTTCATTACATGCTCTTTTCATTACATATAGCGTAGCCTCGTCATCAGTTAAGACAACAAGTCTCTTGATTAAAGCATACTTGAGAAAGTGTTTTTACAGTCTAGTAGGAGTCCAAAAGGAAGGGAAAATAAGGTGCCGTGCTTTTGATTTGAACTCAGTGATTTTGATTCACTGTATGCAGATAGCAAATATATATATTGAAAGACGGGAATGTGAAAGGATGACGTTTAAGTGGACGTCGTGTGTACAAAATAATCTGGAAGAGATTTTATAAGAAATATTTTCTCTGCAACTAGATGATCTTGAAATACAATGTAAAAGCGATATGTTTCTAGATGAATATACGGTATCTCCATTTTGATTTACAGTATGCAGCATTATACCTGCTATTCTCTCCTTATTGTACCTTGTAGTTACATAACTACAAAGGTAGAAATAATGCTGTTGAAATTATTTATCAAACTGCCTTTTCACACAGCCTCTCTCTATCTTTCCCTAATGTCACCCTCTCTCTCTATCTGTTCATAAAATCTATTATCCTTTCTAGGGAGTTTTTCGTAGCCACCGTGCTTCTGCATCTGCATTGCTAGCTCTTTGGGGTTTTAGACTGGGGTATCTGTATAAGCACTTTGTGACAACTGCTGATGTAAAAAGGGCTTTATAAAATACATTTGATTGATTGAGTACAAGTCAAACTGTGGTTATGATGGTTCTCCTGATAGTGAGGTGCAGTCGTATTGTTTCCAGATTAAAAGCATCTCCTCTGCCATCAAGGACAGTGTCTATAACCTAACAGGCTGCCTCTCATTACTTTGGATGCGTGAACCAGAGTGCTGATCATGGGCGCCGGGGTCAAACTGTACTAACGTTTCTGAGTTATGGAGCATTCTCCAAAGGATTATTCTAGAATACAGCCACAGGGGCATTGTCATACCAGGGAGAAACTCTTCCCAGCGAGCAAAAGTTGTTGCAATGACATCGTTATGACATCTTTTATGATGTTGTGTGCTGGTTGTTTAAAGATGTTTTGTTAATGTCGTTTCATCAACAATAAAAAAATATGTCTTTCTCTGGTTGTAATCTAATTATCAGACCAGAAACCACCCCAAATATGACGTATTTTCCATGGTGTCTTCATCTCCCAAATGTTTCATCTTGTAAGGAATCTGAGTAATTAATGAATCCGTAATTTCTAGCCGGTTGAAAAATTGCCACATAAAATAAACTGATTCATAAAGGCGTGGTCAGGACGGCTCTGCCCAACATGGACCGCGAGGCGCGGGAACAGTATCTGCTCGTCATCCAGGCCAAGGACATGGTGGGCCAGATGGGAGGACTCTCCGGGACCACCTCCGTCACGGTGACGCTCACTGACGTCAACGACAACCCACCACACTTCTCTCGCAGTAAGACCCTATTTACTTCGTAATGGTCAGTTAGCCCTAAACCCAACACCGCTATACACTTGTCCAGGAACCATGGAACCTTGTTGGTTACAACTTGACGTTATTGGGGTTTATTTGAATGCACATTAAAACCCCTTAGATTTGATGTCTGCGCCCCGTGGAAAATTCAATTAGCATAACAAAAAAATCTGAATCTGTCAGTTTAAGCTAGAGATATCTTTGGTGGAAGGTGGCAGAGCTAGAGCGGTGTTTGTCAGACCATTTAACATCCCGAAAATCGGTCTTCTCACAAAAACGGTTTGGCCTACAAAGTATTATGACACGTGTCTGCGTGGACACAGAGCGAAGGGAGCAGCTGGGCGATTGAGCACAGACGCAGAGATAAGGTGGCAGCTGGGCGATTGAGCACAGACGCAGAGGTAAGGTGGCAGCTGGGCGATTAAGCACAGACGCAGAGATAAGGTGGCAGCTGGGCGATTAAGCACAGACGCAGAGATAAGGTGGCAGCTGGGCGATTAAGCACAGACGCAGAGATAAGGTGGCAGCTGGGCGATTAAGCACAGACGCAGAGATAAGGTGGCAGCTGGGCGATTAAGCACAGACGCAAAAATATAAGGTGGCAGCTGGGCGATTAAGCACAGACGCAGAGATAAGGTGGCAGCTGGGCGATTAAGCACAGACGCAGAGATAAGGTGGCAGCTGGGCGATTAAGCACAGACGCAGAGATAAGGTGGCAGCTGGGCGATTAAGCACAGACGCAGAGATAAGGTGGCAGCTGGGCGATTAAGCACAGACGCAGAGATAAGGTGGAAAATGGTCTCCTCAATAACTTGTGTGTCTGGGCTGTTCTCTATCTCTATCTCTCCCCATCTCTCTCTCTCTCTCTCTCTCTCTCTCTCTCTCTCTCTCTCTCTCTCTCTCTCTCTCTCTCTCTCTCTCTCTCTCTCTCTCTCTCTCTCTCTCTCTCTCTCTCTCTCTCTCTCTCTCTCTCTCTCTCTCTCTCTCTCTCTCTCTCTCTCCCCATCTTTCTCTCGCCTGTAGAAAGTTATCAGTTCAGCGTGCCCGAGTCCCTGCCGGTGGCCACTATGGTAGCCAAGATAAAGGCGCTAGACTCAGATGTGGGACCCAATGCTGAGATGGAGTACAGGATCGTGGATGGGGACGGGCTAGGGTTGTTCCGAATCACCCCCGACCCAGACACACAGGAGGGCCTCATCACTCTGCAAAAGGTACAATGCAGACCTTTCCTCTGAGAAGCCATTGCTGGAGGTCTCCTATAGCATCGAACTGTCCTAATATGGACACCGTATAGGACTGATAGTGTCTATATTAGGATAGTGGAAGTTGTCAGTCTTTTGGAGTTGGTGTCCAAACCAAGTGAGTTTGAGACAGAAATGCCATTGTGACTGCCGAAATACTGACACTGCATAGGACAGGTATCAAATCAAATTTTATTGGTCACATGCGCCGAATACAACAGATTTAGACTTTACAGTGAAATGCTTACTTACGAGCCCATTCCCAACAGTAGAGTTCAAACATAAGACAAATATTTGCTAAATAAAAAAGAAATAGTAACACAATAAAAACAAAAACATGGCTATATACAGGAAGTACCAGTACTGAGTCAATGTGCAGGGGTACCAGGTAATAACATGGCTATATACAGGAAGTACCAGTACCGAGTCAATGTGCAGGGGTACCAGGTTATAACATGGCTATATACAGGAAGTACCAGTACTGAGCCAATGTGCAGGGGTACCAGGTAATATCATGGCTATATACAGAAAGTACCAGTACTGAGTCAATGTGTAGGGCTACCAGGTAATAACATGGCTATATACAGGAAGTACCAGTACTGAGTCAATGTGCAGGGCTACCAGGTAATAACATGGCTATATACAGGAAGTACCAGTACTGAGTCAATGTACAGGGGTACTAGATAATAACATGGCTATATACAGGAAGTACCAGTACTGAGTCAATTAACAGTCTATGACTTGGGTGGCTGGAGTCTTTGACATTTCTCAGGGCCTTCCTCTGACACTAACTGGGATAGAGGTCCTGAATGGCAGGGTTCGTCCCCAGTGATGCACTGGGCCTTACGTACTACCCTCTGTAGCAGATGCCAAGCATTCAGATGCCAAGCAGTTGCCATACCATGCGGTGATGCAGCCAGTCAAGATGCACTCAATGGTGCAGCTGTAGAACTTTTTGAGGATCTGAGGACCCATGCCAAATCTTTTCAGCCTCCTCCCTATAGGCTGTCTCATCATTGTCGGTGACCAGGCCTACCACAAGGATGACATGTGTTATACCCTGGGTTGTCCTGAACAGAATGAGCATGTTTGTGAAGAAAATTTGTCATAGAACACACACTTGAATGTACTCATGACTCCAATGCTCGTGCACGGCCACACGGTCGTGGCTGAACAGGGAGTACAGAAGGGGACTGAGCACGCACCCCTGAGAGGCCCCCGTGTTGAGGATCAGCATGGCAGATGTGTTGTTACCTACCCTTACCACCTGGGGGCAGCCCGTCAGGAAGTCCAGGATCCTGTTGCGGAGGGAGGTGTTTGTCCCTGGGTCCTTAGCTTAGTGATGAGCTTTGTGGGCACTGTGGTGTTGAACAGCATTCTCACATAGGTGTTCTTTATTGTCCAGGTGGGAAAGGGCAGTGTGGAGTGCAATAGAGATTGGTCATCAGTGGATCTGTTGGGGTGGTATGCAAATTGGAGTGGGTCCAGGGTTTCTGGGATGGTGTTGGTGTGAGCCATTACCAGCCTTTCAAAGCATTTCATAGCTACAGATGTGAGTGCTATAGGGCGATAGTCATGTAGACTAGATGGGGAACTGGTGCTTGCGGCCCCCCTTGTGTAGACCCGTGGATCAATTTCCCAAAAAAATTAGTCAGTCGGGGTCTCAACTTACTGTTGAGAGTTAGAATAGTAGAATACATAACCTGCAATTTCAAAATTTGATGATGTGGAATAGAGTTCCATGTAGTCATGGCTCTATGTAGTACTGTGCTCCTCCTATAGTCTGTTCTGGACTTGGGGACTGTGAAGAGACCTCTGGTGGCATGTCTTGTGGGGTATGCATGAGTGTCCGAGCTGTGTGCTAGCAGTATAACAGACACCTCGGTGCATTCAGCATTTCAACACTTCTTACAAAAACAAGCATGCATATTATTAATGTTAGCTCTACGCGTACATTTAAGGGTCAGCCGTTCTGCCCTGTTCGGAGCCAATTGTAATTTTCCTAAGTCCCTCTTTGTGACACCTGACCACACGACTGAACAATAGTCCAGGTGCGACAATACTAGGGCCTGTAGGACCTGCCTTGTTGATAGTGTTGTTAAGAAGGCAGAGCAACGCTTTATTATGAACAGACTTTTCCCCATCCTACTGTTGTATCAACATGTTTTGACCATGACAGTTTACAATCCAGAGTTACTCCATGCAATTTAGTCACCTCAACTTGCTCAATTTCCACATTATTTATTACAAGTTTTAGTTGATGTTTAGAGTTTATTGAATGATTTGTCCCAAATGCAATGCTTTTAGTTTTGAAATATTTAGGACAAACTTATTCCTTGCCAACCATTCTGAAACTAACTGCAACTCTTTGTTAACTGTTGCAGTGATTTCACTCGCTGTAGTAGCTGGTGTGTATAGTGTTGAGTCATCCACATACATAGACCCAAAGCCAGTGGCTTGTCATTACTAAAGATTGAAAAAAGTAAGGGGCCTAGACAGCTGCCCTGGGGAATTCCTGATTCTACCTGGATTATGTTGGAGAGGCTTCCATTAAAGAACACCCTCTGTGTTCTGTTAGACTGGTAACTCTTTATCCACAACATAGCAGGGGGTTTTAAGCCATAACACTTACGTTTTTCCATCAGCAGACTATGATCGATAATGTCAAAAGCCGCACTGAAGTCTAACAAATCAGCTCCCACAATGTATGGCTTGGGTGGTTGGAGTCTTTATTGATTGTCCGGGCCTTTCTA
Source organism: Coregonus lavaretus (assembly GCF_964263955.1). Classification (NCBI taxonomy): domain Eukaryota; kingdom Metazoa; phylum Chordata; class Actinopteri; order Salmoniformes; family Salmonidae; genus Coregonus; species Coregonus lavaretus. The sequence goes on along the minus strand of NC_140006.1, from coordinate 45,053,967 downwards.
CCACACCGCCCTTTATAGATGTCCCGGATGGTAGGGAGCTCGGCCCCAGTGATGTACTGGGCTGTCCGCATCACCCTCTGTAGTGCCATGCGATCGAGGGCGGTGCTATGGCCATACTAGACAGTCATGCAGCCAGTCAAAATGCTCTCAATGGTGCAGCCGTAGAACATTTGGAGGATTTGAGGGCCCATGCCAAACTTTTTCAACCTCCTGAGGGAGAAGAGTGCTGTCATAAACAGCCAGAGGCATGTGGTTTACCTCTGGCTGTTTATCTATTTAGATTTTAGGTGACTTTTCTCTCTTTCTTTCTTCAATTCTTTCTTTCATATGAGCAATTGCGTTGTCTTCTGCCATTCGTTCATTTTGGTACAGCGCCGTGGGTCACATGTGGGTCTGAAAAGACGATTCTCTTTCTCAGTAGCATGCAGCGAATTCGCACTGGATGAAAAGCCAAAAAATTAGTATTACATCCTGGCATTTAAAGCGTACTCAATGGTCGAAATGTACACAACTTTCTATTTTCGCATACCCACCCAGCCTACTATTTAGAATGCAAGTGCTAAATAGTCTGACCCTCCCTCTATGTCTACTTCCTTCCCAACCCTCTCTATCTCGTCCAATCGGTAGGGCCTGGACTTTGAGACCCAATCGAGCTACACCCTGCGTGTCCAGGCGTCCAATAGAAACGTCGACCTGCGATTCCTCTCCCTGGGGCCGTTTAGCGACACAGCGACCGTGCGCCTCAACGTGCAGAACGTGGACGAGCCGCCCGTCTTCTCCTCGCCATTCAGCAAGATGGTAATCTCGGAGGCGGCAAAGGTGGGCACCACCATTGGAACCATCTCCGCACGCGACCCAGACTCCACCAACAGTCCCATCAGGTAGGGGTGCGGCCATGATTCATCATCGCAAGTTCACAATCTCTATGCTCTGTTACTGTTTGAATGTTTTTGGTCAGTTCTGCCTTTTGTGTCCTTTGTTGTTGATAATTGCTTGTGTATTTATTTGGTTCAGTTGTAGCCTTTATCCAGTGGTGGAAAAAGTACCCAATTTTCATACTTGAGTGAAAGTAAAGATATCTTAAAAGTAAATTACTCAAGTAAAAGTGAAAGTCACACAGTAAAATACTACTTGAGTAAAAGTCTAAAAGTATTTGGTTTTAAAGATACTTAAGTATCAAAAGTAAAAGTATTCCTTATACAGTATAAAGCAAACTAGGCGGCATCATTTTCTTGATTGATTTATTTACGGATGGCCAGGGGCATGCTCCAACACTCAGACATCATTTAAAATTGAAGCATGTGTTTAGTGAGTCCGCCAGATCAGAGGAAGTAGGCATGACCAGGGATGTTCTGTTGATATGTGTGTCAATTGAACCATTTTCCTGTCCTGCTAAGCATTCACTTTTGGGTGTCAGGGAACATAAATGGAGTAAAATATATATAATTTTCTTTAGGAATGTAGTGAAGTAAAAGTTATCAAATATATATATATATATAGTAAAGTACAGATACCAAAATAAATACTTAAGTAGTACTTTCAAGTATTTTTACTTTAGTACTTTACACCACTGCCTTTATGATTCAAAGTAATGTAGAGAACTTGCCAAAAATAGAAGGAGATTTCATGGATTTATAGTTCATGAAAGCTCATAGCTCCTTATTATAACATACTGCATGTATGCATGCTTGATTAATGCATTCTGAATGCATTGCACGCAGAAAGGTCCATAGAAGTGTTGCTATGGCGAGTGCAGTTGAATCTGGCCCTTGATAGGAAGCCTTTCCAATACTCTCCCTCTCCCGTCTCCCTCTCCCTCTCCCATCTCCCTCTCCCTCTCCCATCTCCCTCTCCCTCTCCCTCTCCCTCTCCCTCTCCCTCTCCCTCTCCCTCTCCCTCTCCCTCTCCCTCTCCCTCTCCCTCTCCCTCTCCCTCTCCCTCTCCCATCTACCTAACTCCAGGTACTCTATAGACCGTAACACCGACTTGGAGCGCTTCTTCAACATAGACGCCGCCACCGGTGTCATCAGCACCGCCAAGCCGCTGGACAGAGAAGTCAACGCCGTACACAACATCACCATCTTCGCCACGGAGAGCTGTAAGTCAAGTGTTCTTATTTTGCTCTGTCCACATGGTTGCTACATTACATCCGGGTTGTTGTCAATCGACGTTGCATCTTTAGATATATTGTCCAGAAATGGCCGTCGTTGAACAGAACGACATTTCACGTTCACAATAAGCAACGCCATAGTGTATCTTTATCTATTTAGCCCCCCACCCAAAATGGTTTAACCTGGAACCAAAAGGGTTCTTCGGCTGTGGGAAGAACCCAAAATGGTTTAACCTGGAACCAAAAGGGTTCTTCGGCTGTGGGAAGAACCCAAAATGGTTTAACCTGGAACCAAAAGGGTTCTTCGGCTGTGGGAAGAGCCCAAAATGGTTTAACCTGGAACCAAAAGGGTTCTTCGGCTGTGGGATGAACCCAAAATGGTTTAACCTGGAACCAAAAGGGTTCTTCGGCTGTGGGAAGAACCCAAAATGGTTTAACCTGGAACCAAAAGGGTTCTTCGGCTGTGGGAAGAACCCAAAATGGTTTAACCTGGAACCAAAAGGGTTCTTCGGCTGTGGGAAGAACCCAAAATGGTTTAACCTGGAACCAAAAGGGTTCTTCGGCTGTGGGAAGAACCCAAAATGGTTTAACCTGGAACCAAAAGGGTTCTTCGGCTGTGGGATGAACCCAAAATGGTTTAACCTGGAACCAAAAGGGTTCTTCGGCTGTGGGAAGAACCCAAAATGGTTTAACCTGGAACCAAAAGGGTTCTTCTGCTGTGGGAAGAACCCAAAATGGTTTAACCTGGAACCAAAAGGGTTCTTCGGCTGTGGGAAGAACCCAAAATGGTTTAACCTGGAACCAAAAGGGTTTTTCAAAGGGTTCTCCAAAAGAACTCTTTTAGGTTCACCTTCTTTTCTACGAGTGCACAAGAGGGTCACTCTTCACTTTTGTTACCGCTCATTGTGACTGCACACTGAGTGGACCAGCGGCTTCACCGCACTCACGACTTAAGACTATATTTCACACTCGACAAATCCCAAATTCTATTAAAATGAAGTAAATCCGGTATCATAAAAGACAGACTTAAGCTTCCTATACTATTTCTCAATGAATATCATTAGTCGAAAGGCTCACTGGGATTTCACCGATTTCGCTTGGCAGTCTGGGGAAGCAGCAGGTCTCCTTGATTAGAGGAGAGTCTGAGCAGATGCTCTGCTGCAGTAGAGGTCGACTGCAGTTGATCGCAGGATACAGAACTCGTGCCGTTTGATCAAGCCTCACCATGATTCCAAATGATGGCCGAAGCTGGTCCGCATGAATGCACGCACACACACACACGCACGCACGCACGTACACACACACGCACGCACGCACACACACACCCCTCCCAACTCCCGGGCTTTCCAGCTGATGACTTTGTCCGTGACCCTTTGGCAAAAGAAGTGCACCTGTTCCCCAATCACTCCATCTGACTCACTTCTACTGAGGCTGGAACTCAATCAAACCTGCACCGTGGAAAAAACTCCATTGCGGTGGGAGGGGTGTGACTATTATACAATCTCCTCCAAACTGGTATAGGGGAGAGTGGGGTAAGGTGACCCAAAGGGGTATGTTGAGTCACCCTTGTTTCTAGGGAAACCATACACAAAATGTATCATTTGAACAAATATTTAGGAAGAGATCATAATTTCATGGAGTCTGTGAAGGAGGAAACCACATGGAAAAAGTGGTAAGCAAGTTAGGTCAATAGATCATGGTTCCCTTACAAAAAAAGATTGCAGTTTTGAAACTGCAGTAGAAGTGCAGTAACTGTGGTATTTTGGACGCAGTAATTGCCACAAACTGCAGTTATACTGCAGTGTACTGCAGTTATATTCTACTCTGAATGCAATCTTTTTTCGTAAGGGTTAGATGCAGCTTTTTTAAATGTGTCTTGGCAGGGATCTTCTATTTATCTCTGCTTGGGCAAACATGCCTGATCCCTGAAGAAACATTGTATCCATTGTATTCGCCTGAGTTTGCAATTGGCAAAATAATTTAAGGTGTGTATAAAAACAAATCTTAGGACACGGATTGAGTTAAGTCCTGGACTAAAAAGCTCAAAGGTGAATCTCCATTGAAATAGCTAGTCCAGGACTAGGAATAGTCTGTGTTTGGGAAACCGGCCCTAACTGTGATATTAGATATAATGATCCAGCTCACCTGAACAATTGGAGGCCTATCACCCTTCAGTGTTATGACTCCAAAATATTAGCAAAATGTACTATAGGATAATACAATATTCTATATGATAATACAATGTGCTATAGGATAATACAATGTGCTATAGGATAATACAATATGCTGTATGATAATACCATATGAGTGCCAACAAAGGTTTTGCCACCAAGTACCATGTACTAAGTCATGTTTTGCAGAGGGGTCAAATACGTATTTCCCTCATTAAAATGCAAATCAATTCATAACATTTTTTACATGCGTTTTTCTGGATTTTTTTGTTGTTATTCTGTCTCTCACTGTTCAAATAAACCTACCATTAAAATTATAGACTAATCATGTCTTTGTCAGTCGGCAAACGTACAAAATCAGCAGGGGATCAAATACTTTTTTCCCTCACTGTATGTGTTCAAATAGTTGTAGTCACCTCCAAAGTAACTGTTTGTTCCCCCAGAAAAAATCTCTCTTTCTCTCACACACACTCTCTTTCTCCCTCACACACTCTCTCTCTCTCTCTCTCTCTCTCTCTCGCTCTCTCTCTCTCTCTCTCTCTCTCTCTCTCTCTCTCTCTCTCTCTCACACAGTCTCTCTCTCTCTCACACCCTCTTCACCTCTTTAAATCAACAGCATGATGTACTGACAGATGTGCACAATCTATTTCCATGTCAGCAACTGTGGAAACATGTAGCTAGTGCTACAGTAGTGAAAAGAGTATACAGTGCCTTCAGTAAGTATTCATACCCCTTGATTTATTGCACATTTTGTTGTGTTACAGCCAGAATTAAAAATTGATTAAAAAAATGTTTTATCTCACCCATCTACACACAATACCCCATAATGACAAAGTGAAAACATGTTTTTAGAAATTGTAGCTAATTTATTTAAAATGGAATACAGAAATATCTCATTCGCATAAGTATTCACACCCCTAAGTCAATACATTGTATAAGCACCTTTGGCGGCGATTACAGCTATCAGTCTTTCTGGGTAAGTCTCTAAGAGCTTTGCACACCTGGATTGTACAACATTTGAATATTATTCTTTAAAATATTATTCAAGCTCTGTCAAGTTGGTTGTTGATCATTGCTAGACAGCTTTTTTCAAGTCTTTCTATAGATTTTCAAGGCAATTTAAGTTAAAACTGTAAGGCCACTCAGGAATATTCAATGTCGTCTTGGTAAGCAACTCCAGTGTATATTTGGCCTTGTGTTTTAGGTGATTGTCCTGCTGAAAAGTGAGTTTGTCTCCCAGTGTCTGCTGGAAAGCAGACTGAACCAGGTTTTCCTCCAGGATTTTGCCTGTGCTTAGCTCTATTTCATTTAATTTCATCCAAAAATCCCTCTAGTCCTTGCCAATGACAAGCATACCGATAACATGATGCAGCCACCAACATGCTTGAAAATATGAAGAGTGGTACTCAGTGACGTATTGTGTTGGATTTGCCCCAAACATAATGCTTCGTATTCAGGACATAAAGTTAATTTCTTTGCCAAATTTTTTGCAGTTTTACTTTAGTGCCTTATTGCAAACAGGATGCATGTTGTGGAGTAACTACAATGTTGTTGATCCATCGGTTTTCTCCTATCACAGCCATTAAACTCTGTAATTTCTTGGCTGATTTCTTTTGAGTTTCCCGTGATGTCAAGCAAAGAGGCACTGTGTTCGAAGGTAGACCTTGAAATACATCCACAGGTACACCTCCAATTGACTCAAAATGATGCCTATTAGCCTATCAGAATTTTTCTAAAGCCATGACATCATTTTCTGGAACGTTCCAAGCCGTTTAAAGGCACAGTCAACTTAGTTTCAGATTGTACCTCCCCTGTTTCACTCTGTTTCGAAACGTTTTCTCCCCCTTTCATACCTGCTGAACACAACCCAGGAATTGTGAGCAAAAACGATGCGCAAATTATTACATCCGTGCCTTAATAAGACTGAACTGACCGACCGTGTGTGACAGGCGGACAGCTGATGATCGAGCACGGGTTTGAACCCACAGCGTTGTAGTGAAATTGAAAGTAGACGGATGATAAAACATCATTTTGGAGGATGATTTCTCTCGCTTCCTCTCTGGCTAGATTTATTTATTTATTTAATCTAAGGGGAAAAACCTTTGATCTCCCCCCAGCGCTACAGCCTAAATAAATCTAAATCATACTTAATTCGTTTTCATATCCTCTTCATCGGCCACAACGTGTAGAACTAACCCCACAGTGAGGACAGCGAGAGGGAGAAAGAGGGAGTCGGTTGGAATGATATTGTGACATATGATATTATAATAATATTGTGACATGATATTATAATGATATTGTGACATGACATTATTATGATATTGTGACATATGATATTATAATGATATTGTGACATGATATTATAATGATATTGTGACATGACATTATTATGATATTGTGACATATGATATTATAATGATATTGTGACATATGATATTATAATAATATTGTGACATGAAATTATAATGATATTGTGACATGATATTCTAATGATATTGTGACATGTAATTATAATGATATTGTGACATATTATATTATAATGATATTGTGACATATGATATTATAATAATATTGTGACATGATATATTAATGATATTGTGACATATGATATTATAATGATATTGTGACATATGATATTATAATGATATTGTGACATATGCTTTTTACCATAGAGGACAAACGGAGAGAGGGTTGTTGTAATGGCCAAGCAGACACACACATGGATGCTCACACACACGCACACGCACACACACACACACACAAGCGCGTGCGCGCACACACACACACACGCGCACACACACCCTGCCAGATGTTGTCATTCTGGTTGAGCTGGTGCTATTTGCCCTCCACAGGTGTTCAGTGTTTGCCGGTGGAATTGGTGTATAGATTACAGAATTTTCCCAAGTAATCACAGGGGATAATGTTCAAACTAAACATACCCATCACTGTTGACTGAAATCACAGGGGATAATGTCCAAACTAAACCTACCCAAAACTGTTGACTGAAATCACAGGGGATAATGTCCAAACTAAACAGACCCATCACTGCCCACATGCTACATAATTATTAATATTAAGACATAAGCAACTCCAGGTACAGCCAACCTATCTGTTGAGTAAATATGTCTCACGTTAATTACACCCTGTCTTTAAGAGACAACCAGAGCTCAGGTATATTTTCCTCAGCTCACACCCACTTATGGTTGAACTGTGGAGAAATATGCAGAGAAGTAGCCCAGTAGACATACAGTAAGTACCCTAACATCAACGACAGGAACATCAATCTCTTAGGTATATCGTTTTACTATGACATAGCAGAAAGTGTCTTCCCCTTTTATAGGTTATTATTTAAAGTTCAAAAGATTTCTAGTAATACCAATTAATTAAATATACCTCTCGATTACGAAGATGCTATACATAGTACATGATCATGCATCACACACAGTGTGTGGTCTTAGGGTCATAGGTCATTACACACCGAGTTTGTAGGAAGTTGCACATTTAGATGAAAACAATGACCAACTATTCTCGTCGCTTCTGTTTTGAAATATCTGTATTTATATCTATGAACGTTCTGCCTTCAGACGATTCTCCAGTGTATAGCGTGCTGAGAAACCTTGGGCTGTCGGTTACCCCCTGATCCATGATTTATATTAAGATAAAGGTTCAGCTGAAGAGAAGGTAAACAAGACAAAATTAGCTTGTTAAAAAGCAAACAACATGCGTCGTCTGAGCATGCCGAGTCACTCAATGGAAACCACAGAGTTGTCGTTGAGGGCTCCGACTCTTTTTTAAGAACACTTCCAGACGCCCCCAGTCTTCCAGACTTCCTACACAGTCTGTTTTTTGAATGTTTTCTTAAAGGGGTGGTTCACCACAATTACAACATTTAAATATTGGTTTCCTTACCCTGTAAGCAGTCTATGTACAAGGTAATATAGCAACCCATGCTTTGTCTTTGTTTGCGTGGCCACTGTCTCCAAATGCTAACTTTTTAGCATTTTTGTTCAAGTCTCTAAACTTGTCTGACATTGATTGTGTAGCTCCAAAAAAAAGTTATTTTAAGACATGTTGGTGTGTGGTGAAATCAGTTAATGGAAATTGATGTTGCGGGACAGGACATGCAACTGTCTCAGTGAAAACATTTTGTTTTCCTGCATCCCCTCCTTCTGCCCAAGAAAGCAAAGGTAACTGAACTAAATGACTATTACATTTAGCAGATGCTCTTATCCAGAGCGACTTACAGGAGCAATTAGGGTTAAGTGCCTTGCTCAAGGGCACATCAACAGACTTTTCACCTAGTCAGCTCGGGGATTAGAACCAGCAACCTTTCAGTTACTGGCACAACGCTCTTAACCACTAAGCTACCTGCCGGGACAATCACCCCGTAGCACTCACCTCTGTCCTCATGAAGTGCTTTGAGAGACGAGTCAAGGATCATATCACCTCTACCTTACCTGTCACCCTAGACCCACTTCAATTTGCTTACCGCTCCAATAGATCCACAGACGATGCAATCGCCATCACACTGCACACTGCCCTATCCCATCTGGACAAGAGGAATACCTATGTAGGAATGCTGTTCATTGACTATAGCTCAGCATTCAACACCATAGTACCCTCCAAGCTCATCATTAAGCTCGAGGCCCTGGGTCTGAACCCCGTCCTGTGCAACTGGGTCCTGGTCGGAAACAACATCTCCACTTCGCTGATCCTCAACACTGGGGCCCCTCAAGGGTGCGTGCTAAGCCCCCTCCTGTACTCCCTGTTCACCCATGAATTCCATTCCTTACTTAGATTTGTGTGAAATTGTTAGATATTACTTGTTAGATATTACTGCACTGTCGGAGTTAGAAGCACAAGCGTTTCGCTACACCCGCAATAACACCCGCTAAACACGTGTATGTGACCGATAACATTTGATTTGATTTACTTTACCCCTACCAGATACATGCTTGTAGACCAGGGCATTTGGTTGTGCTTATCCTTGACCACTCGTTTCTCTCTTGTTTATTTTTTCAGTTGACCCACTACAAGTGGGAAAGGGCATAGTTCTGATCACAGTGACGGACATCAATGACAACGCGCCTGCCTTCGCCATCGAGTATGAGACCTACCTTTGTGAGAGTGCCAGAGCTGGACAGGTATGTCAACATCTTACGATGCATCCAAAAGCTCCTATTGGTATTGGAAGACTGAGGGCATTATACATATATATATATATATATATATACATATATATATATATATATATATATATATATATATATATATATATATATATATATACAGTGGGGGAAAAAAGTATTTAGTCAGCCACCAATTGTGCAAGTTCTCCCACGTAAAAAGATGAGAGAGGCCTGTAATTTTCATCATAGGTACACGTCAACTATGACAGACAAAATGAGAAAAGAAAATCCAGAAAATCACATTGTAGGATTTTTAATGAATTTATTTGCAAATTATGGTGGAAAATAAGTATTTGGTCAATAACAAAAGTTTCTCAATACTTTGTTATATACCCTTTGTTGGCAATGACACAGGTCAAACGTTTTCTGTAAGTCTTCACAAGGTTTTCACACACTGTTGCTGGTATTTTGGCCCATTCCTCCATGCAGATCTCCTCTAGAGCAGTGATGTTTTGGGGCTGTCGCTGGGCAACACGGACTTCAACTCCCTCCAAAGATTTTCTATGGGGTTGAGATCTGGAGACTGGCTAGGCCACTCCAGGACCTTGAAATGCTTCTTACGAAGCCACTCCTTCGTTGCCCGGGCGGTGTGTTTGGGATCATTGTCATGCTGAAAGACCCAGCCACGTTTCATCTTCAATGCCCTTGCTGATGGAAGGAGGTTTTCACTCAAAATCTCACGATACATGGCCCCATTCATTCTTTCCTTTACACGGATCAGTCGTCCTGGTCCCTTTGCAGAAAAACAGCCCCAAAGCATGATGTTTCCACCCCCATTCTTCACAGTAGGTATGGTGTTCTTTGGATGCAACTCAGCATTCTTTGTCCTCCAAACACGACGAGTTGAGTTTTTACCAAAAAGTTATATTTTGGTTTCATCTGACCTCATGACATTCTCCCAATCCTCTTCTGGATCATCCAAATGCACTCTAGCAAACTTCAGACGGGCCTGGACATGTACTGGCTTAAGCAGGAGGACACGTCTGGCACTGCAGGATTTGAGTCCCTGGCGGCGTAGTGTGTTACTGATGGTAGGCTTTGTTACTTTGGTCCCAGCTCTCTGCAGGTCATTCACTAGGTCCCCCCATGTGGTTCTGGGATTTTTGCTCACCGTTCTTGTGATCATTTTGACCCCACGGGGTGAGATCTTGCGTGGAGCCCCAGATCGAGGGAGATTATCAGTGGTCTTGTATGTCTTCCATTTCCTAATAATTGCTCCCACAGTTGATTTCTTCAAACCAAGCTGCTTACCTATTGCAGATTCAGTCTTCCCAGCCTGGTGCAGGTCTACAATTATTTTTCTGGTGTCTTTTGACAGCTCTTTGGTCTTGGCCATAGTGGAGTTTGGAGAGTGACTGTTTGAGGTTGTGGACAGGTGTCTTTTATACTGATAACAAGTTCAAACAGGTGCCATTAATACAGGTAACGAGTGGAGGACAGAGGAGCCTCTTAAAGAAGAAGTTACAGGTCTGTGAGAGCCAGAAATCTTGCTTGTTTGTAGGTGACCAAATACTTATTTTCCACCATCATTTGCAAATAAATTCATTAAAAATCCTACAATGTGATTTTCTGGATTTTTTTTCCTCAATTTGTCTGTCGTAGTTGACGTGTACCTATGATGAAAATTACAGGCCTCTCTCATCTTTTTAAGTGGGAGAACTTGCACAATTGGTGGCTGACTAAATACTTTTTTCCCCCACTGTATATTATGCCATGTACATTTTATAATGGGATAAACACAGTTAAACATTGTGATGCAGAGTTCAAAGGTGACAGAATTTTGGGAAAACAATTATATTGGGTATCATTGTCGCAATTAAAACAACAAATGAATAATTAGCAGTGTTGGGGAGTAGTGAACTACATGTACTTCAACTACAGTGGCTTGCGAAAGTTTTCACCTGGGCTTTGACTATGCCATTCCAAGACATTGAAATGTTTCTCCTTGAACCACTCGAGTGTTGCTTTAGCGCTATCCTCAGGGTCATTGTCCTGCTGGAAGGTGAACCTCCATCCCAGTCTCAAATCTCTGGAAGACTGAAACAGGTTTCCCTCAAGAATATCCCTGTATTTAACGCCATCCATCATTCCTTCAATTCTGACCAGTTTCCCAGTCCCTGCTGATGGTGTTCTCAGGGTGATGAGAGGTGTTGGGTTTGCGCCAGACATAGCGTTTTCCTTGATGGCCAACAAGCTCCATTTTAGTCTCATCTGACCAGAGTACCTTCTTCCATATGTTTGGGGAGTCTCCCACATGCCTTTTGGCGAACACCAAACGTGTTTGCTTATTTTCTGGCCACTCTTCCGTAAAGCCCAGCTTTGTGAAGTGTACGGCTTAAAGTGGTCCTATGGACAGATACTCCAATCTCATTTGTGTATCTTTGCTGCTCCTTCAGGGTTATCTTTGGTCTCTTTGTTGCCTCTCTGATTAATGCCCTCCTTGCCTGGCCAATTAGTTTTGGTAGGCGGCCCTCTCTTGGCAAGTTTGTTGTGGTGCCATATTCTTTCCATTTTTTAATAATGGATTTAATGGTGCTCCGTGGGATGTTCAAAGTTTATGATATTTTTCTATAACCCAACCCTGATCTGTACTTCTCCACAACTTTGTCCCTGACCTGTTTGGAGAGCTCCTTGGTCTTCATGGTGCCACTTGCTTAGTGGTGTTGCAGACTCTGGGGCCTTTCAGAACAGGTGTGTATATATACTGAGATCATGTGACACTTAGATTGCACACAGGTGGAATTTATTTAACTAATTATGTGACTTCTAAAGGTAATTGGTTGCACCAGATCTTAATTAGGGGCTTCATAGCAAAAGGGGGTAAATACATATGCACGCACAACTTATTTTTTTAATTTCACTTCACCAATTTGGACTATTTTGTGTACATTAAATCCAATTAAAAAATCCATTTAAATTACAGGTTGTAATGCAACAAAATAGGAAAAACACCAAGGGGGATGAATTCTTTTGCAAGGCACTGTAGTAATTGAACTACATTTTGCAGTAGCTTGGTGGTAGTTGAAACTGAATTCAAATCTTGGTAGTGTTTTCTGTAGTTAATTACTTTGTTTGCCATGTAGCAGTGTAGATAACTACTGGAACTACACACTACTTTTAGGTAGGCAAGATTTTCCTTTATCTTTCGGCTTCAGACCTGCCTAATTATCACTTGAAACAACGTTTTTGTGTTTAGTAGGCTAAATTACACATTCTGCTAACATATGACCCTAAAGTGGTCTGTTCTTGCAATTTGTAGTCAATGACATTTCAGATTTACATATGATAATTTTTCACGAAGTAGATAGTGTATCATTAAGTAGTATGGATGTAGTGAACTACTTTTTCCAAAGTAACTTTAGTTAAGTAAATTATATTTTCTAAAGGGTAGCTTTAGAATAGCAAACTTCTTCCGGTGTGAAGTAATTGGTAGCTTTGATAAACTATATTTTCAGAGTAGCTTCCCCAACACTGATAATTAGGCATATCAATAATTTGGCAAAATTTGGAGGCGGAAAACGATTATCTGCGCCACAATTGTCTCATAGACATTTGTATAACACAGCAGCGGTCAGGTGAAGGTAGTTAGAGGCTTCACGTGGATCTCCATAGCAGGTGCCTAATCAGTGGATCAAAGCTTTGTGCTGCCATGTGGAAAAGGGTTTTATAGGGGGATGCAAAACAGGACTGTGGGGGGATTGTGGCATGAAATTGGTTTGTGTGAAAACGTGGCGTGGCGTCAAGTACTCGGTGTCAGCTCGCCACGGCAGCCAACCAGCCAAGCTGAGACCACACGTTTACTTATGCATCCATTCACACTCTCCGTGGAGTGGGAGCACAGCTGTGGTGTGTGTGTGTGTGTGACATTACGCCTTTTGAGTTGTGAAAATGGCATCATTAAGTCCTCACAAAACAAAAACTATAGCAGTGAATTTGTCACACCACATTGACATACCCCATACCCAAGAATCTCTTCAAGCAGCCATTGAAATACAACAGCATCACACATCACTGCCCGCCATAATTACAATAGGAGATGATAGCCATTTTAAATATGTGGTGCTCTCTTAATGAGTACAATTAAGCCCACTCAGGTTAACAGGGATACACGATGATAGACCTGTGTGTCCTTTGGTGACCTTTGACTTTATAAGATTGTCTTTTATGTAATGACTCAGTTGAAGGCCCTCATGCGTTTCCAATGAGGCGATTATACACATGAATGGACTCTTCTCTTCCTCATGTCCCACTGCCTGTAGAGACACAGATGGGATGGCCAAGGAGATAATATCTCTTTTATGATAACTATATATTAAATAGTTATTGATATATATTATATATAATTATAAAGACCTATGTCCAATATGTATATACAGTGGGGAGAACAAGTATTTGATACACTGCCGATTTTGCAGGTTTCCCTACTTACAAAGCATGTAGAGGTCTGTAATTTTTATCATAGGTACACTTCAACTGTGAGAGATGGAATCTAAAGCAAAAATCCTAAAATTCACATTGTATGATTTTTAAGTAATTAATTTGCATTTTATTGCATGACATAAGTATTTGATACATCAGAAAAGCAGAATTTAATATTTGGTACAGAAACCTTTGTTTGCAATTACAGATATCATACGTTTCCTGTAGGTCTTGACCAGGTTTGCACACACTGCAGCAGGGATTTTGGCCCACTCCTCCATACAGACCTTCTCCAGATCCTTCAGGTTTCGGGGCTGTCGCTGGGCAATACGGACTTTCAGCTCCCTCCAAAGATTTTCTATTGGGTTCAGGTCTGGAGACTGGCTAGGCCACTCCAGGACCTTGAGATGCTTCTTACGGAGCCATGCTGGAAGACAAAGCCACGACCCATCTTCAATGCTCTTACTGAGGGAAGGAGGTTGTTGGCCAAGATCTCGTGATACATGGCCCCATCCATCCTCCCCTCAATACGGTGCAGTCGTCCTGTCCCCTTTGCAGAAAAGCATCCCCAAAGAATGATGTTTCCACCTCCATGCTTCATGGTTGGGATGGTGTTCTTGGGGTTGTACTTGGGGTTGGCCTGGACATGCGCTGGCTTGAGCATGGGGACCTTGCGTGCGCTGCAGGATTTTAATCCATGACGACGTAGTGTGTTACTAATGGTTTTCTTTGAGACTGTGGTCCCAGCTCTCTTCAGGTCATTGACCAGGTCCTGCCGTGTAGTTCTGGGCTGATCCCTCACCTTCCTCATGATCATTGATGCCCCACGAGGTGAGATCTTGCATGGAGCCCCAGACCGAGGGTGATTGACCGTCATCTTGAACTTCTTCCATTTTGTAATTATTGCGCCAACAGTTGTTGCCTTCTCACCAAGCTGCTTGCCTATTGTCCTGTAGCCCATCCCAGCCTTGTGCAGGTCTACAATTTTATCCCTGATGTTCTTACACAGCTCTCTGGTCTTGGCCATTGTGGAGAGGTTGGAGTCTGTTTGATTGAGTGTGTGGACAGGTGTCTTTTATACAGGTAACGAGTTCAAACAGGTGCAGTTAATACAGGTAATGAGTGGAGAACAGGAGGGCTTTTTAAAGAAAAACGAACAGGTCTGTGAGAGCCGGAATTCTTACTGGTTGGTAGGTGATCAAATACTTATGTCATGCAATAAAATGCAAATTAATTACTTAAAAATCATAGTGTGATTTTCTGGATTTTTGTTTTAGATTCCATCTCTCACAGTTGAAGTGTACCTATGATACAAATAGCAGACCTCTACATGCTTTGTAAGTAGGAAAACCTGCAAAATTGGCAGTGTATCAAATACTTGTTCTCCCCACTGTATATATGCATGTTACACTCATTACATTTTTTGTCTTAATTCATCTTACATGCCCCACTACGTGTAGAGACACAGATGGTAAGACAGAGAAGATTATATATCCTTTATGATAACTCTATTATATACTGTAGTAAGTGGTATTCAATATCATAAGGAATAACTATATTATATAGTTAATGGTATTCAATCTAAATGGAATAACTATATATGATATAGTTAATGGTATTCAATCTCATATGGAATAACTATATATTATATTGTTAATGGTATTCAATCTCATATGGAATAACTATATATTATATAGTTAGAGATTTATTTTTACTAAGCCAGAGTCATATGAACTCATGGACACCATTTGTATGTCTCTCTCTTTGAAGGAAGTTGAAGGTAGTTTCTGTAACGATTGCTAACTAGCATTAGCGCAATGACTGGAAGTTTATGGATTTCCAATAATTGCACTAACAATAGTTGTCCAAATGCTCAAACTATCTCTTTAAAAGTTAGACTGATTTGAGCTACAAAAATGTTCACAACAATGCATTCGGAAAGTATTCAGACCCCTTGACTTTGTCCACATTCTGTTACGTTACAGCCGTATTCTAAAACATATTAAATATTTTTTTTCCTTCATCAATCTACACACAATACCCCATAATGAC
The DNA here is from genome assembly GCF_964263955.1 of Coregonus lavaretus. Taxonomy (NCBI): domain Eukaryota; kingdom Metazoa; phylum Chordata; class Actinopteri; order Salmoniformes; family Salmonidae; genus Coregonus; species Coregonus lavaretus. The sequence continues at coordinate 45,038,026 of NC_140006.1, read as the reverse complement.
AAAGTGAAAACAGGTTTTTAGACATTTTTGCAAATGTATTACAAATAAAAACCAGAAATACCTTATTTACATATGTATTCAGACCCTTTGCTATGAGACTCGAAATTGAGATCAGGTGCATCCTGTTTCCATTGATCATCCTTGAGATGTTTCTACAACTTGAAGTCCACCTGGGGTAAATGCAATTGATTGGACATGATTTGGAAGGCACACACCTATCTATATAAAGTCCCACAGATGACAGTGCATGTCAGAGCAAAAACCAAGAGCTCCGAGACAGGATTGTGTCGAGGCACAGATCTGGGGAAGGGTACCAAAACATTTCTGCAGCATTGAAGGTCCCCAAGTGGCCTCCAACATTCTTAAATCGAAGAAGTTTGGAACCACCAAGACTTCTCCAGAGCGCTCAGGACCTCAGACTGGGGCAAAGGTTCACCTTCCAACAGGACAATGACCCTAAGCACACAGTCAAGACAACGCAGGAGTGGCTTCGGGAAATAGCTGAAAAGCAACGCTCCCCATCCAAACTAAAAGAGCTTGAGAGGATCTGCAGAGAAGAATGGGAGAAGCTTCCCAAATACAGATGTGCCAAGCTTTTAGTGTCATACCCAAGAAGACTTGAGGCTGTAATCGCTGCCAAAGGTGCTTCAACATTGAACTGAGTAAAGGGTCTGAGTACTTACAGTGAGGGAAAAAAGTATCTGATCCCCTGCTGATTTTGTACGATTTTCCACTGACAAAGACATGATCAGTCTGTAATTTTAATGGTAGGTTTATTTGAACAGTGAGAGACAGAATAACAACAAAAAAATCCAGAAAAACGCATGTCAAAAATGTTATGAATTGATTTGCATTTTAATGAGGGAAATAAGTATTTGACCCCTCTGCAAAACATGATTTAGTACTTGGTGGCAAAACCCTTGTTGGCAATCACAGAGGTCAGACGTTTCTTGTAGTTGGCCACCAGATTTGCACACATCTCAGGAGGGATTTTGTTCCACTCCTCTTTGCAGATCTTCTCCAAGTCATTAAGGTTTCGAGGCTGACATTTGGCAACTCAAACCTTCAGGTCCCTCCACAGATTTTCTATGGGATTAAGGTCTGGAGACTGGCTAGGCCACTCCAGGACCTTAATGTGCTTCTTCTTGAGCCACTCCTTTGTTGCCCTGGCCGTGTGTTTTGGGTCATTGTCATGCTGGAATACCCATCCACAACCCATTTCAATGCCCTGGCTGAGGGAAGAAAGTTCTCACCCAAGATTTGACGGTTCATGGCCCTGTCCATCGTCCCTTTGATGCGGTGAAGTTGTCCTGTCCCCTTAGCAGAAAAACACCCCCAAAGCATAATGTTTCCACCTCCATGTTTGACGGTGGGGATGGTGTTCTTGGGGTCATAGGCAGCATTCCTCCTCCTCCAAACACGGCGAGTTGAGTTGATGCCAAAGAGCTCGATTTTGGTCTCATCTGACCACAACACTTTCACCCAGTTCTCCTCTGAATCATTCAAACTTCAGACAGCCCTGTATATGTGCTTTCTTGAGCAGAGAGACCTCACCGTTCTCATGATCATTGCAATTCCACGAGATGAGATCTTGCATGGAGCCCCAGGTCGAGGGAGATTTGTGTTTCTTCCATTTGTTGTCACCTTCACACCAAGCTGCTTGGCGATGGTCTTGTAGGCCATTCCAGCCTTGTGTAGGTCTACAATCTTGTCCCTGACATCCTTGGAGAGCTCTTTGGTCTTGGCCATGGTGGAGAGTTTGGAATCTGATTGATTGATTGCTTCTGTGGACAGGTGTCTTTTATACAGGTAACAAGCTGAGATTAGGAGCACTCCCTTTAAGAGTGTGCTCCTAATCTCATTTCGTTATCTGTATAAAAGACACCTGGGAGCCAGAAATCTTTCTGATTGAGAGGGGCTCAAATACTTATTTCCCTCATTAAAATGCAAATTAATTTATAACATTTTCGACATTTTTCTGGATGTTTTTTGTTATTCCGTCTCTCACTGTTCAAATAAACGTACCATTAAAATGATAGACTGATCATTTCTTTGTCAGTGGGCAGACATACAAAATCAGCAGGGGATCAAATACTTTTTTCCTCATTGTATGTAAATGTGATATTTCAGTTTTCTTTTTTTATTTTGTGTGCAAAAATGTCTAAAAACCTGTTTTTGCTTTGTAATTATGGGTTATCGTGTGTAGATTGATTATTGAAAAAACAATTTAATCAATTTTAGAATAAGGCTGTAATGTAACAAAATATGGAAAAAGTCAAGGGGTCTGAATACTTTCCGAATGCACTGAATACTGTAGAGGACCTGAATATTACTCTGTCCTTCGATATGTTTGTGCTGTATAGCCAGCTACTGTGGTAATTCTAAAACATGAAGCTGTCATGTCAAATTTGGAGTTGACATGCCAAATCTGGAGTTGACATGCCAAACCTGGGGTTGACATGCCAAACCTGGAGTTGACATGCCAAACTTGGAGTTGACATGCCAAACCTGGAGTTGACATGCCAAACTTGGAGTTGATATGCCAAACCTGGAGTTGACATGCCAAACTTGGAGTTTATATGCCAAACTTGGAGTTGACATGCCAAACCTGGAGTTGATATGCCAAACCTGGAGTTGACATGCCAAACTTGGAGTTGACATGCCAAACTTGGAGTTGACATGCCAAACCTGGAGTTGACATGCCAAACTTGTAGTTGACATGCCAAATCTGGAGTTGACATGCCAAACTTGTAGTTGACATGCCAAACCTGGAGTTGACATGCCAAACTTGGAGTTGACATGCCAAACTTGGAGTTGATATGCCAAACTTGGAGTTGATATGCCAAACCTGGAGTTGATATGCCAAACCTGGAGTTGACATGCCAAACTTGGAGTTGATATGCCAAACCTGGAGTTGATATGCCAAACCTGGAGTTGACATGCCAAACTTGGAGTTGACATAGCATGACAACAAATATATAAGTTGGCTATAGAGTAAAAACAGATCTGAAACCAGCCTTCCTGTATACCATCTAGAGGTATTACACATTCTGGGGAGCGTTGGGGCCGAGAACACATTTTAGTAACTGTCATCATGCATTATGAAATGTAAACTCCGGTATATTGTGAAAATCATTATCATCCCGATGCTGAGCCACATAAACAATCAAAAGGAGTCCCTGTTTGCAGCCCTGAGATACACTGAGCAAGACAACATCAAAAACCCTAGCCTACATACATACACACTGACCTTCTCCCAAATGAATAAGTAGATTTCTGTACTACTTTGAAAATAAACTTCAGGACAATTATGATTTTGATGGTGTTCAGATCTCAATAGACCTTCATCAGATAAGGAGTAGCAAAGAATATCAAAACTGTAACTTGTGCACGTGACATAAATTGCAAGTAAACATTTGGTTTTGCATTGGCAAGATGTATGTTCACCATGGTTACTCAAATGAAATCAAATTTGATTGGTCACATACACATAGTAGCAGGTGTTATTGCGGGTGTAGCGAAATGCTTGCGTTCCTAGCTCCAACAGTGCAGTAGTATGTAACAATTCACAACAACACACACAAATCTCAAAGTAAAAGAACGGAATTAAGAAATAAATCAATATTAGTACGAGCAATGTCAGAGTGGCATTGACTAAAATAAGGTACAATAGAATACAGTATATACAGTTGAAGTTGGAAGTTTACATACACTTAGGTTGGAGTCATTAAAACTCGTTTTTCAACCACTCCACAAATTTCTTGTTAACAAACTATAGTTTTGGCAAGTCGGTTAGGACATCTACTTTGTGCATGACACAAGTAATTTTTCCAACAATTGTTTACAAACAGATTGTTTCACTTATAATTCACTGTATCACATTTCCAGTGGGTCAGAAGTGTACATACACTAAGTTGACTGTGCCTTTAAACAGCTTGGAAAATTCCAGAAAATGATGTCATGGCTTTAGAAGCTTCTGATAGGCTAATTAACATAATTTGAGTCAATTGGAAATGTACCTGTGGATGTATTTCAAGGCCTACCTTCAAACTCAGTGCCTCTTTGCTTGACATCATGGGAAAATCAAAACAAATCAGCCAAGACCTCAGGAAAAACAATGGTAGACCTCCACAAGTCTGGTTCATCCTTGGGAGCAATTTCCCAAACGCCTGAAGGTACCACGTTCATCTGTACAAACAACAGTACGCAAGTATAAACACCATGGGACCACACAGCCGTCATAACGCTCAGGAAGGAGACGCGTTCTGTCTCCTAGAGATGAACATACTTTGGTGCGGAAAGTGCAAATCAATCCCAGAACAGCAGCAAAGGACCTTGTGAAGATGCTGGAGGAATCGGGTACAAAAGTATCTATATCCACAGTAAAATGAGCCATATATTGACATAACCTGAAAGGCCGCTCAGCAAGGCAGAAGTCACTGCTCCAAAACCGCCATAACAAAGCCAGACTATGGTTTGCAATTGCACATTGGGACAAAGATTGTGCTTTTTGGAGAAATGTCCTCTGGTCTGATGAAACAAAAATAGAACTGTTTAGCCATAATGACAATCGTTATGTTTGGAGGAAAAAGGGGGACGCTTGCAAGCCGAAGAACACCATCCCAACTTTGAAGCACGGGGGTGGCAGCATCATGCTGTGGGGGTGCTTTGCTGCAGGAGGGACTGGTGCACTTCACAAAATAAATGGCATCATGAGGAAGGAAAATGATGTGGATATATTGAAGCAACATCTCAAGACATCAGTCAGGAAGTTAAAGCTTGGTCGCAAATGACTCTTCCAAATGGACAATGACCCCAAGCATACTTCCAAAGTTGTGGCAAAATGGCTTAAGGACAACAAAGTCAAGGTATTGGAGTGGCCATCACAAAGCCCTGACCTCAATCCTATAGAAACTTTGTGGGCAGAACTGAAAAGGCGTGTGCAAGCAAGGAGGCCTACAAACCAGACTCAGTTACACCAGCTCTGTCAGGAGGAATGGGCCAAAATTCACCCAACTTATTGTGGGAAGCTTGTGGAAGGCTACCCGAAATGTTTGACCCAAGTTAAACAATTTAAAGGCAATGCTAGCAAATACTAATTGAGTGTATGTAAACTTCTAACCCACTGGGAATGTGATGAAAGAAATAAAAGCTGAAATAAATCATTCTCTCTACTATTATTCTGACATTTCACATTCTTAAAACAAAGTGGTGATCCTAACTGACTTAAGACAGGGAATTTTTAATAGGATAAATGTCAGGAATTGTGGAAAAAACTGAGTTTAAATGTATTTGGCTAAGGTGTATGTAAACTTCCGACTTCAACACCTGTTCTGAAAGGCCCCAGACTGTACATATTTACATCATTTAGCAGACACTCTTATCCAGAGCGACTTACAGTTAGTGAGTGCATACATTTTTCATACTGGCCCCCGGTGGGAATCAAACCCACAACCCTGGCGTTGCACGCGCCATGCTCTACCAACTGAGCTACAGGAGGCCTCAACTACCTCTACTAACCTGTACCCCCTGTATATAGCCTCACTACTGTTATTTTACTGATGCTCTTTAATTATTTGTTATTTTTCTTCTTTGTTTATTTTTACTTATCTATTTTTTTACTTAGAACTTATTTTTCTTAAAAATCAATTGTTGGTTAAGGGCTTGTAAGTAAGTATTTCAGCGTAAGGTCTACACGTGTTGTATTCGACGCATGTGACAAATTACATTTGATATTAAATTTGATTTGACATCTTGAAGCAAGTGGGGACAGCAGACTGGGATAGGGAGAGGTTGAATATGTCCGTAAACACTCCAGCCAGCTGGTCTGCGCATTCCCAGTCACCTTGCCGTGGTTAAATGCGGTAGTTTGCGCTTTCAGTTTTGCGCGAATGCTGCCATCTATCCATGTTTTTTGGTTTGGGTAGGTTTTAATAGTCACAGTGGAAACAACATCCCCTATACACTTCCTGATGAACACAGTCACCGTGTCCGTGTATACGTCAATGTTATTCTCAGAGGCAACCCGGAACATATCCCAGTCCGCGTTATCAAAACAATCTTGAAGCATGGATTCCGATTGTTCAGACCAGTGTTGAATATACCTTAGCACGGGTACTTTCGGTTTGAATTTCCAGCCTATAGGAAAGGAGGAGCAGGATGGAGTCGCGATCTGATTTGCTGAAGGGAGGGCGGGGGGAGGTTTGTAGCCACCCTGGAAGGGGGAGTAACAATAGTTGAGAGTTTTTTATGTGCGAGTACTACAGGCAATGTGTTGATAGAACTTTGGTAGTGTTGTTCCCCAAATTTGCTTTGTTAAAAACCCCAGCTACAATAAATGCGGCCTCAGGATATGTGGTTTCCAGTTTGCACAAAGTCCATTGTAGTTCCTTGAGGGCCGTCGTGGTGTCGGCTTGAGGGGGAATATACACGGCTGTGACTATAACCTAAGAGAATGATCTTGGGAGGTAATACGGTCTGCATTTGATTGTTAGGTATTCTAGGTCAAGTGAACAAAAGGACTTGAGTTTCTGTATGTTATCACAATCACACCATGAGTAGTTCATCATAAAACCTACACCACCGCCTTTCTACTTCCCGGAGAGTTCTTTATTCCTGTCTGCACGATTTACTGAGAACCCAGCTGGCTGTATGGACGGGGACAGTATATCTGGAGAGAGCCATGATTCATTGCATGTGGCATCTATCATATTCTTCCAAAATTCTGATGTATATAATATTTACAACGCCAACGTCAACAGTGCCTTAGACTCCTGTGAGTTCGGCATTCACTGCCTATACCTGATTGTAATTGGATGACAAGGCCAATCCTGTAAAAACAAACAACTTGATTGTGTCCCTGATTGACTAAGCTGCCTTGAAGCCGCCACAAAGAGGGCTTGAAGATAGTTTATTAGAGACTTAAATTCAAACTGCAGAGAGAGAGAGAGAGAGAGGGGAGGGAGAGCGATAGAAGAGGGAGAGGAAGAGAGAGAGAGAGAGAGAGAGAGAGAGAGAGAGAGAGAGAGAGAGAGAGAGAGAGAGAGAGAGAGAGAGAGAGAGAGAGAGAGAGAGAGAGAGAGAGAGAGAGAGAGAGAGAGAGAGAGAGAGAGAGAGAGAGAGAGAGAGAGAGAGAGAAACATCATGTTTTCATCCTTCGCACTCTCCCTTATGACTCTGGTCTGCTGTCTGTGATGTCACTGCTACCACTACCGACTGTATTGCATCCTACCCTTGTGTGAAAGAATAGCATTCATTACCAATGATAACATGAATAAACCTCAAACACCTGCCGTTAAGGCCTTAGAGACGACATACTGGGTACAGTGTACCTACCGGTCCTTTGAGAGTGACAGCGGAAGACTGAGCACAAGGGGAAATCTAATCAAAACCTCTGAGACCGTTCGCGTTGTTGAAGTGGTCACAATCAGAAACAAAAATAGTTCATAGATTTTGAGAAATTGTGCTCTTATTTTTTAGGTTCTTAGAGGCTTCTCTTTGATTGGGCGTCCTGGTTTTGTACCCTGGACTCTCAGCTGGGGGGACGCTCAGAAGGGGTGTGTGGTGTACGTCAATCCGTCATCAGGGAACCGTACTTTAGGATTTGCAGGTCAGGGGTCTAAGCTGGAAGGGTATTTCAATCAAGCAGGTATGTTTTGTTGCTAATGACCGGTTGCATTGGTCAGCGGTAGGGGAGACCGGGGCTGGTCGTCACACTTTTGACTTTTTCCTATATTCGAAGAAAATAGCAATTACTAGAACCAAGAGCAAAAATAAAATCTGCCCACTGGTACGTACTCCTAAGTACTTTGTTTTATCCAGCATACGCCCCCACCTTTATCCGAATGAAACTAAGCACTTGGGAGCATATACACCTACAAGTTTGAACATTGTATTTATGTTCCATATTACCATTTACTCTAATCCAGAACCTGGGACAAATGTTTTTACAAATGTGCGCATAACACCTCTCAATACATGTACCATAACCTAACCAGGCAATTCATTCAAAATGAAAAGCTGAAATGTCTTGAGTCAACCTTTTGTTATGGCAAGCCTAAATAAGTTCAGGAGTACAAATTGTGCTTATCGAGTCACATAATAAACTGCATGGACTCAGGCAAACACTTATATTAGTCTCTTTCTTAGTTATATCACCAAGAACTCCTTGGTGTTCCCACTGCTCTCTCATTTTAAAAAATTACACCTGAAGGAACAAATGATTTAAATACCAAAACAAACATCTTTTTTTTTTTTTTTTACATATTTCACAAAAGAGCGCTGTACGTTGTTATGTTATGTTAATCGCTTTTCGTATGTCATCTGTTATGACTTAATTACCATTAAGTATAAATAGTTACCATGATTATTTAAATTTAAAAAGGCTTTGTGAAAGGAAGTGTGACTTCAACGTATGCTAAGTAATTGTGTACTAAAGACACATTTTCATTTAGTAAATTACCATGGTGACAGCAAAGAGCAAACAGAAATGGTCTATTTTCCCCTGGTGTCATTTGAGTGCCAGTTTCAGTCTCTTTGGAACCTTAAATTACTGTTTATCACTCATTATGAACTTAAAGATACACTTTGGAAAGGTAGTAGCTAATAGTTTACATCAAAGCTTGCATGTATGGTTTGTCTGAGATGGTAAGAAACCACCTTAGTTTTAGGTGTGTGGTTGGGGAGGTGTGCCTCTTTCTGTCCGATAGGGTAATTTCAGTAAATTAAGGGAACCTTTTCATCCACCCGTTCCGCCATCCATCCATCCATCCATCCATCCATCCCTCCATTCCTCCATCCATCCCTCCATCCATCCACACAGATATTTCAATTAGATAGAAATAATTCAAATGTTCAATGATGCATTTTTAAGCTCCAATAAAATATTGCATCACTGTCATGTTTTATTAAGTGTTTATTAATGCCTTTTGATGAAGAGTTAATCCAAGGGATTACCGGTAACTGTTCCTTGTTGTTCATTGTTAATTCCACTATCCTTACATGACCCTTCCTCCTCCCTGGAGTTTTGCTTACAAAAAGCAAAGCAGTAATGAACATGCCAAATGTATAAATTTTCCGAAACCCCCCAAAAGGTTGCCGCTTCAGCCGTTGAGATGCAAAACAGATGGCGGGTGTGTAAGCGTCGGTCTCCAAGTCCCATCAGCAACCCACACCTGCAATGGGGTTATTCATGTCGCTTGTCTCGCTCTGCCTTCTGTTTTTTTAATTTTATTTTTTTAATCTCAGCTCTATTGTTTAGGTGCCTTTGATTCGGCCATTTTGATTCCTTCCCCCAACTGTCATCCCATTATTGGTTATGATGTGTTGTCCAGGGCTGGTTTTGACTGCCAGTGTTTTTACACAAAGGCCTGTGCTGTAATGGCAGACGATGAAGAAACAGAGCACCCTTTGTGATATGTTGGTCCAGCACTTGTCAAAGTTACTGTTTGAATGTATGTCTTTTCCACGTGGCTGCTGCCTTTACTAAATGGCTTGTATAGGTTTTTAATAGTAACTGGCTGGCTAACAAGTAGACCCACTCTAGTGTGACGGTGTCTGAGGTGTCGTGTCTCTAGCTGGCTAGGGGAGGGGGAGGGGGGGGGGGGTAATAGTGTTAATAGTGTTAAAAAGGCAAATGAAAAAAAGTCAGGTTACACCTTGTTTGCATCTGTTGTCACTGATAACTGTAATAATAATACACCTATAGTACACACTACATGACCAAAAGTATGTGGACACCTGCTCGTCGAACATTCCAAAATCATGGGCATTAATATGGAGTTGGTCCCCCCCCCCCCCCTTTGCTGCTATAACAGCCTCCACTCTTCTGGGAAGGCTTTCCACTAAATGTTGGAACATTGCTGCGGGGGACTTGCTTCCATTCAGCCATAAGAGCATTAGTGAGGTTGGGCACTGATGTTGGGCGATTAGGCCTGGCTCACAGTCAGCGTTCCAATTCATCCCAAAGGTGTTCGATGGGGTTGAGGTCAGGTCTCTGTTCAGGCCAGTCAAGTTCTTCCACACCGATCTCGACAAGCCATTATGGACCTCGCTTTGTGCACGGGGGCATTGTCATGCTGAAACAGGAAAAGGCCTTCCCCAAACTGTTGCCACAAAGTTGGAAGCACAGAATCGTCTAGAATTTCATTGCATGCTGTAGCGTTAAGACCATTATTCCTCCTCCACCAAACTTTACAGTTGGCACTATGCATTGGGACAGGTAGCGTTCTCCTGGCATCCGCCAAACCCAGATTTGTCCGTCGGACTGCCAGATAGTGAAGCGTGATTCATCCCTCCAGAGAACACGTTTCCACTGCTCCAGAGTCCAATGGTGGCGAGCTTTACACCACTCCAGCCGACACTTGGCATTGCGCATGGTAATCTTAGGCTTGTGTGTGGCTGCTCGGCCATGGAAACCCATTTCATGCTCCCGACGAACAGTTCTTGTGCTGACGTTGCTTCCAGAGGCAGTTTGGAACTCGGTAGTGAGTGTTGCAACCGAGGACAGACGATTTCTACGCGCCACATGCTTCAGCACTCGGCGGTCCCGTTCTGTGAGCTTGTGTGGCCTACCACTTCGCGGCTGAGCCATTGTTGCTCCTAGGTGATGACCGGGGCAGCTCTAGCAGGGCAGAAATTTTACAAACTGACTTGTTGGAAAGGTGGCATCCTATGATGGTGCCACGTTGACAGTCACTGAGCTCTTTAGTAATGGCCATTCTACTGCCAATGCTTGTCTATGGAGATTGCATGGCTGTGTGCTCGATTTTATACACTTGTCAGCAACGGGTGTGGCTGAAATAGCCCTATCCACTAATTTGAAGGGGTGTCCACATACTTTTGTGTATATATATATATATATATGTGTGTGTACCGAGCTTGAAAGGTTGAACAATACAGTATATATGGGTAAAGTCTGTGTTGCCCAGCGACAGCCCCAAAACATCAGCATCTGCATGGAGGAATGGGCCAAAATACCAGCAACAGTGTGTGAAAACCTTGTGAAGACTTACAGAAAACGTTTGACCTGTGTCATTGCCAACAAAGGGTATATAACAAAGTATTGAGAAACTTTTGTTATTGACCAAATACTTATTTTCCACCATAATTTGCAAATAAATTCATAAAAAATTCTACAATGTGATTTTCTGGATTTATTTTTCTCAATTTGTCTGTCATAGTTGACGTGTACCTATGATGAATATTACAGGCCTCTCTCATCTTTTTACGTGGGAGAACTTGCACAATTGGTGGCTGACTAAATACTTTTTTTCCCCACTGTATATATGTGTGTACCTATAGTATATATATATATATATATATATATATATATATATATATATATATATATATATATATATACCTACAATACCAGTAACCATTGGCACTTTTCAGTCAAGGGCCCTTTTTTGGGGAAATAGCATGAGCTTGAAAGGTTGAACAATACAGTATATATATATATATGGGTAAAGCATGCTATGTTCCAAGGGTGTATTCTATGATATATATCTCCCTGTAGGCTACTACCAATAACACCGTTTCTGAACCTCATAGAAATATACTGAACAAAAATATATAAACGCAACTTGTAAAGTGTTGGTCCCAAAGCAGAAAATGTGCTCATAAATAAACCAAACGGAAAATAAACCAAACACATAAATAACACTTCAATAAAATAAACGGTTTAATTATGCTATGCTATTATGATCCTAAAAGCCTTTAAACCTCTCAAAAAAGTCCTGTGCCAAAATATTCACTCACTGTTAAGTGTGAGGGGACAACACATATTAAGATACCTAAATAAATAAAACACTAAATCCATGCAGATAATCATGTGGGTTTAAACTTGAAAGCCTTGCATGGACGAGGTAGCGTATTTTGTGATTATACGTCAATTTATCCAGAAAATATACTGTTGTTGTTGCTGTACTCACTCTCTGACTGCATCCCAAATGGCAACCTTTTCCTTATATAGTGCACTACTTTTGACAAGGGCCCATAGGGCTTTGGTCAAAAGTAGTGCACTATATAGGGAATAGGATGCCATTTGGGATGTGGTCGCTGTTGTCATTTCCAGCTTGGAGGAGATTTTCTGTCAGATTGAGTTTGTGCTGACTCTGGCTCTTAGTAAGGGCAGGGTTCGTCACGGCCGGTGTTTTACCCAGCCAAGGCTGGGGGATTAGGCCACTGCAGCGCGTCGGGCCGGGGATAATCTTCTTATAGCACCACCTGATGGGCCTCCCCTGATAATCATCTTTTAAACACAGCACTTTCAAATGTTTTTTTTTTTTTTCAAGTGTGTCATAAATCGTAAGCCAGTCCGGGAATGGCTTTTCCACTTTAACGCTTAAACTATCCAAGGCAAACATCGTATGCACTGATTTCTGTGTGTGTGTGTGTGCGCGCGCGTGCCCAGTATGAGTTAATTGGCTTAAACTCGTACTGCCCCATATCCATTTGGTTTGGAACTGATATTTGGATCCCCTGTGATGGTGTTTTTGAGATCATTTCAAGGTGATAGCTAGTGGTTAATTGTAGTAGAATTCACACTCCTGTATTTGTCTATTTCAAATCAAATGTTATTTGTCACACGCTTCATAAACAACAGGTGCAGACTAACAGTGAAATGCTGACTGACGGACCTTCACAACAATACAGAGAGAAAAACAGAGAACTAATAGAAAGACAATAACACTAGGAATAAATACACAATGAGTAACGATAACTTGGCTTTATACACGGGGTACCAGTACCGAGTCCATGTTCAGGGGTACGAGGTAATAACTTGGATTTATACACGGGGTACCAGTACCGAGTCGATGTTCAGGGGTACGAGGTAATAACTTGGCTTTATACACGGGGTGCCAGTACCGAGTCCATGTTCAGGGGTACGAGGTAATAACTTGGCTTTATACACGGGGTACCAGTACCGAGTCGATGTTCAGGGGTACGAGGTAATAACTTGGCTATATACACTGGGTACCAGTACCGAGTCGATGTTCAGGGGTGCAAGGTAATAACTTGGATTTATATACGGGGTACTGTCATGAGAATTTCTATCTCTCTCAACCTAAGCTTGAATCATTATCAGGGGTTGTAAGGCTCTGGTTTTAATCATAAATGATTCAAGGTCCACAACCAGCAAGAATGATCTGTATTTTTAATCATGGAGAGCTCTGGCGCCAAAAAATACATACACAGCCTTTATACCCCCTGACACAAAAGGCACTTTGCTCCGCCCACCTTTACACAGCTTCTCAGTCCCCTTCACCCTGGAATGCTTTCTCAGCAGTTTCTAACTCCTCCCCCTCTGTTAGTGGGTTGACACTACATTATAACTCTAACACCGTTCACACATTTATACTGTATTTGGGGTGAAATCCTTTAGTCATTATTCTTAAAATACAAATTAATCTATCAATCCACCCCTTTGACTAAATGTTTTCACATTCAGGATAAATGTATTTTACAAGCATGATTAATCTCAGAGATTACGTCAGAACTAATAAACATTTCATCCAATGGCGGTCTTTCAGGGTCAAAATCCTCGTCATCCACCAGGCCTGGAGGATCGTTTTTCACATTCCCCTGGTCAGTGTCCGGAGTCGGTCCATCTCTCATCATTGTTGAGATACTGTATTTCACCAACGCCTTACTCACCAATCCTCGGACACAGGGAACAAGACAACAACCACATAATACAAGAATACCCATACAAACACTGACCGCCCCTAAGATGGTGGCTGCTATGGTTTTCCATTAACCAAACATTTAATCAAACCACCCTATCCACGATGTACTAACTTCTGAGTTCTCAGTTCATTCTTCACTTAGTGCAGTTAATTCTGCAAGAGCTCTGGTGACTGTCCCATCCAGTGTGGTGTTGTTAGGGATAAATGTGCAACAATGGCTTATCATTCTATAGACATTGGCCCTTTCTGCCTGATCCAGAGCCATCCTCTTTTACTAAGTCATGAGTGGGATGGCGGATAATTGCTCGGAGATCCCCTTTACTGCATCTCTAGTCTGGTTAATAAATCGTTGTTGGTTGTAATAGATATAATTTATCCAATCCACATTCTTGTTTATTGTCACCCACCAGAAAAATGTTGTTGTAAAACCCTCCCATATTTGATTCATAGCTTTGTATTCGTCTGGAACACCCCTGGGGATGCCTATACCATCTATCCAAATTGGGTTATTTCCTTCCTGACCTATATTTCTTCTCCTCCTGATTATTCTTCCTGTCACTGGTCTTTGATGACTAATTCTTACAGGTTTGGACCAACAACCTTCTGGTAATGTCTGTCGAATGCTCCCTTTGTTAGTACATGCCCACCACACATCAGTCAGAGGGATGGCAAGGTTCATAATTTTTTTCCCCCTCCTCTATCTAAATCAGTCACATTAATTATCTCCTTACAGCCATTAAAATCACCCAAGTTACGGGGTGCCATTTCTATGTCTGTAACACTGGTATTCGCCAGGAGTTAAAGTGAACCTAGGTGGGCTGGCCGAGTAAGTCAACTTTGCCCAATCCCTGTTCAATTGGCCTCTTTAGTGACCTTTACTATTGTTACTACCATCTCCGTGGGGATGTCGTTATACCTTCTTATCCTCCATCTGGACGTCCAGCCCACCTAGGTTCACTTTAACCTCCCTCATCACCATCTTTAAATCACGACCAATGTCATATCCCTCTTTACTCTCTACCATTTGGGTAAAATCCCTGTTATATGTAGGAAAAGCTAAGACTGTTTGGGAAGTGAGCAACTTTTTCCTCTTCATAAATTGTTCTTCCTCCTCAGAGTTCCAAATGATTTTACCATGGGCTGCCGTTGCCTTCCCATAGATAAGATCACTTAATTTACCAGTATGCAGTACATAATGGAGTACCCAAGCTTTACAGTAGTCTATCATTCCCAAAAAGCTCATCATCCTTCATCTATTTCTGGACAGCTAGTCCCTATCTTAAATTATCCTATCCAGCTTCCTATTACTACTATCTTCCTGATCTTATTACTAAATCAATGATCTAGGCAATAGCTGTTTCGCATTAGATTGTGCCTTCCTCTGATTAATGCAGCTCATTGCATTAATTTAGTTTCAAATACCAACTTGTTGTTTATTAAAGCCTAATAAAAAAATGAAATGTAAATGACAACATTTGATAATATCTCAACTTACTTCTATCCCGTAAAAGTAATCCAAAATTAGTACAATTGACTAGCAACAGGTATCTTTCATTCAGGGAAATATCTCTCCCTCTTCTGTTATTTTAATGTTTCAAATATCACCCAACAAACCGTTCCATCCCACAGCATAGTAAACACCACCTATGAACTGTTGAAAATCCCCTAAATTCAACATAACAACCCTTTATAAACATCATGCTGGGTGTGTTGTTTTTTATTTGAAAAACCAAATTGAAAAACAACAATCAAAGATAGCCAGGCCCAACTTAATTTGGTAGCTCCCTTTTACCACCTAAATACTGCCTAACTTCACTACTGCTCCCCCTAACAACATTCCAATGAGATAAGCTAATCTCTTTCTCCTGGTTATACATTTTGTTAACCTTCAATTACCATCAGTAATCTAAAGATGGTAGTACACACAAAACCTGATACAGATATCCCCAGTCCTAACCCATCAATAATTGTATCAATCTAATTCCTCATAACTCATAACTAATCCATAAAACCACTCAAAATTCCTCGAGTATACAATCATTATTTATTTGATTACCCTAAATCTCATGTCAAATGATCCATTATCAATTATTTGATCAACCCCCTAGGAAAATATTTCTCCCCTTCTATTGTTCCTGTTGAAGTGCCAAGTCAATAGTAGCCAATTCAAACGCCTCAAGGACTAGTCACGCCTTATCTTCCTCACGCTCAAAGCTTGGGAAATAGACGTCTGTTAGGCTTCTCTCTCTTTTCTTTATTTCCTCCTCCCCTGGATCTGCATCGAAAAGAGTTATGGCCTGTCTTACCACAGTATCTGCATGGGGCCTCACACTCTCTTGCGAAATGCCCTCCTTTGTTACAGTTGAAGCAATCTACCTCCCCCGCTGTAGCCTTCACTTTTCCCTGCCTTATACCCGCTATTTCCCCAATAGTGGCCATCAGGTACTCTGCTCCTTTCTGCTCTTTCTTGGCTCTGTCCTGTCTGTTATTCTGCTCATGATGGATTGCATGTCTCTCTGAGGCTATTACACAATTCAGTTATTTTTACCTTTATATTGCCAATTTACTATTACTTTAAACATTGCAACCTGTTGCATTGATGTTCTTAAAATATAAAGCTATTGTTTAATAACTTCACACTTATAACCAATGTTTATTCAATCCATCATCCTAATAGTAAAAACGATATCCCATTGTTCACGTAACGAAACCAAATTATCGTTTTAGAATTCACCACTTATTGTCATACACCACTGGTGTTACCCAACCTATACAATAAAGTAATGACCATTTGAATTCATCAAAGCACTTCCTTCCAGTCAAGTCTTTAGACCTCTACTTGAAATCTTACAGCTCAATCTAACTCGCTGGACTGTCTCTATTTTTTCCCCGCTAACCAGAGCCATAAATTATTCTCCTTTGTCCTCAACTCAATTTTCACAGCTCTATCACCATTTCAGTTCGCTATTCAATTACTTTAACTGTTCTCTCTGATTCGGCCCTAATTAATAAAACAAATACTTGATATCGTTGATAAGCATACATTTAATGATATTCCTATCATCTGAACTATGTACTGTCTCTCACCCCCCCCCCTGCTCCTTCCTACACAACGGGGGAGGCGTGGGGACCTGCCCTAACCATCTTCCTTCTTAGGAAATAATGTCATTCATACATGTAACAGTTGTATTAAGAGGCAAGACCTGAAAATGGTTTTCTACTAGGATCAACAACCAATTTGACAGAGCTTGAATAATTTTGAAAAGAATAATGGGCAAATGTTGCACACAATCCATGTGTGGAAAGCTCTGGGAGACTTACCCAGAAAGTCTCAGCTGTAATCACTGCTTCTACAAAGTATTGTTCAGGGTCCTATTGGTTCCAGATTTGGTGCATCGGTACCGCTTGCCGTGTGGTAGCAGAGAGAACAGTCTGTGACTTGGGTGGCTGGAGTCTTTGAGACATTTATTTTTGTTGTTCTGCAACGGACCTAGCTGGTAATTAAAATATACACACATTTATCATGTCATGGTATACAAATATGACACCAGGTTCTACTAACAATACTATATATCAACCTAATGAAAACATACCAATGTAACATTATTATTATTATTATTATTATTATTATTATTATTATTATTATTATTATTATTATGAGTATTGTTGAAAGGGTCATCATATTGGTAAGAGGCTAATGCTGACCTCGCGCAGGACGGTTCAATGGGGATTTTGTAGGTGCTGTAATGGTCTCCTGAATGTGTTGCTTCCATCATATGATATCTGCCAAGTCCCAACCTTAAAGACTGTGGTATTGCCTTTCCTCTCAATGTATGACCAATATGACCTTCCGTATTGTCATGTCTGAGTCGTACAGTATATCTCTTGGTGTGACCTGTTGTCATCTCTGTCATGTTGTCTGTGCATTTTTATTCTAAATGTTGATTGGCTCTTCTTTTTCACTCCGTGGTCCAGTACGGAGCCCCTTAGGGGTCATGGGGTCATGGTTGAGAAAAGAAATCAGCCAGGCTAATCCGTTCCCTCAGATAGGCTCCAGAAATCCACAAGGAATCAGGAGTAGCTTATCCTCTGTTCCATCGTTTATCAAGTTAGCCATATCATCCATAGTTCTGAAAAGGGAGTCAAAATTCTGTAAAAAAATGGGGTTATCTCAATAATATATTCAAACGATGAGGAAAATCGTTGTATTTCATGGCCCAGATTGAAGCAGAATTCAATTAACTCTGATCAATCCATGATAAGGACATGCACTCGAATCTGCAGGGGAGATCCAAAGGAACTAATTAATAAATAGAGGGAATTAATTAAAAACAACTTTTGAGGGAACACATTTTTATATTGAGGGAACGCATTTATTATATTGACAGAATTAATTTGTATATTGAGGGAACAAATACAAAATCTGAGGCAACGGATGAAAAGAAACGAGGGAACGGATTAGCCTGGCATTTTTTTTTTTTTCTCCACTTTAGGACCCCTAAGGGACTCCGTAATATTAAGACAGCTCTCAACAGGTGATCAAAACAAGAACCTGCTGAGACTGAGGCTGTCTTAATACAGACACCATACTCTAGAAATGCAAGACAACTTCCTGCAAAGGCCAATAAAAATAAATTGACCTGAACTGAATGTAACCTTTGGTCGTCTGTCCCCTGCAGGTCATTGAGACCATCAGTGCTGTGGACCGAGACGAGCCTCAGAGTGGACACCGCTTCTTCTTCTCCCTGACCGCCGAGGCTGCTGGGAATCTCAACTTCACCCTGAGAGACAACAAAGGTAAGCGCCAGACCCGGAAAGGGTAAGGGTAAAGGTTAGGGTTTAGGGTAGAGATCTCCCAAGGATCCAGGATAGCACTAACCGGCCAGACACATGGTTATTTTGGGCCAATTAAATTTGGATAGTTGGCAGCAGGACAGCCTAAAGGAATAATGGTGCAATTCAAAATGGATGCTTAGTCACCAGGCAGGAGTAGCTCCACAACCATAGTGGTTTCCTTGCCTTGATTGACAATTTTCCATTACGTAAACCCCATATCAGCTAACGTTTGTCATGATTTGTTGGAATCCACCAAGTATTACTGTCTGAACACAATTTGATCAGTGTATTGATATGCCTCCCCCCCAGACAACACCGCTTCTGTGCTGACCAAGCGAGGGAGCTTCCAGCGCCGTCACCAGACCGTGTACCGCCTCCCCGTCCTCATCATGGACAGCGGGAGCCCCGCCCTCAGCAGCACCAACACCCTGTCCATCCGGGTGTGCGACTGCGACCCTGATGGGGCCCCCCAGTCATGTGGGAGTGAGAAGTCCATGCTCTCAGCGGGCCTCAGCACCGGAGCCCTCGTCGCCATCCTGGCCTGCATCCTCACACTACTGGGTAAGCCATTTTACCAAAAAACACATCAGGGCCACATCAGTCCTGCAAGCTGCTTAATGTGGCCCCTAGACTGATATTTGATGTTTTACTACATCAACAGTGTACACTGTTGGATTATAAAATGCTGAGTATGTACACTGTTGGAGTAGGACGCTGTGTCTCACCAATCACAGTTGCGAGATTAATTAATAACATTACAAGACAGTTGAAGGAGTTCCAGGTTTTCACATTAACAACTTCACTGTAGAACATCTGGCATGAACTATTTCACTGTGGAACATCAGGCATTAACAACTTCACTGTGGAACATCAGGTATGAACAACTTCACTGTAGAACATCAGGTATGAACAACTTCACTGTAGAACATCAGGTATTAACAACTTCACTGTAGAACATCAGGTATTAACAACTTCACTGTAGAACATCAGGTGTTAACAACTTCACGTATGAACAACTTCACTGTAGAACATCAGACATTAACAACTTCACTGTGGAACATCAGGTATGAACAACTTCACTGTAGAACATCAGGTATTAACAACTTCACTGTAGAACATCAGGTATTAACAACTTCACTGTAGAACATCAGACATTAACAACTTCACTGTGGAACATCAGGTATGAACAACTTCACTGTAGAACATCAGGTATGAACAACTTCACTGTAGAACATCAGGTATGAACAACTTCACTGTAGAACATCAGACATTAACAACTTCACTGTAGAACATCAGGTGTTAACAACTTCACGTATGAACAACTTCACTGTAGAACATCAGACATTAACAAGTTCACTGTAGAACATCAGGTGTTAACAACTTCACGTATGAACAACTTCACTGTAGAACATCAGGTATTAACAACTTCACTGTAGAACATCAGGTGTTAACAACTTCACGTATGAACAACTTCACTGTAGAACATCAGGTGTTAACATTTTTTTACATTTTACTCATTTAGCAGGGCGACTTACAATTAGTGCATTCATCTTAAAGGTTGACTTTGGGCAAAAATGCAAAAATAATGTATTTAAACTGTATAAATGATCAATGCACCATTATACCAGGTCATTTAATGCTTCAAAACAAAAGAAAATGGATGAATGAGATATTTAGCTACAGAAGTGCCATTTCTTACTGATCTCTACAGCTTCCTTCCGAAAACAAATCCTTTTGAAGTGACGTCAACACGTGCTGGAGGAGTTACTGGCTAGCTAAACCACCAAAGGAACATCCTATTTTTGTTTGAAAATTAAGAAAGAGGAGTTGGACCGTTTTCGGTTGACATTTAAAATAGCTAGGTGAGACAACAACACATCACAATCATATCAAGACACATTTTCCTTCAACAAAGTATTTATCAGCAAAGTCAGTGCTAGTAGGAAAACACAAGTGCCTTTTTTTATGGACTTCACTATAGAAGATCTGGGGGAAAAAATATGTTTTGATATTTCGATATGGGAGCCGTTGAACAGTGATCATTGAACTTTTCACGTTACATGAATTTTGCCCCAGTTAACCCATAAGAGTCTAACCCCTGTCTAAGCCGGGGGAGGGGGGTAATACTAAGCTATATGGAATTGTTTTAAGAGTGTCATACAAAGGATGATTTTGCTATTTGAGTTTGAATTTTAAGACCCCTTGAAGTATCAAAAAAATATACTCCAAAAATATTTTATGAAAAATTATGTTTGGCCTTACTGCTATTAGCACATACAAACGGATTGAATTACATATGCATTACATGAAACAAATGATAGTCCCCCCAAAAAATCAAAAGGAAGTGTCTAATCTATATCTGAGAGTATTTTTTTTTTTTTTTACATGTATTTAAGCCCTTATTTTTGGCACTAAACAGTCTCCATATACAGTGCCTTGCAAAAGTATTAATCCCCCTTGGCGTTTTTCGTATTTTGTTGCATTACAACCTGTAATTTCAATTGATTTTTATTTGGATTTCATATAATGGACATAAACAAAATAGTCCAAATTGGTGAAGTGAAATGAAAAAAATTACTTGTTTCAAAACATTATTTAAAATGTAATAACGGAAAAGTGGTGCGTTTATGTATTCACCCCCTTTGCTATGACGCCCCTAAATAAGATCTGGTGCAACCAATTACCTTCAGAAGTCACATAATTAGTTAGATTGAACACAGGTGGACTTTATTTAAGCGTCACATGATCTGTCTGATCTGTCAATTCCAGTGGGTCAGAAGTGTACATACACTAAGTTGACTGTGCCTTTAAACAGCTTGGAAAATTCCAGAAAATGATGTCATGGCTTTAGAAGCTTCTGATAGGCTAATTGACATAATTTGAGTCAATTGGAAGTGTACCTGTGGATGTATTTCAAGGCCTACCTTCAAACTCAGTGCCTCTTTGCTTGACATCATGGGAAAATCAAAAGAAATCAGCCAAGACCTCAGAAAACAAAATTCTAGACCTCCACAAGTCTGGTTCATCCTTGGGAGCAATTTCCAAACGACTGAACGTACCACGTTCATCTGTACAAACAATAGTACGCAAGTATAAACACCATGGGACCATGCAGCCGTCATACCGCTCAGGAAGGAGACACATTCTGTCTCCTAGAGATTAACGTATTTTGGTGCGAAAAGTGCAAATCAATCCCAGAACAACAGCAAAGGACCTTGTGAAGATGCTGGAGGAAACAAGCACAAAAGTATCTATATCCACAGTAAAACGAGTCCTATATCGACATAACCTGAAAGGCTGCTCAGCAAGGAAGAAGCCACTGCTCCAAAACCGCCATAAAAAAGCCTGACTACAGTTTGCAACTGCACATGGGGACAAAGATCATACTTTTTGGAGAAATGTCCTCTGGTCTGATGAAACAAAAATAGAACATTTTGGCCATAATGACCATTGTTATGTTTGGAGGAAAAAGGGGAAGGCTTGCAAGCCGAAGAACACCCTCCCAATCATGAAGCACGGGGGTGGCAGCATCATGCTGTGGGTGTGCTTTGCAGCAGGAGGGACTGGTGCACTTCACAAAATAGATGGCATCATGAGGAAGGAAAATGATGTGGATATATTGAAGCAACATCTCAAGACATCAGTCAGGAAGTTAAAACTTGGTGGCAAATGGGTCTTCCAAATGGACAATGACTCCAAGCATACTTCCAAAGTTGTGGCAAAATGGCTTAAGGACAACAAAGTCAAGGTAATGGAGTGGCCATCACAAAGCCCTGACCTCAATCCTATAGACAATTTGTGGGCAGAACTGAAAAAGCGCGCACGAGCAAGGAGGCCTACAAACCTGACTCAGTTACACCAGCTCTGTCAGGAGGAATGGGCCAAAATTCACCCAACTTATTGTGGGAAGCTTGTGGAAGGCTACCCGAAACGTTTGACCCAAGTTATACAATTTAAAGGCAATGCTACCAAATACTAATTGAGTATATATAAACTTCTGACCTACTGGGAATGTGATGAAAGAAATAAAAGCTGAAATAAATCATTCTCTCTACTATTATTCTGACATTTCACATTCTTAAAATAAAGTGGTGATCCTAACTGAGCTAAGACAGGGAATTTTTACTAGGATTAAATGTCAGGAATTGTGAAAAACTGAGTTTAAATGTATTTGGCTACGGTGTATGTAAACTTCAGACTTCAACCGTATACACCTGTTCTGAAAGGCCCCACAGTCTGCAACACCACTAAGCAAGGGGCACCACCATGCAAGCGGCACAATGAAGACCAAGGAGCTCTCCAAACAGGTCAGGGACAAAGTAGTGGAGAAGTACAGATCAGGGTTGGGTTATTAAAACATATCTGAAACTTTGAACATCCTACGGAGCACCTTTAAATCCATTATTAAAAAATTGAAAGAATATGGCACCACAACAAACCTGCCAAGAGAGGGCCGCCCACCAAACTCACGGAGCAGGCAAGGAGGGCATTAATCAGAGAGGCAACAAAGAGACCAAAGATAACCCTGAAGGAGCTGCAAAGCTACACAGCAGAGATTGAAGTGTCTGTCCATAGGACCACTTTAAGCCGTACACTCCACAGAGATGGGCTTTATGGAAGAGTGAAAAGAAAAAAGCCATTGCTTAAAGAAAAAAATAAGCAAACACGTTTGGTGTTCGCCAAAAGGCATGTGGGAGACTCCCCAAACATATGGAAGAAGGTACTCTGGTCAGATGAGACAACAAATGGAGCTTTTTAGCCATCAACAAAAACGCTATGTCTGGCGCAAACCCAACACCTCTCATCACCCCGAGAACACCATCCCCATAGTAAAGCATGGTGGTGGCAGCATCATGCTGTGGGGATGTTTTTCATCAGCAGGGACTGGGAAACTTGTCAGAATGAAGGAATGATGGATGTCGCTAAATACAGGGAAATTGTTGAGGGAAACCTGTTTCAGTCTTCCAGAGATTTGAGACTGGGACGGAGGTTCATCTTCCAGCAGGACAATGACCCTCAGCATACTGCTAAAGCAACACTCGAGTGGTTTAAGGGGAAACATTTACATGTCTTGGAATGGCCTAGTCAAAGCCCAGACCTCAATCCAATTGAGAATCTGTGGTATGACTTAAAGATTGCTGTACACCAGCAGAACCCATCCAACTTGAAGGAGCTGGAGCAGTTTTGCCTTGAAGAATGGGCAAGAATCCCAGTGGCTAGATGTGCTAAGCTTATAGAGACATACCCCAAGAGACTTGCAGCTGTAATTGCTGCAAAAGGTGGCTCTACAAAGTATTGACTTTGGGGGGGTGAATAGTTATGCACGCTCAAGTTTTCTGTTTTTTTTTGTTATTTATTGTTTTTTTCACAATAAAAAATATTTTGCATCTTCAAAGTGGTAGGCATGTTGTGTAAATCAAATGATACAAACCCCCAAAAAATCCATTTTAATTTCAGGTTGTAAGGCAAAAAAATAGGAAAAATGCCAAGGGGGGGTGAATATGTCCGCAAGCCACTGTATAAACTAACAGTCAAAAGTTTGGACACACCTACTCATTCAAGGGTTTTTCTTTATTTGTACTATTCTTTACATTGTAGAATAATTGTGAAGACATCAAAACTATGAAATAACACATATGGAATCGTGTAGTAACTAAACAAGTGTTAAACTAATCAAAATAAATGTTCTATTTGAGATTCTTCAAATTGCCACCCTTTGCCTTGATGACAGCTTTGCACACTCTTGGCATTCTCTCAACCAGCTTCACCTGGAATGTTTTTCTAACAGTCTTGAAGGAGTTCCCACATATGCTGAGCACTTGTTGGCTGCTTTTCCTTCACTCTGTGGTCCAGCTCATCCCAAACCATCTCAATTGGGTTGAGGTCGGGTGATTGTGGAGGCCAGGTCATCTGATGCAGCACTCCATCACTCTCCTTCTTGGTCAAATAGCCTGAAATAGTGGCCAGATTGTTGCTGCTGTATTTGTCTGAGTTATTAGTTGATTGTTTGATGAGAGTCCCGTTTTGTCCCATTTCAAAGCCCCATTTGTCCCAATTCATTCTCTCTGATTAGCGAACCAGTCAGTACATTTTTGGGCCAGAGGTAGTGATGCTCAGAGGTAGTACAAGCCAGATTTATGGTTTGGATTGATTGGTTTATTGCTTAGATAATTGCTGGTTTTCAAACAAAAAAATGAAATTTCCATCTCAGGCTTTTCCATCTCAGGCTGCTTTATGAAGAGGTTTTTAGGTTGAAACACGTTGTGCCATGCATAAGGGGGATTTTCTCCACTGAGATTCACATTATGTGTGACTGACAACCCAAATCATTTGGGTTCCTGGATCCTTTCACAGCATTATAAGGCTGCGTTGAGACAATGACTTATCAATGATCCAAGTCCAGCTCATTTAATCCTTACCATTGTGTCGCTGAGTTGTCATAATGATTCAGCAAATGTACATTATCCTAGGGGCGTTGGAAGACACAACGTAAATAACCTAATTTATGTCCCTCTTACTGCCCGGAATGCCTCTGCTGATCCTACAGCTATTGTATAAAGTAATCATATGCTGATGATCCAGAGTAATACTGTTAGCACTGAGGTGGTGTTCCATAGTAGGAAGTCCATTGTGTGCAGCTCACCCTGCACTAATAAAAATAACCAGAGTATGTCTACCTCTGCTAAGCTTCCCAGTAAAGCAAGAAAAAAAATCAAGCATCCCAGAAAAGTGTTAAAAATAGCCCACGTTAACATATGTAGCTTAAGAAACAAGGTTCATAAAATCAATAATTTGCTAGTAACAGATGACATTTATAGTCTGACAATCTCTGAAACTCATTTAGATAATACCTTTGATGATACAGTGGTAGCAATACAAGGTTATGACATTTACGAAAAAGACAGAAATGCGGTTTATATTCAGAACCACATTCCTGTAAAGCTTAAAGAGGATCTCATGTTAAATACTGTTGAAGTAATATGGCTACAGGTTCACCTGCCTCACCTAAAGCCCATTCTGGTGGGAAGCTGCTATAGACCACCAAGTGCTAACAGTATCTGGATAACGTGTGAAATGCTTGATAATATATGTGATATCAATAGAGAGGTATACTTTCAAGGGTGATTTTAAATATTGACTGTCTTTCATCAGGCTGCCCACTCAAGAGAAAGCTTCAAACTGTAACTAGTGCCTGCAACCTGGTTCAGGTTATCAATCAACCTACCAGGGTGGTTACAAACAGTACAGGAATGAAATCGTCAACATGTATTGATCATATCTCTACTAATGCTGCAGAAATTTGTTTGAAAGCAGTATCCAAATCCATCGGATGTAGTGATCACAATATAGTAGCCATATCTAGGAAAACCAAAGTTCCAAAGGCTGGGCCTAATATTGTGGAAGAGGTCATACATGAAGTTCTGTAGTGATTCCTATGTTGTTGATGTGTAGAATATTTGTTGGTCCGTGGTGTGTAATGACGAGCAACCAGACGCTGCACTTGACACATTTATGGAATTGCTTATCCCAGTTACTAATAAGCATGCACCCATTAAGAAAATGACTGTAAAAACTGTGAAATCCCTGTGGAATGATGAGGAATTGAAACATTTTATGGTTGAGAGGGATGAGGCAAAAGAGATGGCAAATAGGTCTGGCTGTACAATCAATTGGCAAACGTACTGCAAATTTACTAACAACATGCCACTGGCTTTGAGTAAAGCCAGTGTGTCTATGTATGCGGATGACACAACACTATACACAGTGACTGAAATGACAGCAACACTTAACAAAGTCCTCGAATGGGTTGCAAGGAATAAGTTAGTCCTAAATATTTCAAAAACTAAAAGCATTGTATTTGGGACAAATCATTTACTAAACCCTAAACCTCAACTAAATCTTGTAATTAATAATGTGGAAATTGAGCAAGTTGAGGAGACTAAATTGCTTGGAGTAACCCTGGATTGTAAACTGTCATGGTCAAAACATATTGATACAACAGTAGCTAGGATGGGGAAAAGTCTGTCTATAATAAAGTGCTGCTCTACCTTCTTAACAGCGTTATCAACAAGGCAGGTCCTACAGGCCACAGTTTTGTCACACCTGGACTACTGTTCAATCGTGTGGTCAGGTGCCACAAAGATGGACTTGGGAAAATTGCAATTGGCTCAGAACAGGGCAGCACGGCTGGCCCTTAAATGTACACAGAGCTAACAATAATATGTCAATCTCTCCTGGCTCAAAGTGGAGGAGAGATTGACTTCATCACTACTTGTATTTGTGAGAGGTATTAACATGTTGAATGCACCGAGGTGTCTGTTTGAACTACTGGCACACAGCTCGGACACCCATGCATACCCCACAAGACATGCCACCAGAGGTCTCTTCACAGTCCCCAAGTCCAGAACAGACTACAGGAGGCGCACAGTACTACATAGAGCCATGACTACATGGAACTCTATTCCACATCAAGTAACTCATGCCAGCAGTAAAATTTAGATAGAGTAGAGGCCTGAGGGCACACACTTAATATGTTGTGAAATCTGTTATGATTGTATTGTAATGTTTTTGTAATGTTTTTAAAATGTATAACTGCCTTAATTTCGCTGGACCCCAGGAAGAGTAGCTGCTGCCTTGGCAGCAGCTAATGAGGATCCATAATAAATACAAATACAAATGTTGGGAGGTGCCATGATCCAACCAAGCTCCTCGTGTATCTTGTAGCTAGGGGATGTAAGAATAATATGCCATTTAGCAGACGCTTTTATTCAAAGCAACTTACAGTCATGTGTGCATAAATTTTTTACCTATGGGTGGTCCCGGGGATCGAACCCACTACCCTGGCATTACAAGCCCCGTGCTCTACCAGCTGAGCTACAGAGGACCATATTGAGCTACAGAGGACCACATTGAGCTACAGAGGACCATATTGACCTACAGAGGACCACATTGAGCTACAGAGGACCGCATTGAGCTACAGAGGACCATATTGAGCTACAGAGGACCACATTGAGCTACTATCCTTGTATTTCTAAAGACCCACATCATCTTCAGACACCCAAAAGTTATCCTGTCTGTGGCACTGGGCTTGCGTCTCAAATGGCACCCTATTCCCTTTGTAGTGCACTACTTTTGACCAACCTGTTCAAAGGTAGCGCCCTATGTAGAGTACAGGGTGAATTGTGAGACGAAGACTAGGATTTAGTCCTCCGCTGCAAAATCCTCAACCGAGCCGACATTTTGTGCCAACTAAGCCTATTCCGTCATGGTCGAGGGTGCGGGGGCTAGCGGATACGCAAAGAGCCAGGAGGGAGAATGTGGAATAAACTGAAAATTACAATATTATTTAAATGGGGATTTAACTACCGATGCATTTACTTTGTTGGTCACTTATGGTGCTTTGAGTCACACTGGGAGAGAAGCACAAGGCCCCAAGCTAAGTTGTACCCACTGAAGCAGTTTGGTTGTTGTTTCCATTCAACACATTCGTCCCGATTCATGGCCATTTTAATTGCACCAACTCGTTTGTGTTCAGTAGGAGGGACTAAATAAAGCATATTTATGTGGCTCAATACTTGTAATGAGGCAAGATTGGAGGTTGCTGTTCTTTTCTGTACTCTCGAGGCAATCTAACGAATTTCGGGGGGAGCTCCTCAAACGATGACAGCAGCTGTTCCAGAGGTCTCTGTGCGGTCACAGTACTGCACCGTTGTTCCCTCTGCTTTGTAACGCTGGAACCATGAATAGATCAACCATAAATGTAGAGGTCACGTAAGGTCATCTGACACATAATTGGATGTGTCTCAGAATGGTTGTTTTTATTTTTTATATTGTTATATTTTTATGTTATATTTCCAGCGAGGCGATATAGCCCGGAGTCATTACAATTATTTTGTATTGCACCAACTAATGAAAAACATTAAAAGGGGTCAATCTGAAGTTGCTACATCCGTTTTTTAGACTTTTTAATTAATTATGTTATGATTCTTGAAAAATATAACTTTAAAATGGCTCATACCCCCATCAGAATTCAAAATATGATCTTGTTTCACACCTTTGTTTGTAAACATTGTAAATGTAAACACACACTGTATCACCTGATGTGTATATATACACTATATACAGTATACGCTACCAGTCAAAAGTTTGGACACTCGTACTCATTCAAGGGTTTTTCTTTATTTTTACTATTTTCTACATTGTAGAATAATAGTGAAGATGTCAAAACTATGAAATAACACATATGGAATCATGTAGTAACCAAAAAAAATATTTTTTTTGATTTGAGATTCTTCAAATAGCCACCATTTGCCTTGATGACAGCTTTGCACAACGCTTCACCTGGAATGATTTTCCAATAGTCTTGAAGGAGTTCCCACATATGCTGAGCACTTGTTGGCTGCTTTTCCTTCACTCTGCCGTCCAACTCATCCCAAACCATTTCAATTGGGTTGAGGTCGGGTGATTGTGGAGGCCAGGTCATCTGATGCAGCACTCCATCACTCTCCTTTTTGGTCAAATAGCCCTTACACAGCCTGGAGGTGTGTTTTCGGTCATTGTCCTGTTGAAAAATAAATGATAGTCCCACTAAGCGCAAACCAGATGGGATGGTGTATCGCTGCAGAATGCTGTGGTAGCCATGCTGGTTAAGTGTGCCTTGAATTCTAAATAAATCACAGACAGTGTCACCAGCAAAGCACCCCCACACCATCACACCTCCTCCTCCTCCATGCTTCACGATGGGAACCACACATGTGGAGATCATCCGTTCACCTCAAATTTGGACTCATCAGACCAAAGGACAGATTTCCACCGGTCTAATGTCCATTGCTCATGTTTCTTGGCCCAAGCAAGTCTCTTCTTATTATTGGTGTCCTTTAGTAGTTGTTTCTTTGCAGCAATTCGACCATGAAGGCCTGATTCACACAGTCTCCTCTGAACAGCTGATTTTGAGATGTGTCTGTTACTTGAACTCTGTGAAGCATTTATTTGGGCTGCAATCTGACGTGCAGTTAACTCTAATGAACTTATCCTCTGCAGCAGAGGTATCTCTGGGTCTTCCTTTCCTGTGGTGGTCCTCATGAGAGCCAGTTTCATCTTAGCGGTTGATGGTTTTTGCAACTGCACTTGAAGAAACGTTCAAAATGAGTGACTGACCTTCATGTCTTAAAGTAATGATGGACTGTTGTTTGTCTTTGCTTATTTGAGCTGTTCTTGCCATAATATGGACTTGGTCTTTTACCAAATAGGGCTATCTTCTGTATACCCCCCTACCTTGTCACAACACAGCTGATTGGATCAAACGCATTAAGAAGGAATGAAATTCCACAAATTAACTTTTAACAATGCACACCTGTTAATTGAAATGTAATCCAGGTGACTACCTCATGAAGCTGGTTGAGAGAATGCCAAGAGTGTGCAAAGCTGTCATCAAGGCATAGGGTGGCTATTTGACGAATGTCAAATATAAAATATATTTTGATTTGTTTAACACTTTTTTTTGGTTACCACATGATTCCATATGTGTTATTTCATATTTTTGATATCTTCACCATTATTCTACATTCTTCACTGATTTACCTTTTAGCAGCACATTCACTACTCTCTCGAACAGCTAACTCCGCCCAATATTGAATGAATTGACCAATGAAATGTCACTGGATGACCTTTTCCATTGTCTCTTTAAAAGTGACTCAAGAACTGTGCCAATATGTGTTGTATCTGTCAGACACCCCGTCCCCTGACACCAGTGTTCTGTAACAGCTAATATATGACAGTGACTGTGTCTCAATCTGTTCCCGTCATTCTGGCTGACAGAGACTGTCATTGTGGTGATCGGTGAGTGTTGACTGGCCCCCATTCAGCTGAGGTAAATCAGAGCTCTCTTGCATTGTTGATTTTAGCATGTCAATCTTGGTGGGGCAAAGTCAACATTTATTTTTCTGATGCATGCCAGCAAAGCCACTACACAACACTAAACAATACATGAATTGCACTGTAACGGTGAGAAATGGTGACCACAAACTGTTAGGGCCTACATAAAGCTGTCCCAACAGCAGAGTCCCAGCACCTTACCACTGCTACACCTGGCTATCAGCGGAGCCTTGTCTGGCAGCGAAACTGTTCATTCAGCCTCATTTACTGCCTGATATGGCTGACTTGCTTAAACAAATGTGGTTTCTACTGACAATTGAGATGTACAAACTATGGCATAAGGGAATGATGAGCGGATAAGAGGCAATCCGTAATTTCGATGAAGACGTTAATGAGCGAGCTGAGACGGATGCCGTCATTATAACTATTTGTTCAGCACTTTTGAAATGTACAGCGACAGAATTCAGAACATGCACCGTTCTTACAGTATTCTCCCAAGTCAGAACCGTAGGATAAATAAAGGGGGCATTTAAGCAGACAATGAAAGCACTTACAATATTCGATGATTACATTTCTCTAAAACAGGCTACAGGCTAAATGTGCACCACCAAGTCAGAACAGTAGGCCAGGTTATGAGGGGAAAAGGGACCACATTATTAGGGTGAGGCACATGGGCTACTAACAGCTTACTACACAACATACACTTAATATTAATTTCTTAGCTACAGTATACATACCTCCTTGGCATATAACATCATTTATGCAGCAGCATACAATACATTTTTGGACTCACCATTGTGCTGTGTTCACTTGAACAGGAAGGTGGCGCAGCAGTCCTTCTTGTGGGCAAATTTTGTCATGAAACTTTGTCATCAAAGTCTGGCATTCTCTGGATTTATGGTGCTTTCATGACAACTGGGAACTCTGAAAAAGACAAGTTCGAATCATGACGCCAGTGATCTTCAGGTCGGAGCCCTAGAAAGAGGCCAGAGTTCCCGAATTAAAATTCAGAGTTGGATTACAGTTCAAAACATATTTTACCCAGTCAGAGCTAATTATTTTCAGAGTTCCCAGTTGTCTTGAACTCACTGAAGTCTGAGATTTCCCAGTTCTGAGTTTCCAGTTGTTTTGAACGCGGCAGAAGTCATGCTGGATTGACAGCATGGCCAATGTATTCAACCTTTTCTGGCCCATGATGTTGCGTGTGAATGTTTATCCTTTTAAACTTGAAAAAGAGACCCTTAAACCCAGACTTGGTCCACACACCCTCTCCACCGAATAGCAGGCAGGGGAAGCAAAATAGTGATTGCTTTGCAACGCTTGCAGTTAGCCACTGATTCCTTCCAAACCTCTCATTGTTGAATTTGCGATTTCCAATTTATGTAATGTTTATGTCCAATGGCCAATGAGCACCGATACGTTTTTATCTATAATTTATCTTCAAATGACAAGGATTGAAAAGGATTTGCCAGTAGATTGTCGACATGATTCATGATGATGACTGCTTGCTAGGTAAGATTTTGAAAGTATGATGTTGACATGATCTAATGTAAATCTATGGCAGCACCCAAGGGTGCTTGAACTTTCTAGCTCTCCCTGTAGATTGTGCGGTGACTTAGTGTCCCCATGAGTGACAGAACACTGAGCCAATCACGGCGCAACTAGAGAAGATTACGCTCTGTATTTTCCACTGGCTGCCCCACCACCACATAAAACACTGAGCTAGGCTGAAACACCTGCATTTTGGAGCTGTGTTACTCAAGAAAGCAAAAAAGAGACCATGTTTGTATGCGGCTCTATTACCTCCCCAAAATATGTTTTTTTTACATTGTTTGCAAACTGATATGTGACATGTATTAATGCCAAAATAACATGCAAAACACGCAACAACAATCAAAACTATTTATTTTTATTTTTTATAGCTAAACAGGTGAGGCTCAAAACAGGCTCTGCCCCACCTGCCCTGAATGACAGGTCACCACTGCTCTCTTGCCTTAATATGTCAAACACACTATTTGTCCTTACAAGGACCAAGTCTGCTCTCCCCTTGTCATTTGTCCTTACAAGGATGAAGTCTGTTGTCATTTGTTAGCGGTCCCATTCCTCACGGCCTGGTTTGAGGGTTGAGTGGGTGAAATGGACAGCAGGTGCTTCATACTGTAGCCTAAAAAGAGACACATACACAGACGGAATGTACTGTCATCCTCGAATGATAGCATTTATGATTGATTGATAATACCATTGCGATTGATCAATACAGTATAATAATACAATTAGTATTAAATAAAAGGGAGGACACAAATACCATGTAAATGTGAATTAGTTAATTCATTTATAATGTATTGAATGATGGTGGATAATGATTTCATCATATCAAGATTGTATGGATAGAAAACATTGATCCGTACTGCTAAAAAGTAATGTACTGTTCAACATGGGTTACTATGATGCATTACATTAACATCCCAATGTGCGTCAATTCATAATCTCAACAGTAAGCAAGGTCAGACAGCCTTCTATAGATTTGTGGTGGATTTGATTAGTTGAGCTTCAAGCGTCTTCAGAGCAGACCAGAGAGAGAGAGAGAGAGAGAGAGAGAGAGAGAGAGAGAGAGAGAGAGAGAGGAGAAAGATGGGGGAGAGAGAAAGCGAGAGAGAGAGGAGAGGAGAGGAGAAAGATGGGGGGAGAGAGAGCGAGAGAGAGAGGAGAGGAGAAAGATGAGGGGAGAGAGGGGAGAGGAGAAAGATGGGGGGAGAGAGAGAGAGAGGGGAGAGGAGAGGAGAAAGATGGGGGGAGAGAGAGAGAGAGAGAGAGGAGAGGAGAAAGATGGGGGGGAGAGAGAGAGAGAGAGAGGAGAGGAGAAAGATGGGGGAGAGAGAGAGAGAGAGAGAGAGGAGAAAGATGGGGGAGAGAGAAAGCGAGAGAGAGAGGAGAGGAGAAAGATGGGGGGAGAGAGAGCGAGAGAGAGAGGAGAGGAGAAAGATGAGGGGAGAGAGAGAGAGGGGAGAGGAGAAAGATGGGGGGAGAGAGAGAGAGAGGGGAGAGGAGAGGAGAAAGATGGGGGGAGAGAGAGAGAGAGAGAGAGAGGAGAGGAGAAAGATGGGGGGGGAGAGAGAGAGAGAGAGAGGAGAGGAGAAAGATGGGGGAGAGAGAGAGAGAGAGAGAGGAGAAAGATGGGGGAGAGAGAGAGAGGAGAGGAGAAAGATGGGGGAGAGAGAGAGAGGAGAGGAGAAAGATGGAGAAAGATGGGGAGCGAGAGAGAGGAGAGGAGAACGATGGGGGAGAGAGAGAGAGAGAGAGAGAGGAGATGAGATAGATGGAGAAAGATGGGGGAGAGAGAAAGCGAGAGAGAGAGGAGAAAGATGGGGGAGAGAGAGAGAGGAGAGGAGAAAGATGGAGAAAGATGGGGAGCGAGAGAGAGGAGAGGAGAAAGATGGGGGAGAGAGAGAGCGAGAGAGAGAGAGGAGAGGAGAAAGATGGGGGAGAGAGAGAGAGGAGAGGATAAAGATGGAGAAAGATGGGGAGAGAGAGAGAGCGAGAGAGGAAATGATAAAGTGGAGAAAGATGGGAGAGAGAGAGGAGAGAGGAGAAAAATTGAGAAAGATGGGGAGAGAGAGAGGAGAGAGGAGAAAGATGGAGAAAGATGGGGAGAGAGAGAGAGAGCGAGAGAGAGGAAAGGAGAAAGTGGAGTAAGATGGGGGGAGAGAGAGAGAGGGGAAAGGAGAAGATGGGGGAGAGAGAGAGGAGAGGAGAAAGATGGGGAGAGAGAGAGGAGAGAGGATAAAGATGGGGAGAGAGAGAGGAGAGAGGAGAAAGATGGGGAGAGAGAGAGAGGAGAGAGGAGAAATATGGGGAGAGAGAGAGAGAGAGGAGAGAGGAGAAAGTTGGGGAGAGAGAGGGGAGGAGAAAGATGGGGAAGAGAGAGAGAGAGAGGAGAGAGGAGAAAGATGGGGAGAGAGAGAGAGGAGAGGAGAAAGATGGGGAGAGAGAGAGAGAGGAGAGGAGAAAGATGGAGAAAGATTGGGGAGAGAGAGAGGAGAGAGGAGAAAGATGGGGAGAGAGAGGGGAGGAGAAAGATGGGGAAGAGAGAGAGAGAGAGGAGAGAGGAGAAAGATGGGGAGAGAGAGAGGAGAGGAGAAAGATGGGGAGAGAGAGAGAGAGAGAGAGGAGAGGAGAAAGATGGAGAAAGATTGGGGAGAGAGAGAGGAGAGAGGAGAAAGATGGGGAGAGAGAGGGGAGGAGAAAGGTGTGGATGAGAGAGTGGATAGAGCGAGAAGAAGAAAGGAAGAGATAGACGGGAAGAAGAAGAAGAAGAAGAAGAAGAAGAAGAAGAAGAAGAAGAAGAAGAAGAAGAAGAAGAAGAAGAAGAAGAAGAAGAAGAAGAAGAAGGTCGTAATCTAACAGTAGCTGGGCTCATTATATAATATGTCGATGAGAATGGGCTCGCTGCTAATTATTCCGCTTGTTGTCTCATTGATTTTGCAAGATGGATTGTTTTCTCAATTCAATTATGGAAAATTGGCCGTAATGTTCAATTGATCTACCTTAACATATTGCCCATTCATCTTTGGCTAAACTACGTGTTGCTATGCCTTAAGTGAGGCCCGCCATGTGCAATTTGTAACACTACAGTTGAATCATTGCACAGGTCCTTGTGGCACTTTTAATTTTCAATGTATAAAAATGGTATATCTGGTATAAAATACATGTATATTTTGTGTATACACATTTGTGTATTAAGTCAACGTCACAAAGTGTGCAATCTATAAAACCATAGTTGAATGAGTGTGCATGGGGTCCTTGTGACACATTCATAATCACAATACAACAACGTGGATTCAACCGTCGGCTAGTTGTAGATGTATTAGAGTAGTATCCGGTTCATTTTTTAATTTCATTTAACCTTTATTTAACCACATAAGGCAATTGAGAACCAATTGTCATTAACAAAAAAAAAACGACCTGGCCAAGAGGCATGAATTGCAACAGTGAAAAGGACAACACATAATCCCAACTGAAAATACATAAAACACAATATACCGATGAAAGGTACTAATTCATCAAATATCAGGTTCATTTTGATAGACATATTAGTGGTATCTAACACATAATACGTATTTAAGAAGGTGTACGTTTGTGTATTCAGTCAGTGTCACAACCTGTGTTATTTGTTTACTGTACCCAGCAGTCTTTTCAATGGAATGGAACAACATATGGCAGAATCTTGCCTCCTGCACCCCATGCTCACAAACACAAAGGAAGTCCTCATTCATGTCGTATGTCATTGTGCTAAATGCTAAATTATTTTTAGTTCAGCGCTTGTCCAAATTCATTTATTTGTATTTATTGTGTGCATAATGGCTTTAGTAGGACAAATAATGACCAAACAATACCCCTCAAGGTGTTTTAGTAGGTAAAATGGTATATGAGATACAGCACTTTATCTAGGTGAGTATATTGTCATGTCAGACAAGAGGTACTGTCTGCCTAGATGTAGAAGTCCCCTTCCACGTCGTTCATTATTTTCTATAGAACGCATAGCCTCTTGTTGATTTAACACCTTATTATTATAACCCCTTTATTATTGTAACCCTTCATTATTATAACCCTTTATTATAACCCTTTATTATTATAACCCTTTATTATAACCCTTTATTATTATAACCCTTTATTATTATAACCCTTATTATTATAACCCTTATTATTATAACCCTTTATTATTATAACCTTTATTATTATAACCCTTTATTATTATAACCCTTTATCATTATAACCCTTTATTATTATAACCCCTTATTATTATAACCCTTTATTATTATAACCCTTTATTATTATAACCCTTATTATCATAACCCTTATTATTATAACCCTGTATTATTATAACCCTTTATTATTATAACCCTTATTATTATAACCCTTTATTATTATAACCCTTATTATTATAACCCTTTATTATTATAACCCTTATTATTATAACCCTTCATTATTATAACCCTTTATTATAACCCTTTATTATTATAACCCTTTATTGTAACCCTTATTATTATAACCCTTATTATTATAACCCTTTATTATTATAACCCTTATTATTATAACCCGTATTATTATAACCCTTTATTATTATAACCCTTATTATTATAACCCTTTATTATTATAACCCTTATTATTATAACCCTTATTATTATAACCCTTTATTATTATAACCCTTTATTATTATAACCTTATTATTATAACCCTTCATTATTATAACCCTTTATTATAACCCTTTATTATTATAACCCTTTATTATTATAACCCTTATTATTATAACCCTTATTATTATAACCCTTTATTATTATAACCCTTTATTATTATAACCCTTATTATTATAAACCTTATTATTATAACCCTTATTATTATAACCCTTATTATTATAACCCTTTATTATTATAACCCTTATTATTATAACCCTTATTATTATAACCCTTATTATTATAACCCTTCATTATTATAACCCTTTATTATAACCCTTTATTATTATAACCCTTTATTATTGTAACCCTTATTATTATAACCCTTTATTATTATAACCCTTATTATTATAACCCTTCATTATTATAACCCTTTATTATTACAACCCCTTTATTATTATAACCCTTCATTATTATAACCCTTTATTATTATAACCCCTTTATTATTATAACCCTTTATTATTATAACCCTTTATTATTATAACCCTTTATTATTATAACCCTTTATTATAACCCTTTATTATTATAACCCTTATTATTATAACCCTTCATTATTATAACCCTTTATTATTACAACCCCTTTATTATTATAACCCTTCATTATTATAACCCTTTATTATTATAACCCCTTTATTATTATAACCCTTTATTATTATAACCCTTTATTATTATAACCCTTTATTATAACCCTTTATTATTACAACCCTTTATTATTATAACCCTTTAATATTATAACCCCTTATTATTATAACCCTTATTATTATAACCCTTTATTATTATAACCCCTTTATTATTATAACCCTTTATTATTATAACCCTTTATTATTATAACCCTTTATTATTATAACCCTTTATTATAACCCTTTATTATTATAACCCTTATTATTATAACCCTTCATTATTATAACCCTTTATTATTATAACCCTTATTATTATAACCACTTTATTATTATAACCCTTTATTATAACCACTTTATTATTATAACCCTTTATTATAACCCTTTATTATAACCCTTTATTATTATAACCCTTTATTATTATATCCCTTTATTATAACCCTTTATTATTATAACCCTTTATTATAACCCTTTATTATTATAACCCTTTATTTTTATAACCCCTTTATTATTATAACCCTTTATTATAACCCTTTATTATTATAACCCTTTATTATTATAACCCTTTATTATTATAACCCTTTATTGTTATAACCCTTTATTATAACCCTTTATTATAACCCTTTATTATAACCCTTTATTATAACCCTTTATTATTATAACCCTTTATTATAACCCTTTATTATTATAACCCTTTATTATAACCCTTTATTATTATAACCCTTTATTATTATAACCCCTTTATTATTATAACCCTTTATTATTATAACCCTTTATTATAACCCTTTATTATAACCTTTTATTATTATAACCCTTTATTATTATAACCCTTTATTATAACCCTTTATTATTATAACCCTTTATTATAACCCTTTAATATTATAACCCTTTATTATAACCCTTTATTATTATAACCCCTTTATTATTATAACCCTTTATTATTATAACCCTTTATTATTATAACCCTTTATTATAACCCTTTATTGTTATAACCCTTTATTAAAACCACTTTATTATTATAACCCTTTATTATTATAACCCTTTATTATAACCCTTTATTATTATAACCCTTTATTATAACCCTTTATTATTATAACCCTTTATTATAACCCTTTATTATAACCCTTTATTATTATAACCCTTTATTATTATAACCCTTTATTATTATAACCCTTATTATTATAACCACTTTTTTATTATAACCCTTTATTATAACCACTTTATTATTATAACCCTTTATTATAACCCTTTATTATTATAACCCTTTATTATAACCCTTTATTATTATAACCCTTTATTATTATAACCCTTTATTATTATAACCCTTTATTATTATAAAAATTATTATTATAACCACTTTATTATTATAACCCTTTATTATAACCACTTTATTATTATAACCCTTTATTATAACCCTTTATTATTATAACCCTTTATTATAACCCTTTATTATTATAACCCTTTATTATTATAACTCTTTATTATTATAACCCTTTATTATTATAACCCTTTATTATAACCCTTTATTATTATAACCCTTTATTATTATAACCCTTTATTATAACCCTTTATTATTATAACCCTTTATTATTATAACCCCTTTATTATTATAACCCTTTATTATAACCCTTTATTATTATAACCCTTTATTATTATAACCCTTTATTATTATAACCCTTTATTATTATAACCCTTTATTATTATAACCCTATATTATAACCCTTTATTATTATAACCCTTTATTAAAACCACTTTATTATTATAACCCTTTATTATTATAACCCTTTATTATAACCCTTTATTATTATAACCCTTTATTATTATAACCCTTTATTATAACCCTTTATTATTATACCCTTTATTATTATAACCCTTATTATTATAACCACTTTATTATTATAACCCTTTATTATAACCACTTTATTATTATAACCCTTTATTATAACCCTTTATTATAACCCTTTATTATTATAACCCTTTATTTTTATAACCCCTTTATTATTATAACCCTTTATTATAACCCTTTATTATTATAACCCTTTATTATTATAACCCTTTATTATAACCCTTTATTATAACCCTTTATTATTCTAACCCTTTATTATAACCCTTTATTATTATAATTATTTATTATTATAACCCTTTATTATTATAACCCTTTATTATTATAACCCTTTATTATAACCCTTTATTATTATAACCCTTTATTATTATAACCCTTTATTATTATAACCCTTTATTATTATAACCCTTTATTAAAACCACTTTATTATTATAACCCTTTATTATTATAACCCTTTATTATAACCCTTTATTATTATAACCCTTTATTATTATAACCCTTTATTATTATAACCCTTTATTATAACCCTTTATTATTATAACCCTTTATTATTATAACCCTTTATTATTATAACCCTTTATTATTATAACTCTTTATTATAACCCTTATTATTATAACCCTTATTATTATAACCCTTTATTATTATAACCCTTTATTATTATAACCCTTATTATTATAACCCTTTATTATTATAACCCTTTATTATTATAACCCTTTATTATTATAACCCTTTATTATTATAACCATTTATTATAACCCTTTATTATTGTAACCCTTTATTATTGTAACCCTTTATTATTGTAACCCTTTATTATTATAACCCTTATTATTATAACCCTTTATTATTATAACCCTTTATTATAACCCTTTATTATAACCCTTTATTATTGTAACCCTTTATTATAACCCTTTATTATAACCCTTATTATTATAACCCTGTATTATTGTAACCCTTTATTACATGCTGTAATGTAACGTGCGATCACAATTTATATTCCTACATTGCCTCAGTAGCTCTGGGTCTGACAAATGTTTTTGCCCCTCTCCTCTCTTCGACCCCCTCCCCCCCGCTTGTCTAGCCCAGGGAGGTGGTACAGTGCCTGGGGATGAGGAATGGGTCGGGCAGCTTCCATATTTTAGCCTGGCGGTGGCAGCGTTGACGGATGGATCATTAGACGTTTGCCTCCCCTCGCTCGCTCTTGCTCACTCAGCGGCGACAGCCCTGGGAGTGTAGTTCTGACGGGGAGATGAGGGGTCCTGCCAGGCAGATTCTCTAACAACTGATGGGTGGACTGTGACTGTGTGCCGGGGCGCGTGTGTGTGTGTGTGTGTGTGTGACACAGATATGTTGTGTGTGTGACTGTTTGTGTGTGCATGTGTTGGATAAGGGGGAGATGTGTGGCATAGGCTTTACGTATATGCAAGCAGCTGTGGATTTGTATGCACAGTCCATGTAGTCAAATGCTCAGCAATGGAGTGTGCAGCGCGGCAAAGTATATTAGTCTTTAAAGGGAAAGTTCATGCAAAATCTATATTTGGGTCAAATTCCCCTTACCTTGAGTTGTGTCTGAAGGCCCATGGTGACAGAATCCACAATAATTCGTTATTTACTTCTGGCTACAGCCTGGGGTTAGTGTGTTAGCATCGTACAGATTTCATGAATGGAAACAGCTGAACCAAAGCTGCACTGCAAGCCGAAACTTCCTCAAAAAAACACTTTCCCTTTAAGTTGTTGTGTTGTTCATTTTCAGCTTGAAATCGGTATATCCCACAGTATGTCCCTTCAACTTTGCTTTTGGCATATTACCAGTAAATTGGTCTATGTTGTTTAAGACTTTTTATTTTATTTTACAATAAAACTTTTCTATCTTGTCAGAAGATGGCACAGAAGTGGTCCATAGCAAATATCGAAAGGGAGAGGGCCAACGTTGATTTGGGGGGGCGCACTTCCAACGTTGATTTGGGGGGGCCGCAACTCCAACGTTGACATGGTTAGGGGGCCTCACTTGGACCGTTTGCTTTTAGGGAAAGCTGCTTTATGACTGGCATA
Organism: Coregonus lavaretus; assembly: GCF_964263955.1. Taxonomy (NCBI): domain Eukaryota; kingdom Metazoa; phylum Chordata; class Actinopteri; order Salmoniformes; family Salmonidae; genus Coregonus; species Coregonus lavaretus. The sequence continues at coordinate 44,996,885 of NC_140006.1, read as the reverse complement.
TAATCCTGTTTTATTACTCAGATAGGCAAAATGCTGTGCCCATATAAACGGTTTAGCGCTGGCCTGCCCAGGGTAAGCAGCTTGTTGGAGCAACCAACTGCATGGTGAGACTCATCGACTGCCCCCCCCCCCCCAAGTGGCACCCTATTCCCTATATAGTGCACTACTTATCACTAGGGCTCACAGGGCTCTGGTCAAAAGTAGGGCACTACGGTATATAGGAAATAGGGTGTCATTTGGGACACACACACTCTGATATGTACAGCATATTTGGCTGCTCCAAATCTTCATGCTCAGGTTTGTCTGGTTGTTTATCTCTGTGTGTGCACATTCCGACAACATGAGCGGGCCAATAGCATATTTAAAAAAGAAATCTAAATCTCGTGAAGCCATTTGGGAGTCCATTTAAGGTTGACGGAGATCATTTTGGATTTGTGAATTTCAACCTGACATCAACCTGAGAACCTTAACACAACCTGAAATAACTCAGGACTGTAATGATTAACACCTTTTCCAGATAGCACCACACTCGATGAACAGCTGGCTGTTCTCAGTGCTACGGTATAAGTGATTAAAACCTAATCATTTGTAGAAATTGGTGTGTGTGTGGGGGGGGGGGGGGGGGGGGGCGGGAGGTCTTATATGCCTTGGCTGAAAACCCAGTGAATAACATTGGCCTATTGTAATACATCTAACACTGGTAGTATCTCTCCATGGTTCCATTCTCCACCACTACTGGCCCTCTGTCTCTATCCATGGAATTGTTTCTCAGAGCTTTCCTCCCAGGGTCATGTTGATAGGGTTAAGGGTTAAGGGTCGTGTTGATGGGGTTAAGGGTCATGTTGATGGGATTAAGAGTCGTGTTGATGGGGTTAAGGGTCGTGTAGATGGGGTTAAGAGTTGTGTTGATGGTATTAAGGGTCGTGTTGATAGGGTTAAGGGTCGTGTTGATAGGGTTAAGGGTCCTAAAGCCACACAGGTGGCAGACAGGGCTGTCCTATCATTGCCAGTATTTTTCGGTGTACAACAAAAGCTCTGACGAAGGCCTTGAAGCCGATACGTAAAGCTTAATAAAGAGCAGTGATACTAGCAAGAGAGGTGTGTGGGTTTCTTCTTGTTTCTTGGTGTACAACCCAAAATTATGGAGGAATTAATTAAGGAAAACCTCTCTAATACCTAGAACAAATGTTCTGTACTGTATAAGTCTATCTGAGTTTGATGAAGAATGTCTCCACAATGATATTCATTGGCATACCATTTTTTCTTTGTCTACTCATGATTAACTAATCTTGGTCCTCTGCCCTTTGTTGATAGTGATGCTGACTGTATCGTTCTCTCTGTCTCTCCATCTGTCTCTCCCTCTCCACAGTGCTGGTCCTGTTGATCATCACCATGCAGCGACGGAGGAAGAAGGAGCCCTTGATACTGGACGAGGAGCGTGACGTGCGCGAGAACATTGTGCGCTACGACGACGAGGGCGGCGGCGAGGAGGACACTGAGGCCTTCGACATGGTCGCTCTGCGCAACCTCAACGTGGTCCATGAGAGCAGCTGCAAGACCCGCCGTGACGTCACCCCGGAATTCCCCACCCTCTTCTCGTCTTCCCGGCCGCCGCCGGACAACGGCGTCTTCCGCGAGTTCATCTGGGACCGGCTGAAGGAGGCCGACGTGGACCCGTCGGCGCCGCCCTACGACTCGCTGCAGACGTACGCCTTCGAGGGCAGTGGCTCGGCCGCAGAGTCCCTCAGCTCGCTGGATTCGCTGAGCACGGACTCTGAGCAGAACTACGAATACCTTAGCGACTGGGGGCCACGCTTCAAGAAGCTGGCAGACCTCTACGGCCACAGCGACGGCGGCAACCTCTTCGCCTCCTAGCCCTCGGTCGAGCCCGCCGAACCATCACCGCGGACAACAGAATACACAAGTGAAGGAAACCGAAGGATATGACTACGGAATACAAGAAAGGACATTTTAGATGACGAAAGGATGATGCTGTACTCTTGAGAGGACATTTGATTGGTGTGTATATAAACGCATCAATGTGGGCGAGAATAAACCGTAGGATGGTGGTTTTCCATTCAAAATGTTTTTTGGGGCACTCTGCACACTGGCTGGATTTTTTGAAAGAAAGACATTTTGGGAGATTTTGTTAGTAATATTTAACATGGATGGAAATGATGCAAATCTTTAAAATGTTGGGACGGGCTCCAGACCCTTTGAAAGGACCTCAACGAACAAATGTCCAGAAATGTCTCATGTCACAGTGATGTTCAAAACGGGACGAGGAGGGAACCGATGTCTATGCTTCAGTGGTATTACATCAGTGACATGTTCAAGTACAACATCTTGTCGCGGTCAAACGAACAGTGTGACCTCTTGAACTGGCCCTGCAGTCTGTCACAGGGTTCACTATGATCTGTAACATTTTTTTTTTTTAATTGATATTTAGGGGTTCACATCTTTGCTGTGAAACCTATTGTTATTAGATTTAAAAATGTTCCTTGACATGGTCAAATAACTCAAGCATAGATTGGTAACTTATTTTCTAATTTGACACACAGAAACTAGACATGAGTAACTTGGTCAAAAATAATGCCGCCGATTGGCCTATAGGGTGGCGCTGTTATAAGCAGTCTCACTTCAACCCTCATATCCACCGCCCTGTTTGACCTAGAGACTTGAAACGTTGTATGTAGGTGTCTTTCCTCATGCTGAACAAATTTACCTCGAGGACCCATAAGGCCCGTCAGGATAGGTTTTCCTTCATCTTGGACATTTTGGAAAACCTTTTGAAAAACGTATTCTCGTGATCCAAATAACACACAAAAAAAAAAATAAAGCGAAGGGATTGGTTAACAGATGGCAGAGTAATTAATGAATCAGGAAATCCTTCGTAAATCCACTTCACAATGGCCTATCAATGTGTAACTTCTTAGGGTCACCAGAGACATTACCATGATTAACCATGTTAAGTTTGGCATTGATATCTTAAAGGCAGAATGTAGCCGTTTTTATATCGATATCAAATCATTTCTTGGTAACAATTAAGTACTATAATGTAGTAGTTTTCCATTGAAATTGACAAAAATAGCTTTTTAGCAAATAACTATTTCTCAAGCAAGAAGGATTGTCTGGGAGTGGTCTGAGTGGGGAGGGGAAAACTCAAAACTAGCTGTTATTGGCAGAGAGGTTTGGAACTGTTTGTTATTGGTCTATAAACCAATAAAACTCCCGCCCATGCAAACCTGCTGATTAGAACGTCCTGTGTAGATTCTATTTTCAACCAGCAACTATAACACTGATCACATTTTTTCACTTTAACAGTCAAAAGATGACCAATCCCTTTGGTCAAAAGGATGGCTGAGTTATTGACAAATCAAAAATCTGATTTTACGTGTCCATTTAAACCACTGCAAATCTACTCCACAGTGGCCTATCAACTTGAAACTGTCATGGACGTCCCTAAGATGAACCACACTGAATTATTATAATTATTATTAACAACTCATTCTTTGCATATGTAACGCTAATGCTCAAAACCATCTTCTCCTCATGAACCACACCTCAGATTTAATCCAGATTGTGTATTTAGCCTCATTATTGCACTTAAAGGAAGATGGTTCCTACATGATAGAGTGCTTTGTTATCCAACTGATCGTGTGTTCTTTGTCATCCTATGAACCCTGTTCATTGCTGCTGGCAGGCAGTTATATTTATGGAACAGATTCTCAATTTCTGTACAAAACAGGATAACTCCATATGGATTTTACTGCAGGTTTTGATCAATGTTGGATTTGATCAATTCAGGCTTACTCTGGTCCATATTCAGTAGGGCTCACCGTAGCAAAATGTTTTGAAACAGAAAACAGAAATTAGTGTTTCTTATTGGACCAGTAGTCTCTCCCCCTTTTCTTCCATTTGGTGCCTAACGAACACGGCCATGATCTACATTCCTATAACGGTGTCTAGACACCTGTCAGGGTTGTCCCCTCTCACACTCAAGTTCTGAATGAACATGCTTAGAGTGGCACAAAGGGGGGGGGGGATAAGGCAAAGAGACTGGGGGGGATAAGGCAAAGAGACTGGGGGGGATAAGGCAAATAGACTGGGGGGGATAAGGCAAAGAGACTGGGGGGATAAGGCAAAGAGACCGGGGGGGATAAGGCAAAGAGACTGGGGGGGGGGGGATAAGGCAAAGAGACTGGGGGGGATAAGGCAAAGAGACTGGGGGGGATAAGGCAAAGAGACTGGGGGATAAGGCAAAGAGACTGGGGGGGATAAGGCAAAGAGACCAGGGGGGATAAGGCAAAGAGACCGGGGGGGATAAGGCAAAGAGACTGGGGGGGGGGGGGGGGGGGATAAGGCAAAGAGACTGGGGGGGGATAAGGCAAAGAGACTGGGGGGATAAGGCAAAGAGACTGGGGGGGATAAGGCAAAGAGACCAGGGGGGATAAGGCAAAGAGACTGGGGGGATAAGGCAAAGAGACTGAGGGGGATAAGGCAAAGAGACTGGGGGGGATAAGGCAAAGAGACTGGGGGGATAAGGCAAAGAGACTGGGGGGATAAGGCAAATATACTCGGGGGATAAGGCAAAGAGACTGGGGGGGATAAGGCAAAGAGACTGGGGGGGATAAGGCAAAGAGACTGGGGGGGATAAGGCAAAGAGACTAGGGGGAGAATAAGGCAAAGAGACTGAGGGGGATAAGGCAAAGAGACTAGGGGGGATAATGCAAAGAGACTAGGGGGGATAAGGCAAAGAGACTGGGGGGGATAAGGCAAAGAGACTGGGGGGGGTAAGGCAAAGAGACTAGGGGGGATAAGTGATGAAGAAAACCCTATGATGTCAGAGTCTGGAAACCTTGTAAACATCTGCGGTGAATGCAGCGTATTGGTAGGTTCAAAATTTAAGGCTGTTGTGATTGTTTTATCTATCCTATGAGGTGTTCTAGCAACCATGTTGGTTAAAACTGTTTTTCAGTTGTTGTTTTTTACGGAAACATAGCTGTAACAGCATTGAAAGTTGGAAAAGATATATAGCAAAGCTGTGGGCACTTGTAAAAACACCAAGCCAAGGAGAATGTCAATTGAGATGCAGTGAGTAGAAATTGAATTTACACCATAAATGGAACCAACACAGTCCTACATATCCTTTTCACACTATCGTGCTGACCCAAACTGTACAATGTTGGCAATCTCTTTTATTCTCATTGTCCCATTTCAATGTTTTCATCGACTGTGGTGGGTGTAGCCTCCCGAGTGGCGCAGTGTTCTAAGGCACTGCATCACTGTGCCACTAGAGACCCTGATTCGAATCCAGGCTCTGTCGTAGCTGGCAGTGACCGGGAGACCCATGGGGCGGCGCACACGTTGTCCAGGGTAGGGTAGGGGAGGGGAATGGCTGGCTGGCTGGCAGGGATGTAGCTCAGTTGGTAGAGCATGGTGTTTGCAAAGCCAGGGTTGTGGGTTCGATTCCCACGGGGGGCCAGTATGAAAATAAATAATGTATGCACTCGCTCTGGATAAGAGTGTCTGCTAAATGATGTAACGCAACAGTTCAATAACATTTAACTTAAATTTAGTATTATAATATATAATGATGTACAATGCAGTCCAAATGCATTTATCAAGAACAACAGCATAGGCACCTGCTAAGAACCCCTTACAATATCTTCAGTTTCAGCTCGTAACGATCTTGAGTTATTATCAGCTATTTTGAGGCTGTTGAAAAATGTATGCCTACAAATATATAAAGTTGATTATAAACGTATAATATACGTTTTATTATATTATTCTTTACTATAATAATTCATTATACTGTTGGCTTGAAGTGTTACCAGAAGTTAGGAAGATATGTGTCTTTACTTCTTCCGACAGTACAGTATTTGAGGAGTCTTCTCAGTTAGAAAAACACATTAATAAATACCTTTTTGTGTTTTCAAGGAACGCATTTTAGCCAATCTCTACCACGACTGATAATTAAGTCATTTTACTTCCAAAGTGATGATAATGAAGATTGAGGTTATTTTCTTACTAATGGCTGTCGTCGTTAAGGAAGCAAGCACAATTATTTATTTAACTGCCTTGCTAAATGGAATTTAAAGAGCAATCGAAATCTCGTCAGGCCTGACTCAAAGTTCTAATAAATATATTTTGAATGAAGTGGATCGCCAGAGATCAGCCGCACTTGGATAAGGGGATAGGCTTCACTTTACCACACAAAAATATATATATATATACGCAAATTAAAACTATCGTCTATAATATTATGACTTTGTTCTATATTCCTTGGAATAGAAAGTTGGATTTTATCCATGAAGCTCAGTTGTTGTTTTCTCGTCATGGTATTAGAATACTGCAAACCCTTAGGTTATAGCGGAGACTTACGGTGTGGATGTCTCCATGTCATGTATCCCACCTGTACAGTATACTGCAAACCCTTAGGTTATAGCGGAGACTTACGGTGTATCCCACCTGTACAGTATACTGCAAACCCTTAGGTTATAGCGGAGACTTACGGTGTGGATGTCTTCATGTCATGTATCCCACCTGCGTCATGTATCCCACCTGCGGAGACTTACGGTGTGGATGTCTTCATGTCATGTATCCCACCTGTACAGTATACTGCAAACCCTTAGGTTATAGCGGAGACTTACGGTGTATCCCACCTGTGTATCCCACCTGCACAGGTACATTATTACTTGTGTGAGGGACTAAATGACTAGAAGCAAAAAGAGCCCCAGTTTCAGACATTGATTGGATGAATAATCACTTTTTGTGAATGGTGGGTCCTGACAGTACCTGTACATTCTAAATATTGATGTCCTAAAAATTTCTAAATATTGATGTCCTACATTTTTTTTTTTTTTGAATTTACAAGTTTAGGAGTACTTCTCTTTTATTGTCTTATTTATTTGGTCTATTTGATATTATGTAACCAACTCTGTGATTATATGGTTGATGTTTTTTTTTAACGAAAGGATTGTGTGTACGCACGGCTTGTTTTCACTCTGACCTAAGGAATATGACACCCGGTGATTATCAAAGTGGCCTTGCCTGTTAGAAAAATACAAAATCGACAACTGATGTTAAGCGACTGATACAGTGTCCACATTAGGACAGCCTCAGTCGCAGCAGGACTTGTGTCAGTCTCACCGTAGACTGACGACATTCTGAACCCCAACACAACTCAACACTACTCAGCAGACAATCACTGCTCTGTTCTCCCCAGCCCAGCCAGTCTTGTGTATTTGTACATAGAAAGAGGAAACAGAAACGCACCTTTTTTTGTAAAGGAAATGTAAAGGAAATGTAAAGGAAATGCCAACAATGGCTCTTGACTGTAAATCACCTGTTCAACTTTCAATAAAGTAATAAATATTGTTTCATTCTAGAGTTTTTGTCTCAAGGAATAATATGCTGCCTTGCAACATTTCACAATGCACCCTAACATTACTTGAGGTTCACTTGCATACCAACTAGCTCTCACACTCTCACGTCAGAATTAGACGTTAACCCATGTTTCTTAAAGTCAAATTTTGAAGTTGTTGCAAACATCAAATATTGATTTGTTTAAGATTAAGTTTATCTGTTATATCCAACATTTTCAAATAAATATGCCATTTAGCAGACGCTTTTATCCAAAGCGACTTACAGTCATGCGTACATACATTTTTGTGTATGGGTGGTCCAGGGGATCAAACCCACTACCTTTGCATTACAAGTGCCGTGCTCTACCAGCTGAGCTACAGAGGTTAGGCATTAACTCTGAATGGTTAAGGTAAGGGTTAACGTTTGGGATAGGCTTAAAACTAAATTCTCCAAAAATACTTTCTATCGCTTGATTCGAACTTGCAACCTTTGGAATTAGAGCAAAACCTAAACCTACTTGAAGGTAACAGCGCTCACTGTTGCCCCCTAGTGGCCGGTTTCCACGTCATCTCCCGATTTCCTCAGACACGGATGGACGTCGAATGCTGACTTGTATCATGGGTGATCTGTCCGTGCATACAGTATTTCATTGCATCCATTTCTGAAGACTCAAACAGTTTGCAGGAAGCTTGAGCAGTAAGTGATTTATAAATGGTAAATATGTTTTGTAGAGGCTATTGGCTTACACACAAATCATCTCAATAATAGCTTAAAGGAAAACCAGACCTGCAAATGAACACACAGATGTAGAAGAACCTAGATCATAGGCCTAATCTAAAGGATACAGCAGCCTTTGTTTTATCTCTGACCGCATATGTAATCATTGCAGCGGCAGCGAGCTGATTACTTTAACATGCTTGTGTTTTGTGCCTCACAACCGACCATGATTGCAATCAATCTTGACATAGGAGATACACTTCTTCAGTGAATAACTGCATTATTGTCTTGTTATGAAATAATTATTTTAGATAATGGTAGATTCTTTCCTACTTACAGTCACTTCCTCGCATAGTTGCTGAAAAAATTACTATTTTATTTAAATGTTTTATTCATTACATCAGACACCATTATACTGATACACTGCTATTGATAACACCAGACACCATGATAGACTAATATTGATTACACCAGACACCATGATAGACTAATATTGATTACACCAGACGCAATTATAGACTACTACTGATTACACCAGACACGAGCACACTGATAGACTACTATTGATTACACCATCACACTGATATACTACTTTTGATTACACCATCACACTGCCAGACAACTATTGATTACACAAGCACACTCATAGACTACTATTGATTACACTAGACACACTGATAGACAACTATTGATTACACCAGACATCATCTCACTGATAGACTACTATTGATTACATCATCACACTCATAGACTACTATTGATTACACCATCACACTGATACACCACTATTGATTACACCATCACACTGATACACCACTATTGATTACACCATCACACTTATAGACTACTATTGATTACACCAGACACACCACACTGATAAACAACTATTGATTACACCAGACCAGCACACTGATATGCTACAATTGATTACACCATCACACTGATAGACTACTATTGATTACACCATCACACTGATAGACAACTATTGATTACACGATCACACTGATAGACTACTTTTGATTACACCAGACACCATCACACTGATAGACTACTATTGATTACACCAGAAACCAGCACACTTATAGACCACTATTGATTACACCAGACACCAGCACACTTATAGACCACTATTGATTACACCAGACACCAGCACACTTATAGACCACTATTGATTACACCAGACACCATCACACTAGTACTATTCATACTAGTCATTCTGTTGGGTGGATGCATGTTCCTCCTCAGTCCTCACCCTCCCTTTTCTCAATCTTCCCCTGAGCAGGCAATCTATGTAGCTGTGACTTTTGCTACGCTATCGATTCTCTTGCAGAATTGGATATATAATGTTATACATTAAACAAAATTGCTTTAAGAAAAATCTAATTATTCGGGCTAAAGGCCTTTAGAAAAACTCATTAAAAAGGCAACAATAATTATGCAAGTTATGGCCATTTTACGCCTAGGCAACGGGAGGGTACTGTAGTGCGTTGACCTATGGTGAAAACATACTGAAAACAACTCACTGACTTTGCTATGAAGCCAGAACATGTTTGTCTTTTAAAGATAATATTTTGGCCTCCTGATTAGTGCTTTCATTTTACAAGATGGCCAGTTCTACTATAAGAATGCTGAAAGGAGGCTCAAATGTGGGGTGAGAGACAGACAGACAGACAGACAGACAGACAGACAGACAGACAGACAGACAGACAGACAGACAGACAGACAGACAGACAGACAGACAGACAGACAGACAGAGAGCACTAAAATCACTCCAGACACTAAACTTTAATCAGAATCAACCGCCCTCATCACTTCAAATGTAATATCACCTCTGTCCCCAAGTCTGCTCTCAATATGAAAACCAGATGGGTTCTAAAAGGCCCCCTTGAGTCTCCCAGCCAATCAAGACTTGGGGAGGAAAGTGCCAGAAGGATTCCCCAAAAACTCACTAGGGGTACAGGGAGCAATCAGGGACACACAGAGCTATCAGCACCTCAATCTGATTTACTGCAGATTAGTCCTGGCAGGCCCCTGGCTTCTAACCATGTGGGGGGGGGGGGGGGTTGAGGGCACTCCATGTGGTTAGTATTGTGTCCACAAATCAAGCGCAAATTGCCATTTGAGCCAAGAAACTTTCGGAGAGAGTGTAGGACGACTCAGATGGATTCCAATATAGTGCTTCAATCATCGGAAACCTGTCAGAGGGTTTAAAGGTTTTGAGAGGACAGAGTTGTCTCGACTATCTCGTCCCGAGTTCCTGTGGTGGTGATGGAGGTGGTGGTTATTCAGGTAGTGGTGATGGAGGTGGTGGTTATTCATGTGGTGGTGATGGAGGTGGTGGTTATTCATGTGGTGGTGATGGAGGTGGTGGTTATTCATATGGTGGTGATGGAGGTGGTGGTTATTCATGTGGTGGTGATGTGGGGTGGTGGTTATTCATATGGTGGTGATGGAGGTGGTGGTTATTCATATGGTGGTGATGGAGGTGGTGGTTATTCATATGGTGGTGATGGGGGGTGTTATTAAAGATAGTTATGTCTTGAGAACTGGTTGACTATAGGTTTCGCATGTAGCTCCAAATCCATTCTGTCAGAGTTCTTATAGTGTTGTTGTGTTTGTAGAGCCATCAACATGCTGGGTGGTGGTTATAACTAAACTAAATCCACTGCAGTACTGAAGAAGTGATGGCCTAGCTAGCAAAATATTTGGCACCCTTCCACCAGGTGAAAACCTGACGCCAAACATAAAATCAACATTACATTTAGGTGGATCTCTGATTGAACACAAACAATAATTGAACTTGAAATCAACCAAACTATCATTGATGTGGGACTAAAATCTACATTAGAAAACTAAACCAAACAGTCATTATTTTGTACTTTTTACAAATCACATTGATGCGTTGTGGTTACATTGATAGAACGTTGAAATAACAAATAAATAATAGACTTTGTATGTACAGGTAACTGCCAAAATAAAGCAAACACTGAGTTAACGAGGGACATAAAGTATATTGCCAGGTGTTGTTCCTGAATTAATTAAGCAATCCCATCATGCTTAGGGTCATGTATAAAAATGCTGGGCAGTCCGAGTTGCCCATTATTTTGGCTACCATGGCTAGAAGAGATCTCAGTGACTTTGAAAGAGGCAGGAGCTTCAGTGACAAAGACGGTTAAAATTGCTGATGTTTCACAATATGTCATGGCCGTCTTAGTCACCAGATCTCAACCCAATATGTCATGGCCGTCTCAGTCACCAGATCTCAACCCAATATGCCATGGCCGTCTCAGTCACCAGATCTCAACCCAATATGTCATGGCCGTCTCAGTCACCAGATCTCAACCCAATATGCCATGGCCGTCTCAGTCACCAGATCTCAACCCAATATGTCATGGCCGTCTCAGTCACCAGATCTCAACACAATATGTCTTGGCCGTCTCAGTCACCAGATCTCAACCCAATATGTCATGGCCGTCTCAGTCACCAGATCTCAACACAATATGTCTTGGCCGTCTCAGTCACCAGATCTCAACCCAATATGTCATGGCTGTCTCAGTCACCAGATCTCAACCCAATATGTCATGGCCGTCTCAGTCACCAGATCTCAACACAATATGTCATGGCCGTCTCAGTCTCTCAACCCAATATGTCATGGCCGTCTCAGTCACCAGATCTCAACAAAATATGCCATGGCCATCTCAGTCACCAGATCTCAACACAATATGTCATGGCCGTCTCAGTCACCTATGTCATGGCCGTCTCAGTCACCAGATCTCAACCCAATTGAACACTTATGGGAGATTCTGGAGTGGCGCCTGAGAGCGTTTCCACCACCATCAACAAAACACCAAATGATGGAATTTCTTGTGGAAGAATGGTTTCGCATCCCTCCAATAGAATTCCAGACACTTGTAGAATCTATGCCAAGGCACATTGAAGCTGTTCTGGCTCGTGGTGGCACAACACCCTATTAAGACATTATGTTGGTGTTTCCTTTATTTAGGTAATTACCTATTTTTACTGTCTTCTCCACATAGCTCATCTTAATATACCTACTACTGTACATACCATTTTCTTTCCAAATTATATACTGTCTATTCACACCATGTATTTATATTCTGGATTCACTATAACATATCTACTCTTGATTGCTAATTGGACTCATTCTGTCATTTCTTGATTTCTTGTTTAGATGTTTTTGATTATTTGTGTATTTGCTTCAGAGGAGGCTGGTGGGAGGAGCTATAGGAGGACGGGCTCATTGTGTAATGGCTGGAATGGAATTAATGGAACAGAGTCAAACATGTGGTTTCCATGGTTTCTATGTGTTTTATACCGTTCCATTTCTTCCATTCCAGCCATTAAAATGAGCCCGTCCTCCTATAGCTCGTCTCACCAGCCTCCACTGATTTCTATTGTATTTTTGCGAGACATTCTACTGCACTGTAGGAGCTTGTAACACAAGCATTTCACTGCACTTGCTATAACACCTGCAGATCTGTGTACGAAACCAATAAACTTTGATTTAATTTGATCTTGATTTGACTAACTATGGTTGAAAATGATCAGGCTGTATGGCAACATGCAACAAATTGAACAGCAATATGCTTTCTATTGACATGTTCATCTCTCCTTCTAAGTAATAGGTACTTAAATGCTAATGAAAATGTTACAGAAAATGTACTGATTAGGGCACTCCATGTGGTTAGTATTGTGTCCACAAATCAAGCGCAAATTGCCATTTGAGCCAAGAAACTTTCGGAGAGAGTGTAGGACGACTCAGATGGATTCCAATATAGTGCTTCAATCATCGGAAACCTGTCAGAGGGTTTAAAGGTTTTGAGAGGACAGAGTTGTCTCGACTATCTCGTCCCGAGTTCCTGTGGTGGTGATGGAGGTGGTGGTTATTCAGGTAGTGGTGATGGAGGTGGTGGTTATTCATGTGGTGGTGATGGAGGTGGTGGTTATTCATGTGGTGGTGATGGAGGTGGTGGTTATTCATATGGTGGTGATGGAGGTGGTGGTTATTCATGTGGTGGTGATGTGGGGTGGTGGTTATTCATATGGTGGTGATGGAGGTGGTGGTTATTCATATGGTGGTGATGGAGGTGGTGGTTATTCATATGGTGGTGATGGGGGGTGTTATTAAAGATAGTTATGTCTTGAGAACTGGTTGACTATAGGTTTCGCATGTAGCTCCAAATCCATTCTGTCAGAGTTCTTATAGTGTTGTTGTGTTTGTAGAGCCATCAACATGCTGGGTGGTGGTTATAACTAAACTAAATCCACTGCAGTACTGAAGAAGTGATGGCCTAGCTAGCAAAATATTTGGCACCCTTCCACCAGGTGAAAACCTGACGCCAAACATAAAATCAACATTACATTTAGGTGGATCTCTGATTGAACACAAACAATAATTGAACTTGAAATCAACCAAACTATCATTGATGTGGGACTAAAATCTACATTAGAAAACTAAACCAAACAGTCATTATTTTGTACTTTTTACAAATCACATTGATGCGTTGTGGTTACATTGATAGAACGTTGAAATAACAAATAAATAATAGACTTTGTATGTACAGGTAACTGCCAAAATAAAGCAAACACTGAGTTAACGAGGGACATAAAGTATATTGCCAGGTGTTGTTCCTGAATTAATTAAGCAATCCCATCATGCTTAGGGTCATGTATAAAAATGCTGGGCAGTCCGAGTTGCCCATTATTTTGGCTACCATGGCTAGAAGAGATCTCAGTGACTTTGAAAGAGGCAGGAGCTTCAGTGACAAAGACGGTTAAAATTGCTGATGTTTCACAATATGTCATGGCCGTCTTAGTCACCAGATCTCAACCCAATATGTCATGGCCGTCTCAGTCACCAGATCTCAACCCAATATGCCATGGCCGTCTCAGTCACCAGATCTCAACCCAATATGTCATGGCCGTCTCAGTCACCAGATCTCAACACAATATGTCTTGGCCGTCTCAGTCACCAGATCTCAACCCAATATGTCATGGCCGTCTCAGTCACCAGATCTCAACCCAATATGCCATGGCCGTCTCAGTCACCAGATCTCAACCCAATATGTCATGGCCGTCTCAGTCACCAGATCTCAACACAATATGTCATGGCCGTCTCAGTCACCAGATCTCAACCCAATATGTCATGGCCGTCTCAGTCACCAGATCTCAACCCAATATGTCATGGCCGTCTCAGTCACCAGATCTCAACCCAATATGTCATGGCCGTCTCAGTCTCCAGATCTCAACCCAATATGCCATGGCTGTCTCAGTCTCCAGATCTCAACCCAATATGCCATGGCCGTCTCAGTCTCCAGATCTCAACCCAATATGCCATGGCCGTCTCAGTCTCCAGATCTCAACCCAATATGTCATGGCCGTCTCAGTCACCAGATCTCAACCCAATATGTCATGGCTGTCTCAGTCACCAGATCTCAACACAATATGTCATGGCCGTCTCAGTCACCAGATCTCAACACAATATGTCATGGCTGTCTCAGTCACCAGATCTCAACCCAATATGTCATGGCCGTCTCAGTCTCCAGATCTCAACACAATGTGTTGGCCGTCTCAGTCTCCAGATCTCAACCCAATATGTCATGGCCGTCTCAGTCACCAGATCTCAACCCAATATGTCATGGCTGTCTCAGTCACCAGATCTCAACACAATATGTCATGGCCGTCTCAGTCACCAGATCTCAACCCAATATGTCATGGCTGTCTCAGTCACCAGATCTCAACCCAATATGTCATGGCCGTCTCAGTCACCAGATCTCAACACAATATGTCATGGCCGTCTCAGTCTCCAGATCTCAACCCAATATGTCATGGCCGTCTCAGTCACCAGATCTCAACAAAATATGCCATGGCCATCTCAGTCACCAGATCTCAACACAATATGTCATGGCCGTCTCAGTCACCTATGTCATGGCCGTCTCAGTCACCAGATCTCAACCCAATTGAACACTTATGGGAGATTCTGGAGTGGCGCCTGAGAGCGTTTCCACCACCATCAACAAAACACCAAATGATGGAATTTCTTGTGGAAGAATGGTTTCGCATCCCTCCAATAGAATTCCAGACACTTGTAGAATCTATGCCAAGGCACATTGAAGCTGTTCTGGCTCGTGGTGGCACAACACCCTATTAAGACATTATGTTGGTGTTTCCTTTATTTAGGTAATTACCTATTTTTACTGTCTTCTCCACATAGCTCATCTTAATATACCTACTACTGTACATACCATTTTCTTTCCAAATTATATACTGTCTATTCACACCATGTATTTATATTCTGGATTCACTATAACATATCTACTCTTGATTGCTAATTGGACTCGTTCTGTCATTTCTTGATTTCTTGTTTAGATGTTTTTGATTATTTGTGTATTTGCTTCAGAGGAGGCTGGTGGGAGGAGCTATAGGAGGACGGGCTCATTGTGTAATGGCTGGAATGGAATTAATGGAACAGAGTCAAACATGTGGTTTCCATGGTTTCTATGTGTTTTATACCGTTCCATTTCTTCCATTCCAGCCATTAAAATGAGCCCGTCCTCCTATAGCTCGTCTCACCAGCCTCCACTGATTTCTATTGTATTTTTGCGAGACATTCTACTGCACTGTAGGAGCTTGTAACACAAGCATTTCACTGCACTTGCTATAACACCTGCAGATCTGTGTACGAAACCAATAAACTTTGATTTAATTTGATCTTGATTTGACTAACTATGGTTGAAAATGATCAGGCTGTATGGCAACATGCAACAAATTGAACAGCAATATGCTTTCTATTGACATGTTCATCTCTCCTTCTAAGTAATAGGTACTTAAATGCTAATGAAAATGTTACAGAAAATGTACTGATTAAAAAAAAATGTCATTAATATATCTTAATCAAGCTCTTTTAAAAAAAAATGAGCTGAAAGGTTACATCTCACATCTCCACCTTGATTTCATATCCAGTCACAAACAATGTTTACACCGCTATTGCAACGTCGGGCAAGGGTTCAGCATGGAAAACGACCAAACCAAGCATCTTCCAGCTGATGTGGTCCTTTACGCGTAGAACAATAGCTGTTGGAACACTATGCATTAAACATAGCTTACCTAACCTATCTACAATAGCATTCATGTGTATCTAGGCTGTGAGGGCATTTGCTTTTGCATTTTCCTGAGTGTGCAAGTTTCGAAGAATGTTGGGCCCTGGTTTTCACCCCCACAGTTGACTATCTTTAATGTAGAAGTGTACCGTTTTTGTGTCCGTGACTGAATGTGTATCGACCCTCTTTAATTGGAATACATTTAGTGCAAAGGAAACCACTGATTCAATACTGGGAGAACATTGATTGTCAGCTCCATGGCCGTTAGATTACATTTTCCAAAATCTCTCACCCAGTCCTTTCAGGATGGATGAACGGGCTACCAAGCCATCTGGATAATGAATGCAGTGAATATGAGCCTATTATTTTTCATATGATGGTTAAATATCCCCTTTTTCACAATGAGACTCAGCTCATACACTGTCAGTGTGGAAAATTATCATTTATACATTTTCTGACTTCCTCCCCACCAAGTGAAGCCTTTTAAAATCAAAGGCGTGTGTGTGTGTGTGTGCGTGTGTTTGCGTGTGTGCGTGTGTGCGTGTGTGCGTGCGTGTGTTTGCTTGTGTGTGCGTGCGTGTGCGTGCGTGTGCGTGCGTGTGCGTGCGTGTGCGTGCGCGTGTGTGCGTGTGTGTGCGTGTGTGTGCGTGTGCGTGTGCGTGTGTGTGTGTGTGTGTGTGTGTGTGTGCGTGTGTGTCTTGGCCACTTAAGTGTGATTGCTTTGTTATTTGACATTTGTATTCCAACATTGTGTCACTGTTAGCTAGTGATTTCATTTGCACTCACCCTCTTGCTGTTCTCCGTACTCTGGCACGAACACTGGGAGGATTTCTAGAGTCTATTGACATACTGTATCTATTTAGGGTGAATATCAGTCATCAGTTCAAAGAAAGAGACACCTCTCTGTGAACCACTGTTTAACTTGTGGAGATGTTCTTGCCAAACATGTTCAACATGATTATAGTTGCTTTCTGGAATGAAAGATAGAGGTAGACCAGTGTTTCCAAAATGGTGGATAGGGAGGGATCCACTGGTGGGTTGTACCAGGGTTAGTTCATTACGCAACAAATGAAATAAAATGGGACTGAAACAAGGAGGGACAACCTTTACGTTACCAAACGTTTTGACATGTTTTCCATTGTGCGTGCAAATGAGCACGACTTTGGTTCATTTGCAGCGTGACAAGGGACTGGATCACAACTAGAAACACTGCTTTTGTTATTTTAGCTGGTCAAAGGAATATTCACAAAGCTTTTGGTGGAAAACAACCATAGTTGTTGATATTGAGGAGGAAAGGACAATGTGAAAAGACAGCACAGAATGGTTTGGTTCAACACGACAGTAAAAAAAAAAGGCTATACGTGTTATTCAAGTTTTCTTGACCTTGCCATCTGCAATACACAGTGTCAAGGCCATGGAACAATTCTCTCAATTGGTATACAGCGCTGGTAGCCCGCAGAGGGGCGGGTGGTGTTAAGGGGTGAATGGAGTGATGAAACATTCATGTAAATGCAGTTTGGGAAGAGATTGACCTGTTTCCCAGTGATGAGGGCGCATCGTTCATTCCGAATGGGAATACATAGAACTGGAGGAAACCCTGCTGATGGATTGGCCTTCAAAGAAGTCAGAAGTCCTCATATTTAATCATCCTTCAGACCTCTGCAGCTGTAAATGGATTTAAGATAAAGCCTTATGCATGAGGGTGCAGCGAAGGTGACTTGGTGAACTACTCTTGCTTGATGAATAACTTCCCAGAGCTAATGTGAATTAGTCAATAAGGTGAAAGCTGGTTGGCCACATTGGAAAAAATAGCAAGCATAAAAAGTACTGTTGCTATGGGAATTCAGAACTGCTTTATATGAAGGAGTGGAGTTGGAAAAACAGACCTGTTGCAGACTTCCTCATTGTTCTTTTAGGTTGACCCTTGGAAGATTATCATTATTATCGATTCTAAGCTATTTGTCCATTGTTTTTCTGACCATTTTAGCAGCTTTGTTCAGACTTCAGTCAAACTGCATGGCTATGGCTAAGAGTGCTAATCAGAGCTCCATTGTGTCTGTGATTGGACAGAGAGAGAGAGAGAGAGAGAGAGAGAGAGAGAGAGAGGAGAGAGAGAGAGAGAGAGAGAGAGAGAGAGAGAGAGAGAGAGAGAGAGAGAGAGAGAGAGAGAGAAGAGCAGGAACCAAAGAAATCGGAAATACAGACATTGTCATCCTACAAGAAACATGGTATAGAGGAGACAGACCCATTGGTTGCCCTCTAGGTTACAGAGAGCTGGTAGTCCCATCCACCAAACTACCAGGTGTGAAAAAGGGAAGGGACTCAGGGGGTATGCTAATTTGGAATAGAGCAGACCTAACTCACTCTATTAAATTAATCAAAACAGGAACGCTTTACATTTGGCTAGATATTCTAAAGGAAATTAATGTCCTCCTGTGTGCTACCTATATCCCCCCACTAGAATCCCCATACTTTAATGAAGACAGCTTCTCCATCCTGGAGGGGGAAATCAATCACTTCCAGTCCCAGGGACATGTACTAGTCTGTGGCGACCTAAATGCCAGAACTGGACAAGAACCTGACACCCTCAGCACACAGGGGGACAAACACCTACCTGGAGGTGACAGCATTCCCTCCCCATATGCCCCCCTTGGCACAACTACAACAACATAACCAACAAAAACGGGTCACAACTCCTGCAGCTCTGTCGCATGCTGGGTATGTACATAGTCAATGGTAGGCTTCGAGGGGACTCCTATGGTAGGTACACCTATAGCTCATCTCTTGGCAGTAGTACTGTAGACTACTTTATCACTGACCTCAACCCAGAGTCTCTCAGAGCGTTCACAGTCAGCCCACTGACACCCCTATCAGACCACAGCAAAATCACAGTCTACTTGAACAGAGCAATACTCAATCATGAGGCATCAAAGCCAAAGGAACCGAATAATATTAAGAAATGCTATAGATGGAAGGAAAGCAGTGTCCAAACTTAACAAAAAACAATTAGGCAACAACAAATTCAATCCCTTTTAGACAACTTCCTTGACAAAACGTTCCACTGTAATAGTGAAGGTGTAAACTTGGCAGTAGAAAACCTAAACAGTATATTTGACCTCTCAGCTTCCCTATCAAATCTAAAAATCTCTAACAGAAAACCGAAGAAAAGTAACAACAGTGACAAATGGTTTGATGAATAATGCAAAAACCTAAGAAAGAAATTGAGAAACCTATCCAACCAAAAACATAGAGACCCAGAAAACCTGAGCCTACGCCTTCACTATGGTGATTCACTAAAACAATACAGAAATACACTGCGGAAAAATAAGGAACAGCATGTCAAAAATCAGCTCAATGTAATTGAAGAATCCATAGACTCTAACCACTTCTGGGAAAACTGGACAACAACAACAACACGAAGAGTTATCTATCCAAAACGGAGATGTAAAAGTAAATCCCTTCTCCAATCTTGTTGGCCCTATAACAAAGAACAAACAGCAAAAATATATACATGAGCAAATTCAAATCTTAGAATCAACTATTAAAGACTACCAGAACCCACTGGATTCTCCAATTACATTGAACGAACTACAGGACAAAAGACAAATCCTCCAACCCAAAAAGGCCTGTGGTGTTGATGGTATCCTCAATAAAATGATAAAATATACAGACCACAAATTCTAATTGGCTATACTTAAACTCTTTAACATCATCCTTAGCTCTGGCATTTTCCCCAATATTTGGAACCAAAGACTGATCACCCCATTCCACAAAAATTGATACAAATTTGACCCCAATAACTACCGTGGGATATGCGTCAACACCTTAGACCCGAGTGGCGCAGTGGTCTAAGGCACTGCATCGCAGTGCTAGCTGTGCCACTAGAGATCCTGGTTCAAATCCAGGCTCTGTCGTAGCTGGCCGCGACCGGGAGACCCATAGGGCGGCACACAATTGGCCCAGGGTAGGGGAGGGAATGGCCGGCAAGGATGTAGCTCAGTTGGTAGAGCATGGCGTTTGCAACGCCAGGGTTGTGGGTTTGATTCCCACGGGGGGAAGAAAAAAAAAATATGTATGCACTCACTAACTGTAAGTCGCTCTGGATAAGAGCGTCTGCTAAATGACGTAAATGTAAACAGCAACCTTGGGAAAATCCTCTGCATTATCATTATCAGCAGATTAGTTCATTTCTTCAGTGAAAACAATGTACTGAGCAAATGTCAAATTGGCTTTTTACCAAATTACCGTACGACTGACCACGTATTCACGCTGCTCACCCTAAATGACAAACAAACAAACCAAAACAAAGGCAAAGTCTTCTCATGCTTTGTTGATTTCAATAAAGCTTTTGAGTCAATTTGGCATGAGGGTCTGCTATACAAATTGATGGAAAGTGGGGTTGGGGGAAAAACATACGACATTATATAAAATCCATGTATACAAACAACAACTGTGCGGTTAAAATTGGCAAAAAACACACACATTTCTTTCCACAGGGCCGTGGGGTGAGACAGGGATGCAGTTTAAGCCCCACTCTGTTCAACATATAGTTGAGGTCGGAAGTTTACATACACTTAGGTTGTAGTCATTAAAACTCGTTTTTCAACCACTCCACACATTTCTTGTTAACAAACTATAGTTTTGACAAATTGGTTAGGACATCTACCTTGTGCATGACACAAGTAATTTTTCCAACAATTGTTTACAGACAGATTATTTCACTTATAATTTACTGTATCACAATTCCAGTGGGTCAGAAGTTTACATACACTAAGTTGACTGTGCCTTTAAACAGCTTGGAAAATTCCAGAAAATTATGTCATGGCTTTAGAAGCTTCTGATAGGCATTGACATCATTTGAGTCAATTGGAGGTGTACCTGTGGATGTGTTTCAAGGCCTACCTTCAAACTCAGTGCCTCTTTGCTTGACATCATAGGAAAATCAAAAGAAATCAGCCCAGACCTCAGAAAAAAAAATTGTAGACCTCCACAAGTCTGCTTCATCCTTGGGAGCAATTTCCAAACGCCTGAAGGTACCATGTTCATCTGTACAAACAATAGTATGCAAGTATAATCACCATGGGACCACGCAGCCTTCATACCATTCAGGAAGGAGACGCGTTCTGTCTCCTAGAGATGAACGTACTTTGGTGCGAAAAGTGCAAATCAATCCCAGAACAACAGCAAAGTACCTTGTGAAGATGCTGGAGGAAACAGGTACAAAAGTCTCTATATCCACAGTAAAACGAGTCCTATATCGACATAACCTGAAAGGCCGCTCAGAAAGGAAGAAGCCACTGCTCCAAAACCACCATAAAAATGCCCGACTACGGTTTGCAACTGCATATGGGGACAAAGATCGTACTTTTTGGAGAAATGTCCTCTGGTCTGATGAAACAAATATAGAACTGTTTGGCCATAATGACGATCGTTATGTTTGGAGGAAATAGGGGGTGGCTTGCAAGCCGAAGAACACCATCCCAACCGTGAAGCACAGGGGTGGCAGCATCATGCTGTGGGGGTGCTTTGCTGCAGGAGGGACTGGTGCACTTCACAAAATAGATGGCATCATGAGGAAGCAAAATTATGTGGATATATTGAATCAACATCTCAAGACATCAGTCAGAAAGTTAAAGCTTGGTTGCAAATGGGTCTTACAAATGGACAATGACCCCAAGCATACTTCCAAAGTTGTGGCAAAATGGCTTAAGGACAACAAAGTCAAGGTATTGCAGTGGCCATCACAAAGCCCTGACCTCAATCCTATAGAACATTTGTGGGCAGAACTGAAAAAGCGTGTGCGAGCAAGGAGGCCTACAAACCTGATTCAGTTATACCAGCTCTGTCAGGAGGAATGGGCCAAAATTCACCCAACTTATTGTGGGAAGCTTGTGGAAGGCTACCCGAAACATTTGACCCAAGTTAAACAATTTAAAGGCAATGCTACCAAATACTAATTGAATGTATGTAAACTTCTGACCCACTGTGAATGTGATGAAAGAAATTAAAGCTGAAATAAATCATTATCTCTACTATTATTCTGACATTTCATTTTCTTAAAATAAAGTGGTGATCCTAACTGACCTAAAACAGGGAATTTTTACTAGGATTAAATGTCAGGGTTGGATGGCATACCAGTCGAGGTATACCAAACCTTTTTTTATATACTCAGAGGACCGTTATTAGCATGTTTTAACCACTCCTATGTAAATGGTAGATTATCAGACACTCAAGAAGAAGGTCTGATTTCATTATTACTGAAACAGGATACAAGTGGAAAATATAAAGATCCAGTCCATTTAAAAAATTGGAAGCCCCTTACACTTCAGTGTTGTGATGCAAAATTTCTAGCAAAATGTATAGCGCATAGAATTAAAAAGGTATTGTCGGACATTATTCATTCTAATCAGACAGGTTTTGTACATGGGTGATACATTGGAGATAATATAAGTCAAGTACTGGAAACAATAGAGCACTTTGAAAAATCTGGGAAACCAGGCCTACTATTCGTAGCAGACTTTGAAAAGGTATTTGATAAAGTACGACTGGGGTTTATATATAAATGCCTGGAGAATTTCAATTTTGGACAATCTCTTATAAATTGGGTTAAAATCATGTATACTAAGCCTACGTGTAAAATAGTAAATAATGGCTATTTCTCAGAAAGTTTTAAACTGTCAAGAGGAGTGAAACAAGGTTGTCCACTATCGGCATATCTATTCATTATTGCCATCGAGATGTTAGCTATTAAAATCAGATCCAACAATAACATCAAGGGATTAGAAATCCAGGGCTTAAAAACAAAGGTGTCATTGTACGCTGATGATTCATGTTTTCTTTTAAATCAACAACTTGAATCCCTCCACAGCCTCATAGAGGATCTAGATACATTTTCTAACCTCTGGATTACAACCAAATTATGACAAATGTACTATATTACGTATTGGATCACAAAAAAATAAATGTTTTACATTACCATGTAGTTTACCAATGAAATGGTCTGATGGTGATGTGGATATACTCGGAATACATATCCCAAATGAAATAAATGATCTCACTCCAATACATTTTAATAGAAAGTTAGCAAAAATAGATAAGATCTTGCTACCATGGAAAGGTAAATACCTGTCAATTTGTGGAAAAATCACCCTGATTAACTCTTTAGTTTACATATTTGCTTATGGTCTTGCCTACGCCTATCGAACAGTTTTTTAAATTATATGAGAAAAAAATATTCCATTTTATTTGGAACGGCAAGCCAGACAAAATTAAACGGGCCTATTTATTAAATGAATATGAATTCGGAGGACAGCAATTATTAAATATTAAAGCATTAGACCTATCACTAAAAGCTTCAGTCACACATTTACATTTTAGTCATTTAGCAGACACTCTTATCCAGAGCGACTTACAGGAGCAATTAGGGTTAAGTGCCTTGCTTAAGGGCACATCAACAGAGTTATACTTAAATCCGAACTGGTTCTGTAGCAAATTAGTAAGATTGTCTCACCCAATGTTCAAGAATGACCTTTTTCCCTTTATTCAGATTACAACCTTTCACTTTAAGTTATTTGAAAAGGAAATAATCTCCCAAATATCACTATTTCTAAAACAAGCCATAGAAAGTTGGTTGCAATTTCAAATTAATCCTCCAGAACGACAGAACAAATAATGCAACAAATATTGTGGTTAAACTCAAATATACTAATTGATTAAAAAAAACGTTTTATTTTGACAAAATGTTTAAAAAAGGTATAATCTTCGTAAATGATACTATTGGTAGGACTGGTGGAGTTATGTCGCACATGCAGCTAACAAAAACATAATGAAATGTATGTTCTACCCAAAATTAAAACCAAATAATTGAAAGTGGAAAGGGGAAAAAGTAAGGAACTTGTCTGTCGGCCTTGCATTAAAGAATATAATTGGTTAAAGAAAATTGTGATAAATTAAAAAGTATACCAGTTTCATTAAAGGACCAAAGGATTGACAGCTGTCCCATATAGATTGCAAAATAGTTGGGAAGAGATTTTTGACATACCGATTCCATGGCATAGTTTTTATGTATTGATACGCAAAACGACGCTGGTGCTTCTGTCACCAACCAAGGAGGGCCTACAGCAGCACCTAGATCTTCTGCACATATTCTGTCAGACCTGGGCCCTGACAGTAAATCTCAGTAAGACAAAAATAATGGTGTTCCAAAAAAGGTCCAGTTGCCAGGACCACAAATACAAATTCCATCTAGACACCGTTGCCCTAGAGCACACAAAAAACTATACATACCTCGGCCTAAACGTCTGCGCCACAGGTAACTTCCACAAAGCTGTGAACGATCTGCGAGACAAGGCAAGAAGGGCCTTCTATGCCATCAAAAGGAACATAAAATTCGACATACCAATTAGGATCTGGCTAAAAATACCTGAATCAGTTATAGTTATATCATTGCCCTTTATGGTTGTGAGGTCTGGGGTCCGTTCACCAACCAAGAATTCACAAAATGAGACAAACACCAAATTGAGACTCTGCATGCAGAATTCTGCAAAAATATCCTCTGTGTACAAAGAAAAACACCAAATAATGCATGCAGAGCATAATTAGGCCGATACCTGCTAATTATCAAAATCTAGAATAGAGCCGTTAAATTCTATAACCACTTAAAATGAAGTGATTCCCAAACCTTCCATAACAAAGCCATCACCTACAGAGAGATGAACTTGGAGAAGAGTCCCCTAAGTAAGCTGGTCCTGGGGCCCTTTTCACAAACACAAACAGACCCCACATAGCCCCAGGACAACAACAATACAATTAGACCCAACCAAATCATGAGAAAAGGAAAAGAGAATTACTTGACACATTTTAAAGAATTAACAAAAAAACTAGAATGCTATTTGGCCCTAAAACAGAGAGTACACAGTGACAGAATACCTGACCACTGTGACTGACCCAAACTTAAGGAAAGCTTTGACTATGTACAGACTCAGTGAGCATAGCCTTGCTATTGAGAAAAGCCACCGTAGGCAGACCTGGCTCTCAAGAGAAGACTGAGCTGCACTTCCTAACCTCCTGCCAAATATATGACCATATTAGAGACACATATTTGCCTCAGATTACAGAGATCCACAGAGAATTCGAAAACAAACCCAATTTTGATAAACTCCCTTATCTACTGGGTGAAAAACCACAGTGTGCCATTACAGCAGCAAGATTTGTGACCTGTTGCCACAAGAAAAGGGCAATCAGTGAAGAACAAACACCATTGTAAATACAACCCATATTTGTTTATTCTCCCATTTGTACTTTAACTATTTGCACATTGTTACAACACTGTATATAGACATAATATGGCATTCTTTTGGAACTTCTGAGTGTAATGATTACTGTTAATTTTTATTGTTTATTTCACTTTTGTTTACTATCTACTTCATTTGCTTTGGCAATGTTAACATACATTTCCCATGCCAATAAAGTCCTTAAATTGAAATTGAATTGAGAGAGGGAACAGAGAAGGAAAGAGAGATATGATTTAGCCTTCTGCGTTGATGTCTGTGTTTGTCACCCTTTGAGTAATTATCTCCTCCAGCACCCCCATTCGGCCGCATTAACAGCCTTAATCAGGTTAACCTCTGCCAAGACAACAACATTGATGGTGTTCGCACTCTGTCTGCATATCCATCCCACCTTCTCACTCCTCCAACCAGGCATTCTCTCTCTGCAACATGCTCTATTTTCCCCTTTTCTCTCTCTCCCTTTCATTTATTCTTTCTCCCTTTCTGCACTACCACACTTTTTGTCTATCTTTCACTGTACTATCCTCTACTTCTCATACAGTACCTCTCTCTTCATATCCTCAACTTCTCTCTTCATATCCTGAACTTCTTTCTTCATATCCTCTACTTACATTTTAGTCATTTAGCAGACGCGTTTATCCAGAGCAACTTACAGTTAGTGCATACAATTTTCATACTGGTCCGCCGTGGGAATCAAACCCACAACCCTGACGTTGCAAGCGCCATGCTCTACCAACTGAGCTACAGGAGGGCCACTTCTCTCTTCACATCCTGTACCTCTCTCTTCACATCCTGTACCTCTCTCTTCATATCCTGTACCTCTCTCTTCATATCCTGTACCTCTCTCTTCATATCCTCTACTTCTCTCTTCATATCCTGTACCTCTCTCTTCATATCCTCTACTTCTCTCTTCATATCCTGTACTTCTCTCTTCATATCCTGTACCTCTCTCTTCATATCCTGTACCTCTCTCTTCATATCCTGTACCTCTCTCTTCATATCCTGTACCTCTCTCTTCATATCCTGTACCTCTCTCTTCATATCCTCTACTTCTCTCTTCATATCCTGTACCTCTCTCTTCATATCCTCTACTTCTCTCTTCATATCCTCTACTTCTCTCTTCATATCCTGTACCTCTCTCTTCATATCCTCTACTTCTCTCTTCATATCCTGTACTTCTCTCTTCATATCCTGTACCTCTCTCTTCATATCCTGTACCTCTCTCTTCATATCCTGTACCTCTCTCTTCATATCCTGTACCTCTCTCTTCATATCCTGTACCTCTCTCTTCATATCCTCTACTTCTCTCTTCATATCCTGTACCTCTCTCTTCATATCCTCTACTTCTCTCTTCATATCCTCTACTTCTCTCTTCATATCCTCTACTTTTCTCTTCATATCCTGTAGCTCTCTTCATATCCTGTACGTCTCTCTTCATATCCTGTACCTATCTCTTCATATCCTGTACCTCTCTCTTCATATCCTGTACCTCTCTCTTCATATCCTCTACTTCTCCCTTCACATCCTGTACCTCTCTCTTCATATCCTCTACTTATCTCTCTGGCTCTCTTGAGTTATGGTTGTAATAATGGGATGCAGTCCAGATGGGTTCCGCCACATTAAGCTGAGCCCATATGGTGGCTTGCCTCAGGAACATACTCGATGGAGGTATTTCGGTATCACTCATATAAAACCTCCATTGGGTGTTTATCACTCATAAAACCTCCATAGGGTGTTTATCACTCATAAAACCTCCATAGGGTGTTTATCACTCATAAAACCTCCATAGGGTGTTTATCACTCATAAAACCTCCATAGGGTGTTTATCACTCATAAAACCTCCATAGGGTGTTTTGGCATTCAGTGTATAATGAACTTGTAGGTGAACCAATAATAATTTGACTGACTATATTTCCTTATCAGATTACTCAAGCTCAAGGTTAGAGTAGAGGTAAGGTATGTAATAAGTGCTATGAGCAATTAACTCTGGTATGCATAAAAGTTCAACCGTTTTTAATATGTTTTGTCTAGTCTAGAGTATTATTGTATTTATATTTTATGAATGCCCTATTCGAATAAAATCATCCACCGTGAATTTAAATTGTAAATCAAAGTAAGATTTTACATGTGGAGCAAGGACGGGAGTTTTAATTCAGTCAGTCCACAAAATAATGTTACGTGTGAAATTCAAGAAATTAAATTGGACATCCAACAGGTAGCTTATTGACAGTTGAGAAAACGTCCTATTACGTCTACTGTATGAAGGCTCTTCACATGGGGGCACCATTTATGAAGGGGACTGTCCTATTTCTTCAAATAACCAGTTGAATGTAGGTATTTAAACTGAAATGGAGAGATTTGGCATTTACTGACTGATAAACAAGAACTTGAAGCAATGCACTGTGTTTGTCCCTCTGTGAGGAACTTGATTGTTCCTAGTGCATTTCTATTTTCGAAAAATACTGGACGCTCAACTCCCTAATGACCTTCACATTACATCGGATTCAGCCTTTTAGGGTTATTACACGTTAGACTGTGAGATGTTACCAAATTAAAATCTTTGATATTAACCTTGCCAGATTGTACGATTCGCTTCAGTTTTGTCGTCACATTCTGTGATTGGCTTGCAAGGCCACATCAGCTGACGTAGGCTACGTTAACTGCAGTGGTGATATTTTGAACTGCGCATTTACCGGAAACCAGCAGCGCAAGCCTCCCTTTTTACACTTAAGCGAAGTGAGTTCAGAAAAACTTAAAGCATGCCTCTTAGAAATAGTTTTTTTTACATACAAACTTTACATGTCCGAAATCAGAATCAAATAGGCTTGCTACAAATGTCATGGTCGCTGTGGTAGAACATTAATCTGAGTATTCACAATAATCATATTGTGTGAATACTCAGTGCAGGCCTTGTTCCTATTGGTCAGTCACCGGGGAATTTTACTCAAGTGAAAGTAAAAAGTAACTCACTTAAAAGCTCCTCAGAGTAAGTTACCTTTTAAAATAAAAACATTGACCTTATAGCTAATTTCGCATAAGGTTACCTGAACGTTGTTACACGTGATATTTTCCATGCAATAAGGAAGAGAGGAAAGGACTGTACAGTAGCAACTAAGTTCATTTATTGTTTGAGTTGCAGCAAGGCACATCTGTATATAAAACAACAAAGGATTTGTCAATACTATTAATATATGAAAATAAATTAAACAGTCAAAGCAATTAAAATGTATTGATGAATTATAAGCAATACAAAATGCATACAGAAAATCACTCACTCACTCCTTCTTTCCCTCACTCACAAACTCCTGCACTCACTCAATCATCTACTCACTCACTCTCCAATACAAGGCCAAATGGGGAATGCCACTGGACATACCTAAAGGATTTGATGTCAAATTAGCTCTGGGGGGTTTGGGTTAACAACAGAATATCATGGATATAAAAATGAGTAATCTGAAATAGACAAGGAGCTATACAGTGAGGGAAAAAAAAGTATTTGATCCCCTGCTGATTTTGTACGTTTGCCCACTGACAAAGACATGATCAGTCTATAATTTTAATGGTAGGTTTATTTGAACAGTGAGAGACAGAATAACAACAAAAAAATCCAGAAAAACGCATGTCAAAAATGTATTTGACCCCTCTGCAAAACACGACTTAGTACTTGGTGGCAAAACCCTTGTTGGCAATCACAGAGGTCAGATGTTTCTTGTAGTTGGCCACCAGGTTTGCACACATCTCAGGAGGGATTTTGTTCCACTCCTCTTTGCAGATCTTCTCCAAGTCATTAAGGTTTTGAGGCTGACGTTTGGCAACTCAAACCTTCAGCTCCCTCCACAGCTTTTCTATGGGATTAAGGTCTGGAGACTGGCTAGGCCACTTCAGGACCTTAATGTGCTTCTTCTTGAGCCACACATTTGTTGCCTTGGCCGTGTGTTTTGGGTCATTGTCATGCTGGAATACCCATCCACGACCCATTTTCAATGCCCTGGCTGAGGGAAGGAGGTTCTCACCCAAGATTTGACAGTACATGGCCCCGTCCATCGTCCCTTTGATGCGGTGAAGTTGTCCTGTCCCCTTAGCAGAAAAACACCTCAAAAGCATAATGTTTCCACCTCCATGTTTGACAGTGGGGATGGTGTTCTTGGGGTCATAGGCAGCATTCCTCCTCCTCCAAACACGACGAGTTGAGTTGATGCCAAAGAGCTCGATTTCGGTCTCATCTGACCACAACACTTTCACCCAGTTCTCCTCTGAATCATTCAGATGTTCATTGGCAAACTTCAGACGGCCCTGTATATGTGCTTTCTTGAGCAGGGGGACCTTGCGAGCATTGCAGGATTTCAGTCCTTCACGGCGTAGTGTGTTACCAATTGTTTTCTTGGTTACTATGGTCCCAGCTGCCTTGAGATCATTGACAATATCCTCCTGTGTAGTTTTGGGCTGATTCCTCACCGTTCTCATGATCAACTCCACGAGATAAGATCTTGCATGGAGCCCCAGGCCGAGAAAGATGTACAGTTATTTTGTGTTTCTTCCATTTGCGAATAATCGCACCAACTGTTGTCACCTTCTCACCAAGCTGCTTGGCGATGGTCTTGTAGCCCATTCCAGCCTTGTGTAGGTCTACAATCTTGTCCCTGACATCCTTGGAGAGCTCTTTGGTCTTGGCCATGGTGGAGAGTTTGGAATCTGATTGATTGATTGCTTCTGCTTTTTTGTTGTTATTCTGTTTCTCACTGTTCAAATAAACCTACCATTAAAATTATAGACTGATCATTTCTTTGTCAGTGGACAAACGTACAAAATCAGCAGGGGATCAAATACTTTTTTCTCTCACTGTAGATGCCTTCAGAAAGTGTTCAGAACCCATTACTTCTTCCACATTTTGTTACATTACAGCCTTATTCTAAAATTGATGAAATTGTTTTTTATCCCCCCTCATCAATCTACACACAGTACCCCATAATGACAAAGCAGAAACAGGTTTTTATCAATTCTTGCTCATTTATAAGAAATATTACATTTACATACAGTTGAAGTCGGAAGTTTACATACACGTAGGTTGGAGTCATTAAAACTCGTTTTTCAACCACTCCACAAATGTCTTGTTAGCAAACTATAGTTTTGGCATGTCGGTTAGGACATCTACTTTGTGCATGACACAAGTAATTTTTCCAACAATTGTTTACAGACAGATTATTTCACTTATAATTCACTGTATCACAATTCCAGTGGGTCAGAAGTTTACATACACTAAGTTGACTGTGCCTTTAAACAGCTTGGAAAATTCCAGAAAATGATGTCATGGCTTTAGACGCTTCTGATAGGCTAATTGACATAATTTGAGTCAATTGGAGGTGTACCTGTGGATGTATTTCAAGGCCTACCTTCAAACTCTTTGCTTGACATCCTGGGAAAATCAAAATAAATCAGCCAAGACCTCAGAAAATTTTTTGGTAGACCGCCAAAAGTCTGGTTCATCCTTGGGAGCAATTTCCAAACGCCTGAAGGTAACACGTTGATCTGTACAAACAATAGTACGCAAGTATAAACACCACAGGACCACGCAGCCGTCATACCGCTCAGGAAGGAGACGCGTTCTGTCTCCTAGAGATGAACGTACTTTGGTGCGAAAAGTGCAAATCAATCCCAGAACAACAGCAAAGGACCTTGTGAAGATGCTGGAGGAAACAGGTACAAAAGTATCTATATCCACAGTAAAATGAGTCCTATATCGCCATAACCTGAAAGGCCGCTCAGCAAGGAAGAAGCCACAGCTCCAAAACCGCCACAAAAAAGCCAGACTACGGTTTGCAACTGCACATGGGGACAAAGATTGTACTTTTTGGAGAAATGTCCTCTGGTCTGATGAAACAAAAATAGAACTGTTTGGCCATAATGACCATTGTTATGTTGCGAGCAAAAGGGGGTTGCTTGCAAGCCGAAGAACGCAATCCCAACTGTGAAGCACAGGGATGGCAGCATCATGCTGTGGGGGTGCTTTGCTGCAGGAGGGACTGGTGCACTTCACAAAATAGATGGCATCATGAGGAAGGAAAATTATGTGGATATATTGAAGCAACATCTCAAGACATCAGTCAGGAAGTTAAAGCTTGGTCGCAAATGTGTCTTTCAAATGGACAATGACCCCAATTATACTTCCAAAGTTGTGGCAAAATAGCTTAAGGACAACAAAGTCAAGGTATTGGAGTGGCCATCACAAAGCCCTGACCTCAATTATATAGAACATTTGTGGGCAGAACTGAAAAAGCATGTGCGAGCAAGGAGGTCTACAAACCTGACTCAGTTGCACCAGCTCTGTCAGGAGGAATGGGCCAAAATTCACCCAACTTATTGTGGGAAGCTTGTGGAAGGCTACCCGAAACGTTTGACCCAAGTTAAACAATTTAAAGGCAATGCTACCAAATACTAATTGAGTGTATGTAAACTTCTACCCACTGGGAATGTGATGAAAGAAATAAAAGCTGAAAGAAATAATTCTCTCTACTATTATTCTGACATTTCACATTCTTAAAAGAAAGTGGTGATCCTAACTGACCTAAGACAGGGAATTTTTACTAGGACTAAATGTCAGGAATTATTTAAAAAAATGAGTTTAAATGTATTGGCTAAGGTGTATGTAAACCTCTGACTTCAACTGTAAGTATTCAGACCCTTTACTCAGTACTTTGTTGAAGCACCTTTGGCAGCGATACAGTATCGCTGTTACAGAATTTCCCCTTGGACGTGATCCTTGTTCGGGTATGTCATTTCACTGGGCAAAACAGGAGAAAATTAAACAAGTGCTTATTTAAAAAAATATACATAAAAAAACATGTATTTTTATTTATATATATCTACTTTTTAAAAAACTGTTTCACACTCGCGATCCCCCAAAACCTCCCGACCTCTACTTTGAGAACCAATGATTTATAAGGCATTTATTCCGTGATTTTCTTCTTTATCTAATAAATGTGTTTATTAATTCACCACTAGGATGTTGCTGGGCTCAGTACAGGCAGTGTGGTCCCCTGGTCTTCTGGTACCAGTGCCGTGAGAAAGGATGCTAGGCTTAGCAGAGACAGCTCAGAGATGAGAGCAGTGGCGGTTGGAAGATAACAGAGAGAGAGAGACACACAAATGTGGTGCCATTTCCTTAATATGGAGTACTATTAACACTAGTCCTTAATATGTAGTAGTGATTAACACTAGTCCTTAATATGTATAAGTGATTAACACTAGTCCTTAATATGTAGTAGTGATTAACACTAGTCCTTAATATGTAGTAGTGATTAACACTAGTCCTTAATATGTAGTAGTGATTAACACTAGTCCTTAATATGTAGCAGTAATTAACACTAGTACTTAATATGTAGTAGTGATTAACACTAGGGTAGAGGGGAACACATATGACAAATGACACAAAACTGCTTCCATTTAAGAAAGATGGAGGCCACTGTGTTCTTGGAGACCTTCAATGCTGCAGACATTTTTTGGTCTCGGAGCTCTACGGACAATTCCTTCGACCTCATGGCTTGGTTTTTGCTCTGACATGCACTGTGAACTGTGGGACCTTATATAAACAGGTGTGTGCCTTTCCAAATCATATCCAATCAATTGAATTTACTACAGGTGGACTCCAATCAAGTTGTACAAACATCTCAAGGATGATCAATGGAAACAGGATTCACCTGAGCTCAATTTCGACTCTCATAGCAAAGGGTCTGAATACTTATGTAAATAAGGTATTTCTATATTTTTTTAAATATACATTTGTAAAGATTTCTCAAAACCTGTTTTCACTTAGTCATTATGGGGTATTGTGTGTAGATTGATGAGGGGGAAAAACAATTTAATCAATTTAATAATAAGGCTGTAATGTAACAAAATGTGGAAAAAGTCAAGGGGGTCTGAATACTTTACGAATGCACAGTAAGTAGAAGTTAAATGACTGACTTTGAAAAATGCTAAAAAAAGTACTACTACTCAGAAAAGCTACTCAATTACAGTAACGGGAAAAGCTACTCAATTACAGTAACGGGAAAAGCTACTCAATTACAGTAACGAGAGTAGTTGTAATTCGTTACTTCCACCCCATGCACACTACACGGTAAAGACTCAACAGTTCTGACACTGCCACAACTTTGTTGGAGCCTACGACCGCACATAGTGGTACTTCATCGGCATACCTAGACCCTGCCACACTGAACAAGCCAAGATGTCGGACAATCGTTTACAACCTAAGAAAATCGTGGTATAAGATGGCTAAAATCGTACAGTCTGTGCGGGCCTTAAAGGCCCAGTGCAATCAAAAACATGATTTTCCTGTGTTTTATATATACTTCCACACTGTGAGGTTAGAATAATACTGTGAAATGGAGTTGTGGCATGCCTGTGAGTTACAGCATCCCACGTGATGAAGTCATAGATTTTGTGTTTTGAATAATCCAACCCCCTTCCCATCAACTTCATAGGGGTTCAAAGTGAGTGGGATAGGCTTTGGTTAGCAATGCACAAGTGAGATCCCTGAGGAGAGTTCCCTGTTTTTCTATGTATTATTTTTTACATTATTAGCTCAGAAAGTTTTTTTTTATCATAGCAGGGATATTTACATAAATAAATAAGGCAAACTGGAAACCACATATCCTGAGGCTGCATTTATTGTAGCCGGGGATTTTAACAAAGCAAATTTGAGGACTAGGCTGCCGAAGTTCTATCAACTTATCGACTGTTGTACACGGGCTGCTAAAATTCTCGACCATTGCTATTCAAACTTCCGGGATGGTTATAAGGCCCTTTCCCGCCCTCCTTTCGGCAAATCTGACCACGACTCCATTTTGCTCCTCCCTTCCTATAGGCAGAAACTCAAACAGGAAGTACCCGTGCTAAGGACAATTCCACGCAGGTCTGACCAATCGGAATCCACGCTTCAAGATTGTTTTGATCACGTGGACTGGGATATGTTGCGGGTAGCTTGCGAAAATAATTTAGACGAATACACTAAAACGGTGACTGAGTTTATCAGGAAGTGTATAGGAGATGATGTGCCCACTGTGACTATTAAAACCTAGATAGATGGCAGCATTCGCGCAAAATTGAAAGCGTGAACCACAACATTTTAACCATGGCAAGGTGACTGGGAATATGGCAGAATACAAACAGTGTAGCTGCTCACTCCGCAAGGCAATTAAACAGGCAAAACATCAGTATAGAGACAAAGTGGAGTCACAATTCAACGGCTCAGACCCGAGATGTATGTGGCAGGGTCTACAGACAATCACGGACTACAAATGGAAAACCCGCCACGTCCCCGACACCGACGTCTTGCTTCCGGACAAGCTAAACACCTTCTTCGCACCCTTTGAGGATAACACAGTGCCACCGACGCGGCCCACTACCAAGGACTGTGGGCTCTCCTTCGCGAGTAAGACATTTAAGCATGTTAACCCCCGCAAGGCTGCCGGCCCAGATGGCATCCCTAGCCGCACCAATAGATCCACAGACGATGCAATCGCCATCACACTGCACGCTGCCATATTCCATCTGGACAAGAGGAATACCTTTGTAAGAATGCTGTTCATTGACTATAGCTCAGCATTCAACACCTTAGTACCCTCCAAGCTCATCATTAAGCTTGAGGCCCTGGGTCTGAAACTGGGTCCTGGACTTCCTGACGGGCCGCCCCCAGGTGGTGAAGGTAGGAAACAACATCTCCATTTCGCTGAACCTCAACACTGGGGCCCCTCAAGGGTGCGTACTCAGCCCCCTCCTGTAATCTCTGTTCACCCATGACTGCATGGCCAAGCACGCCTCCAATTCAATCATCAAGTTTGCAGACGACACAACAGTAGTAGGCTTGATTACCAACAATGACGAGACAGCCTACAGGGAGGAGGTGAGGGCTCTGGGAGTGTGGTGCCAGGAAAATAACCTCTCACTCAACGTCAACAAAACAAAGGAGATGATCGTGGACTTCAGGAAACAGCATAGGGTGCACCCCCCTATCCACATCAACGGGACTGCAGTGGAGAAGGTGGAAAGCTTCAAGTTCCTTGGGGTACACATCACTGACAAACTGAAATGGTCCACCCATGCAGACAGTGTGGTGAAGAATGCACAACAGAGCCTCTTCAACCTCAGGAGGCTGAAGAAATGTGGCTTGGCACCTAAAACCCTCACAAACTTTTACAGATGCACAATTGAGAGCATCCTGTCGGGCTGTATCACCGCCTGGTACGGCAACTGCACCGCCCGCAACCGCAGGGCTCTCCAGAGGGTGGTGCAGTCTGCCGAACGCGTTACCGGGGGCAAACTACCCACCCTCCACACCTACAGCACCCGATGTCACAGGAAGGCCAAAAAGATAATCAAGGACATCAACCACCCGAGCCACTGCCTGTTCACCCCGCGATCATCCAGAAGGCGAGGTCAGTACAGGTGCATCAAAGCTGGGACCGAGAGAATGAAAAACAGCTTCTACCTCAAGGCCATCAGACTGTTAAATAGCCATCACTAGCACATTAGAGGCTGCTGCTGCCTCTTGAAATCACTGGCCGCTTTAAGAAATGGAACACTAGTCACTTTAATAATGTTTACATATCTTGCATTACTCATCTCTTATGTATATACTGCATTCTATAATATTCTACTGTATCTTAGTCCATGCCGCTCTGTCATTGCTCGTCCATATACAGTGGGGAGAACAAGTATTTGATACACTGCCGATTTTGCAGGTTTTCCTACTTACAAAGCATGTAGAGGTCTGTAATTTTTATCATAGGTACACTTTAACTGTGAGAGACAGAATCTAAAACAAAAATGCAGAAAATCACATTGTATGATTTTTAAGTAACAATTTGCATTTTATTAAATAACATAAGTATTTGATCACCTACCAACCAGTAAGAATTCCGGCTCTCACAGACCTGTTAGTTTTTCTTTAAGAAGCCCTCCTGTTCTCCACTCATTACCTGTATTAACTGCACCTGTTTGAACTCGTTACCTGTATAAAAGACACCTGTCCACACACTCAATCAAACAGACTCCAACCTCTCCACAATGGCCAAGACCAGAGAGCTGTGTAAGGACATCAGGGATAAAATTGTAGACCTGCACAAGGCTGGGATGGGCTACAGGACAATAGGCAAGCAGCTTGGTGAGAAGGCAACAACTGTTGGCGCAATTATTAGAAAATGGAAGAAGTTCAAGATGACGGTCAATCACCCTCGGTCTGGGGCTCCATGCAAGATCTCACCTCGTGGGGCATCAATGATTATGAGGAAAGTGAGGGATCAGCCCAGAACTACATGGCAGGACCTGGTCAATGACCTGAAGAGAGCTGGGACCACAGTCTCAAAGAAAACCATTAGTAACACACTACGCCGTCATGGATTAAAATCCTGCAGCACACGCAAGGTCCCCCTGCTCAAGCCAGCGCATGTCCAGGCCCGTCTGAAGTTTGCCAATGACCATCTGGATGATCCAAAGGAGGAATGGGAGAAGGTCATGTGGTCTGATGAGACAAAAATAGAGCTTTTTGGTCTAAACTCCACTCGCCGTGTTTGGAGGAAGAAGAAGGATGAGTACAACCCCAAGAACACCATCCCAACCGTGAAGCAAGGAGGTGGAAACATCATTCTTTGGGGAAGCTTTTCTGCAAAGGGGAAAGGACGACTGCACCGTATTGAGGGGAGGATGGATGGGGCCATGTATCGCGAGATCTTGGCCAACAACCTCCTTCCCTCAGTAAGAGCATTGAAGATGGGTCGTGGCTGGGTCTTCCAGCATGAAAACGACCCGAAACACACAGCCAGGGCAACTAAGGAGTGGCTCCGTAAGAAGCATCTCAAGGTCCTGGAGTGGCCTAGCCAGTCTCCAGACCTCAACCCAATAGAAAATCTTTGGAGGGAGCTGAAAGTCCGTATTGCCCAGCGACAGCCCCGAAACCTGAAGGTTCTGGAGAAGGTATGTATGGAGGAGTGGGCCAAAATCCCTGCTGCAATGTGTGCAAACCTGGTCAAGACCTACAGGAAACGTATGATCTCTGTAATTGCAAACAAAGGTTTCTGTACCAAATATTAAGTTCTGCTTTTCTGATGTATCAAATACTTATGTCATGCAATAAAATGCAAATTAATTACTTAAAAATCATACAATGTGATTTTCTGGATTTTTGTTTTACATTCCGTCTCTCACAGTTGAAGTGTACCTATGATACAAATTACAGACCTCTACATGCTTTGTAAGTAGGAAAACCTGCAAAATCGGCAGTGTATCAAATACTTGTTCTCTCCACTGTATGTATATATTCTTAACTTCCATTCCTTACTTAGATTTGTGTGTATTGGGTATATGTTGTGAAATTGTTAGATATTCCTTGTTAGATATTACTGCACGGTTGGAGCTAGAAGCACAAGCATTTCGCTACACCCGCAATAACATCTGCTAAACACGTGTATGTGACAAATACAATTTGATTTCACTTAAATTTGATTTGACTAGAGAGGTAGGCCCCCCCCCCCCCCCCAAATCAAATCCTGCCCATGGCCCCCAAATAGTTTGGGCTGCCACTGATTATAAGCCTTATAATAATTCATTATAATGGCTCATGCTTATAACAAGTAATACAGCATGAAACCTGTCAGCTTTTAAGTAAAGTGTTACCAAACTTTCTTTACAAACTAGTGAATTGGCACAGCACATAGCACAGCAGTGGACACAGAGGGTAATGCTTACAGCCATGTGGTCCTCTGTAGCTCAATTGGTAGAGCAGGGCACTTGTAACGCCAGGGTAGTGGGTTTGATCCCCTGGACCACCCAATACGTAAAAATGTATGCACGCATGAATGTAAGTTGCTTTGGATAAAAGCGTCTGCTAAATGGCATATTATTATTATTATCACTGGGGCCAAGCTTCCTGCCATCCCAGGACCTCTATACCAGGCGGTGTCAGAGGAAGGCCCTAAAAATTGTCTAGCCAACCTAGTCATAGACTGTTCTCTTTGCTTCCGCACGGCAAGCGGTACCGGAGCGCCAATTCTAGGTCCAAAAGGCTTCTTAACAGCTTCTACCCCCAAGCCATAAGACTCCTGAACAGCTAATCATTGTCCCCCCTACCCCACCCGCTCTTTTATGCTGCTGTTACTCTGTTTATTATCTATGCATAGTCACTTTAAGTCTACCCACATGTACATATTACCTCAATTACCTCGACTAACATGTGCCCCCGCACTTTGACTCTGTACCGGTGCCACCTGTATTTATTTATTTTATTTTTTATTTTACCTTTATTTAACTAGGCAAATCAGTTACAACGCTGGGCCAATTGTGCGCCGCCCAATGGGACTCCAAATCAGGGCCGGTTGTGGTACAGCCTGGAATCGAACCAGGGGGTCTGTATTTTTTACTTATCTATTTTTTACTTAACTCTTATTTTTATTAAAACTGCATTGTTGGTTGAGGGCTTGTAAGTAAGCATTTCACTGTAAGGTCTACACCTGTTGTACTCCGCGCATGTGGCAAATAACATTTGATTTGATTCGATTTTATTGATTGACAGAACCAAGGACTTGCTTTTCATTACTGTCTTTGTGGAAGACGCTAAAAGAGTAATGTGTGCGCTACAGAGATAACTGCCATTGTCCTTGGTTGCGGCTCTGTAATGAGCCCCAATGGCGTTGCTGGGGTGAAGGCAGACCTGGGTTCAAATACTATTTGAAATCTTTCAAATACTTTTTTAGTGTTGTTTTTGCCTACCTGGAGCGCCAGGTGGACAGGGGTTTGCACTTTTGCAATCTTCTATTTGTTCCACGGTGCCAGGCAAGCTCAATCAAGCCCAGCTGAAATATTTGAAATTAATTCAAATAGGGTTTGAACCCAGATCTGGGAGATCTCTGCATCACAGAGAGAGCGAGCCTTCGGAAGTGAAGGAAGAAAATGGAAACAACAAACAACTGGTGGAACACAGGAGCCATGCTGCTTAAAAATAAAAAAATAAAACTTTTCAAAGGGATGAGGCTTTGTGTCTAGCTATAACTCTGTAGTTGCAATGTATGCCTTGGAGGCAGACGAGGAGATGGGAGAGAGAGAAGGAAACAAGGTTATAAACCGCAAACATTTCACAAGGAAATCAAACTGATTGACAGCCGGCTGTCCATTGGTCTAATCTGGGATTCAGTGACATCTCAGGTAATGAATGTCATGAGTGTCAGTCTGTTACTCTAACAACATTGACCATATAACATAAAGTAATACTTCATATTAGGAAATAGATGCTAATGCAGTTAGAGTGTAATTACTATACAATACGCATAGAACATGGATATGCATGAATGCGTGTCACAATGGTAAATTGTAAACTCAACAGGTTATTATTGACACAGCAGCGCTACTGTACAATACCTAGTAAAATGGTGTAGAAGCGATTGCTAACTAACTGTAAACAATTTTAGCTGGCTAACTAGATAACTGTGAGGCGAAACAATTCACTTATTTACTGTTAATGAGCAACCACAACTGTCTAGGCTTGCAAGCGCAACGGTGTCTCCAAAGCAGCAAGGCGTCTCCAGCAATGTTTACTTTTTGACATTCTATGAAGACTCCACTTTCCAAGCGTATTATTAGGTAATATGAGATTCAACAGTGGGCTGTATAATGAATCATTACCCAGTTACTTAATGCTACCTAGAAATGTAATCGATGACGTACTATTGTGTACTTGAATGCTATTTCAACTTTTAATTAAGAAAAATCGCCCATATCACAGGATTAGTAGCATGGCGCACTACTCACAGACAGCCATGATGGGCTGCTGAAAATCAACAAGCGTTTGATGATGACAGCACGCCTTGAGGATGATATTGACATATTACAAGCAAACGGTTACCCAGGTAACCTCTGGGATCCGACTTATCTTATGAAGTCCAGCCCACTGCATCTAGGTTTATCAGGGGAGTAGGGAGGAGTTGCCCCTGGGTGCTAATCATGTGTCATTCACATTTCCCCCTCTAAGGGTTAAGGTTAGGACCGGGGGAGTAGAAGCTGATCCTAGATCTTTATCTAGGGAAACTTTACCCCAGAGCTTTATCTGGAGATGAACAGGAAAATAACATGGAGAGGAAGTTTGCCTCGGGACTACATTTGCATTTCCTGCCTCCTTTGATGCAGTAGATGCAGTGTTTCTCCTCAGCTCTCAATGTCTAACCATATCCTCTGCTGTCGTTTTTCCTCAGAACTCAATGTCAAAACCATTTCATCTGCTGTCGTTTTTCCTCAGAACTCAATGTCAAACCATTTCATCTGCTGTCGTTTTTCCTCAGGTCTCAATGGCAAACAATTTCATCTGCTGTCATTTCTCCTCAGGACTCAATGTCAAACAATTTAATCTGCTGTCGTTTCTCCTCAGGACTCAATGTCAAACTATTTCCTCTGCTGTCATTTCTCCTTCGGACTCAATGTCAAACCATTTCCTCTGCTGTCGTTTCTCCTCAGGTCTCAATGACAAACAATTTCATCTGCTGTCGTTTCTCATCAGGACTCAATGTCAAACCATTTAATCTGCTGTCGTTTCTCATCAGGACTCAATGTCAAACCATTTCCTCTGCTGTCGTTTCTTCTCAGGACTCAATGTAAAACCATTTCATCTGCTGTCGTTTCTCATCAGGACTCAATGTCAAACCATTTCCTCTGCTGTCGTTTCTCCTCAGGACTCAATGTCAAACCATTTCATCTGCTATCGTTTCTCATTAGTACTCAACGTCAAACCATTTCATCTCCTGTCGTTTCTCCTCAGGACTCAATGTCAAACCATTTCATCTGCTATCGTTTCTCATTAGTACTCAACGTCAAACCATTTCATCTCCTGTCGTTTATCCTCAGGACTCAATGTCAAACCATTTCATCTGCTGTTGTTGGGATCTTATCGTGACAGCGTATATCACTTGAGTGTGAACTCATATGAGCCCATTGTTATGCTACAGCAGCACCACTTATACACATTCTCTACGCTTACCCTTATGTCAAAACCATTGCAACACACCAAAACTAACAACATAATGTCCTTCACTGAAATGACTCGAATCAACCATGACAAAACCAACATCTAAAAGCCTGTCAGTCTCTTCAAACTGCCCATATCATCAACATCCACTTTTATGAGAACCATCAATGTTCTCACTTGTAAAGCTACTGGTATCTCTTCACATCTCCAAAATAATATGTTTTTCAACAAGAAAGCCATTCTCACACTACTCTGCATTATCTTTAAATGGTTCTTTGCAGTTCAAAAACAGGGTTCCTTCCTCTTTAAGTGATAATTAAAATGTAGGGGCGGCGACTCTATACGATATATTGGGGCGTGGTTTGCTCACAGCTCTTTTTTGTGCAACCGTGAGTGAGAGTGTCATTCCAGTTTATCTAATCCGTTGTGTTATGCTACTACGTGTAACACGTGACTGTGGCCAGTGATGGTGTCTTGTGAAAGACTAACGTATGGTCTTGTGTTATCTGAGAACATTTGATTAAGTCAGTAGTTCTCAATTCCCGACTCAGGGACCCCCAGCTATTCCAGAGGTAGCACACCTGATTCAACTAGTTAATGAACACAATAATAAAACCTGTGTCTTTTTTAACAATATAACATGGATATTAAACCAGAATTTTTAAAAGAAAATGTATGGTTCTACAAAGAACCTTTGAGATTGAGAAAGAGTCTTTATAGAATCATTCTCCATATAGGTTCTATAAAGAACCATAAAAAGGGTTCTATATAGCCTCCAAAAGGGTTGTAACCACAAGCGGAACCCTTTTTTTACAACCTTTTTTTAATGGTTATTTTATAGAACCATAGGAGAGGATTCTTTATAGCACCATACAGGTTCCATTTAGAACCTTATGAGCATGGTTATTTATAGAACCTAAAAAAAAATAGGTTCTATATAGCACCAAAAAGGGTTCCGTTATGGTTACGAGCCAAAGAACCCCTATTTGGAATTATATATAACCATTTGTTTTAGTGTGCAGTTCATAACATTAATCTGTTATTGACAGGTGCCACAGTTCATAACATTAGTCTGTTATTGAGAAGTGCCACATTTTACATTTACATTTTAGTCATTTAGCAGACGCTCTTATCCAGAGCGACTTACAGTTAGTGAATACATATTTTTTTTATACTGGCCCCCCGTGGGAATCGAACCCACAACCCTGGCATTGCAAACGCCATGCTCTATCAACTGAGCTACATCCCTGCCGGCCATTCCCTCCCCTACCCTGGACGACGCTGGGCCAATTTTGCGCCGCCCATGAATCTCCCGGTCGCGGCCGGCGGCGACAGAGCCTGGATTCGAACCAGGATCTCTAGTGGCACAGTTAGCACTGCGATGCAGTGCCTTAGACCCCTGCACCACTCAGGAGTCCTCAAGGAGTGCCACAGTTCATAACATTAGTCTGTTACTGATAGGTGCCACAGTTCATAACATTAGTCTGTTACTGAGAAGTGCCACAGTTCATAACATTAGTCTGTTACTGATAGGTGCCACAGTTCATAACATTAGTCTGTTATTGAGAAGTGCCACAGTTCATAACATTAGTCTGTTATTGAGAAGTGCCACAGTTCATAACATTAGTCTGTTATTGAGAAGTGCCACAGTTCATAACATTAGTCTGTTACTGATAGGTGGCACAGTTCATAACATTAGTCTGTTACTGAGAAGTGCCACAGTTAATAACATTAGTCTGTTACTGAGAAGTGCCACAGTTCATAACATTAGTCTGTTACTGATAGGTGCCACAGTTCATAACATTAGTCTGTTATTGAGAAGTGCCACAGTTCATAACATTAGTCTGTTATTGAGAAGTGCCACAGTTCATAACATTAGTCTGTTATTGAGAAGTGCCACAGTTCATAACATTAGTCTGTTACTGATAGGTGGCACAGTTCATAACATTAGTCTGTTACTGAGAAGTGCCACAGTTAATAACATTAGTCTGTTACTGAGAAGTGCCACAGTTAATAACATTAGTCTGTTATTGAGAAGTTTCACAGTTCATAACATTAGTCTGTTATTGAGAAGTGCCACAGTTCATAACATTAGTCTGTTATTGATAGGTGCCACAGTTCATAACATTAGTCTGTTATTGAGAAGTGCCACAGTTCATAACATTAGTCTGTTACTGATAGGTGCCACAGTTCATAATATTAGTCTGTTACTGATAGGTGCCACAGTTCATAACATTAGTCTGTTACTGATAGGTGCCACAGTTCATAACATTAGGTTGTTACTGATAGGTGCCACAGTTCATAACATTAGTCTGTTACTGATAGGTGCCACAGTTCATAACATTAGTCTGTTATTGATAGGTGCCACAGTTCATAACATTAGTCTGTTACTGATAGGTGCCACAGTTCATAACATTAGTCTGTTACTGATAGGTGCCACAGTTCATAACATTAGTCTGTTATTGATAGGTGCCACAGTTCATAACATTAGTCTGTTATTGAGAAGTGCCACAGTTCATAACATTAGTCTGTTACTGATAGGTGCCACGGTTCCTAATTGAACAGCTGTTTATGACAGGATAAAGGTTATGGTCCCCTTCATAATGTACACTCTAAAACAAACGGTTCTATATAGTGCTAAATAAGGCTTCTTTGGCTTGTAACCATAGCGGATCCCTTTTTGCTGCTATGTAGAACCATTTTTTGAAGGTTCCATAGCTACCCGGTCTGTCTGCATTGACTCTTTAGACTCATCACATACGCTGCTGCTACTGTTTATTACCTAACCTGTTGCCTAGTCACTTTACCACTACCTATATGTACATATCTACCTCAATTACCTCGTACCCCTGCACGTCGACTTGGTACTGCTACCCCATGTATATAGCCAAGTTATCGTTACTCATTATGTATTTATTCCTCGTGTTATTTTTCTTTTGAATCATTTCTCTGTTCTTTTCTCTCTGCGTTGTTGGGAGGGGCCCGTAAGTAAGAATTCTACACCTGCTGTTTACGAAGCATGTGACAAATAACATTTGATTTGGCCATGCTCACAAGATTCTAAATGGAACTTGTATGGTGCTATAAAGAATACTTTCCTATGGTTCTATAAAAAAAAATTAAAAAAAATAACATAAAAAAAAGTTAGATATAGCTCCAATAAAGGATTACGCTACAGTTACAACCCTTTTTGTTGCTGAATATAAGCATTTTTTTTTTATGGTTCTTTAGAGAACCTTTATGGAGAATGGTTCTATAAAGAACAATTTCTCAATCTCAAAGGTTCTTTGTAGATCCTTTTGAAGAACCAT
The DNA here is from genome assembly GCF_964263955.1 of Coregonus lavaretus. Lineage (NCBI taxonomy): Eukaryota > Metazoa > Chordata > Actinopteri > Salmoniformes > Salmonidae > Coregonus > Coregonus lavaretus. The sequence goes on along the minus strand of NC_140006.1, from coordinate 44,952,079 downwards.
ACAGGGTTTTAGTTATTTTTATTCTATTTAGCCAAATTCTATATTCTTAAAATTCCGTAGGTTTTTCTAGTGTGTTAATGAACCATTTGAATCAGGTGTGCCAGCTCTGGAACAGATGAGGAGGAGAAAATGGAGAACCACTGACCTAGTCAACTGCTCTCAATTGACACAAGGCCGTACGTGAGTCTTTCACAAGACAACGTCAGTGGCAATAGTCATATGTAACAAGTGATGGCATAACACAACAGATTAGATAAACTGGAATGACACTCTCACTCAAGGTTACACAAAATAGCTGTGGGCAAACCACGTCCCAAAATAAAAAAAATGTTTACTACAAAGAACCATTGAATGGCTCAAAGGGTTCTTTGAGTCATTATGGTTCCATATAGAACAATCACCCTTCCCAAAGAACCGTTGAGGAACCCTTTTCTTAGTGTGTACGCAAAGGCATATGGCTTGTTGTTTTTCTTTCTTGGGACCTGTATAACACAAGTGTGCTTTCAGCCTACAAATGTAGGATCTTAATTTGAGCCAGTTTTCTGCAGCAGGAAAATAATCCTGCAGTAACAGGAAATGTGAATTATAATTCATTTAAATGTTTATGTAGGGGTTGATACATTTTACGTTAGGGCAAATCAAGCCTGACATTTTAAAGTGGAAATTACAAACTTTAGAAGGCTTTTTATACCTTGAATACACTACAAGTTTCTTGCTATGACGGAAAAAATTATCATCAACAAAAGAGTGATCAAATTAAGATCCCACATGTGTATGTAAAACTTTGGGACGAGATGTACCCAACCAAAGCTAGTCAGCTCAGTATCAATTCATTGAGGTGGTTTTATTCGGCAGAAACTTTAAAGGAAGACTCAGCAATATGACGTTGCAACGAACAGCACCGCAGATACTGAGATGAGAGTGATGAAAGACTCTCACAGTCACAAAGTACAGTATCAGTGCATGTCCCCATCACATGAGGTTGGTGGCACCTTAATTGGGGAGGATGGGCTGGTGGTAATGGCTGGAGCGGTATAGGTGGAAGGGTATCAAATACATTAAAACACATGGTTTCCATGATGCCATTCCATTCGCTCCGTTCCAGACATTATTAAAAGCCGTCCTCCCCTCAGCAGCCTCCACTGGTGCACAGGTATGTTTCATCTGCTACAACGGGGTAGCTACGGGACCAAAACAGCGGAGAAGTTTAGCCTCTTTAGCACTTTCAAGGTTCATAGTTGTTACGGAAGTTGACCCACTACGTGTTTATTTTCGTGCATTCAACGTCATCTCGCTGACTCCACCTTCATATTATGACTGAGTCACTTGGCTCATCAACATCGTGAATTCAGTAATGCACAAACGTTGAAAGGTCAACTTCAGGCAACAAATCCAAAGAAGCTTAAGGTCAGGGTTACGGTTATGGGATATGACACTCTAAATATGACACAGTAAAGTAACCTCTCTCTTTTGATCAGTTCCTTAGCAGACAAAAAGCTGTTTATTGGTGATGACTGTCATTACACTTTAATAGTAGGCACGCAATTCATCTGATACGAAATGCCCTGTGATGAGCCTTACTATCGTTCTCTCTTTTACTCAGACTTTATTTTTATTGAATAATAATAATAATAATTAGGTGGCCGTTTACATTTGTCCTACTTCACACATGTGAAGTACTACTGTGTGTATTATACACATGTACTAGTGTGTGTTATACACATGTGAATTGGAAATGTGTTTTTTGCATATCCCACTCCCCCTTGAGACACACCCTCGGAGAGTGGGGGTCACGGCCAGCGATCGGCCATTATTGACGCCGACCGTGGAGCAGGGTTAAGTGCCTTGCTCAAGGGCACATCGGCAGATTTTCCACCCAGTCGGCTCGGGGATTCGAACCAGCGACCTTTCAGTTACTGGCCCAACGCTCTTAATATGCAATATCTTTTTATAGGCAAATGAGTTAATTAATTATGCATATTTCAGAGTCCTTGTGAGGTTGTACTGTGCTATTCATTCTGTCTATACTTGGAAGACCTTGGACCCAAATATATAAAATAACTGTTCAGTGCTTATCAGAGAGTTATTTGAGATATTTAAGCAATACTTTGAGGGAGTTGCCTGCATTTGCATATTCCCAGAGGGAAAAACTCATAATGACGTAATTTCAACCAGTTTTGCCTGCTGGTTTACCGCCATGCTTTTATAAAGATGTACAGTGATGCCTTTTTAATGCTATCATTAGCATGATGCCTTTTTAATGCTATCATTAGCATGACATAACATGTATGACATGACAACAAAGATTTAATATAAGTAGTATAATGCTATTGTGGTATTTAACATGGCAAACATTTGGAAAACATATTACCACACCATGCACATTAACAAGGTAATATCCATTTTCATAGTCAGAATGTATATTTACATTTTCATTTTGGTAATTTAGCAGACGCTCTTATCCAGAGTTAGTGCATTCATCTTAAGGGGGGGGCGATAAGACTGACTGAGTTGTCTTACTGTATTTAAGATGAGGGACAGCACTCGACTAGAATTGCCCTAGTCAGACTATACCAACAACAAGAACGAATTGAAAGACGCAAATACTTTCAGAGATGAGTTGTCTTCCCAGACTATAGATGAGCACATGGTAGTTCTAATGTTGTGTCCAGAGACATGACTGTCCTAATATGGACACTGTATTCTCATGAATATTCGTGACCTGTTATGTCATGCTCATGCCAGATACTGCGAATAACAAGTATCATTACCAAGATTTGTTTCCATGGTTTTTTGTATTCTTTGCCTGCTGCCTGTGTATTGACGACACTATGAAAAAGATGCTCTGGTGTTCCCTTTCTCAACTGTCACCAAGTTTAACATCGAGTGCTAGCTGGCCGTGATGTGTCCTAGGCAGCCAGGGGTTGCGTCCCCAGTGACACCCTTATTCTCTATGTAGTGCACTACTATGGGCCCTAGTGTAAAGTAGTGCAATACATAGGGAATAGGGTGCTATTTTGGACGCAGTGTTTGGAGATGGCTCCTCCAACCTGGCAAACTGGATCTCCAGGAGACAAAACAAAGACTTATCAAAGGCCTGCAGCACCAAACCTAAGCAGACTTTGAGTTAGTGGCTGTGTTTGTTTGTTTGTCTCCGAATGCGCGCGTGTGTATTGTGTGGGGGGGGGGGGGGGGGGGGGGTGTAGAGAGAGATAAAAACAAAACAATCCACTATATATTAGGTGTAAATGGTGAGTGTGCCACCTTAGCAGCCAAACACACTGAAGGTACCCTCTTGCCACTCAAAATGTTGTTTGTGAAAATGCTTAACCCGGACCCTGACCTAGACAAAATTAATTCATAAAATGTCAGCGCCCAAACTTGTCCCGCTCGGGCTACAAATCAAAACTGTACAGGAACGGACCACCACATCAGGGATGGAAATTGGTATATGAGAATGACATTTTTGGTGTATCCTGTACATTCATCGAAATACTCATCATTCAGAGCAACACAAAATACACTCAGGCGGCTGAGACCTCAAATTGTGTGTGTGAGAGGGATTTCAAACCACCTGCACTTTGCGACATTGAATTGTATTTTTTTTTACTCTCAACTCACAGGGCTGCATATAGTGGCGCCTGAGTCAAATAGGTTCTCATTACCTTGGAAGTATGCTGCTTCTTGGCATCCTGATCATGTTCATACCCTTTATCTTGGCCTTTAATGGAGGGGGGGGGGGTGGGGGTGTAGCTGGCTGGAGGAGCATTCTCTCTCCCAGGACACCACCACACATTTACCATCTCTAAGCAGAGACACAAAGAATACAATTACATACACCGTCTCTAAGCAGAGACACATTGCCAAGCACTGAACCCTGGGCCACTTAACCCTGAGTACCATCAAACCTTTGTGGCTCATAAAATGTATTCATCTTGGGAGGGCCGGCCCTAGCCTTTTGGGGGCCCCTTACATATTTAAAAATGTTAAAAGTTAAGTTCCTGCAATTCTACATATTTTGCCATGGGGCGTAGATAGGACTGGGCTGTATCCCGTATTTTACTATGTACCGGTATTGATGCACCGACCGGTTTGAGTTTTTACTTGACCTTCTATAACGGTATTTCAATGTTTGGTAAGTTAAATGTGATACGCAACTCCGGTGAGTATGAAATGTCAGTTTTTATAGTTTAATCCGTTTGCTTCTTGAGTCATCTCCCTCCCTCTCCTCCTGCATGCCGTTAACCTCACCAAGCCCCGCCCCCTGTCACTCAAGGAGAAAGCAGTTGCTCAACCATGGGGTCACGAGCCCTTTCTTGCCGTTTACTCCGCATGGTCAGATGGATGCAATGTTGGTTACATGCTGCTTTCCACAAGCGTTCTAAAATTACAATATTTCTTTATGCATCTTACTGTCTGCAAACTACTGTCTGCTAGTTAATCTTTTCTTAGCAAGGTGTTGCTAAAATAATGTGTGTTAGCTGCTAATGCTAATCACTAGTTAGCTGGCTAAAATAAGAGTCAGAGCAAACGTAGCTAGCTAGCTAATACAGCCTGGTTAGCTGCTAATGCTAATAAATAGTTAGTTAGCTGCAAACGTAGCTAGCTAGCTAATACAGCCTGGTTAGCTGCTAATGCTAATCAATCGTTAGTTAGCTGCAAACGTAGCTAGCTAGCAGCCTGGTACCAGTGATGGTGTAGGCCGAGATAAGCATGTTGTTTGTGCAACGGTATCTTATCAAAGAGGAATAGGTGAAGCATGAATATGTTGGCTAACTAGCTAGCTACATGAAGTATGAAAACATGTAATGTAACATCTAATTAGGCTCACCTGGAAACACTGATGAAAACTTTGGTTTCTACACTGTCGACAATTCCTCACTGGTTTGTCAAACAACAATGTATTCAAGGTGCTGCCCAATATATTCCAAATATAGAGTTAGAATAATCATTCCATTTCCATGATTCCAACAGTTAAATTAACTAGGCCTAGATTTGTTTGCCCATAACATAGATTTGTTTGCCCATAACATGCTGCGTGGCACAGTGTGGACATGTAAATAAAAAGGCAGGAAATGCAGAAATAGATGAAAATGCAGAGAAAAAAATTGGTTTGGAGTTGGATTTAACAGTATAAATGGAGAAAGCCCCATTGGAATCACTTATAATGTACAGTACCAGTCAAAAGTTTGGACACACCTACTCAATCAAGGGTTTTTCTACATTGTACAATAATAGTGAAGACATCGAAACTATGAAATAACACATATGGAATCATGTAGTAACCAAAAAAGTGTTAAACAAATCAATATATATTTTATATTTTAGATTCTTCAAATAGCCACCCTTTGCCTTGATGACAGCTTTGCATACTCTTGGCATTCTCTCAACCAGCTTCATGAGGAATGCTTTTCCAACAGTCTTGAAGGAGTTCCCACATATACGGAGTGCTTGTTGGCTGCTTTTCCTTCAATCTGCAGTCCAACTCATCCCAAACCATCTCAATTGGGTTGAGGTCAGGTGATTGTGGAGGCCAGGTCATCTGATGCAGCACTCCATCACTCTCCTTCTTGGTCAAATAGCCCTTACACAGCCTGGAGGTGTGTTTTGAGTCATTGTCCTGTTGAAAAACAAATGATAGTCCCACTAAGCGCCAACCAGATGGGATGGCGTATCGCTGCAGAATGCTGTGGTAGCCATGCTGGTTAAGTGTGCCTTGAATTCTAAATAAATCACAGACAGTGTCACCAGCAAAGCACCATCACACCATAACACCTCCTCCATGTTTCACGGTGGGAACCACACATGCGGAGATCATTCGTTCACCTACTCTGCGTCTCACAAAGACACTGCGGATGGAAACAAAAATCTCCATATTGGACTCATCAGACCAAAGGACAGATTTCCACCGGTCTAATGTCCATTGCTCGTGTTTCTTGGCCCAAGCAAGTCTCTTCTTCTTACTGGTGTCTTTTTAGTAGTGATTTCTTTGCAGCAATTTGACCATGAAGGCCTGATTCACACAGTCTCCTCTGAACAGTTGATGTTGAGATGTGTCTGTTACTTGAACTCTGTGAAGCATTTATTTCTTCGCAGCAATTCGACCATGAAGGCCTGACTGGGCTCCCGAGTGGCGCAATGAGAGATGTGAAACATTCTTCCTAAGGAACTCCCCTCACCTGGTTGTCTAGAGCGGTGTTCGAATACCCATACTAACATACTGTAAACGAATTGTATCCTTTCAGTTGAGTGTACTAGCGCTTCGCCTGTCTACCGGAAGTTGATGCTGTTGCTATGCAACTTCTTGCTAGCTTGTTAGCATAGCTAACAAATTACTAGCTAGACATTTTACAACTTCATTAACAATGTCCATTGAGAACGCACAACGACTATACCACTTAGTTAAGCTAAGAATGACATGAATAATCAAGTCAATAAACCTTGGGTAGTTAGTTAGATTGCATATAGTTAATATACTGGCAAGTTCGATGGATTAGTAGCCAACTAAAGTTAGTTAGGTACAGCAGCGGTCTAAGGCACTGCATCTCAGTGCTTGAGGCGTCACTAAAGACCCCCTGGTTCGATTCCAGGCTGTATCACAACCGGCCGTGATTGGGAGTCCCATTGGGCGGCGCCCAATTGGCCCAGCGTCGTCCGGGTTTGGCCGGTGTAGGCCGTCATTGTAAATAAGAATTTGTTCTTAACTGACTTGCCTAGTTAAATAAAGGTAAAATAAAAAATTCACGCAGTATCCTCTGAACAGTTGATGTTGAGATGTGTCTGTTACTTGAACTCTGTGAAGCATTTATTTGGGCTGCAATCTGAACTTATCCTAAGCATCAGAGGTAACTGTGGGTCTTCCTTTCCTGTGGCGGTCCTCGTGAGAGCCAGTTTCATCATAGCACTTAATGTTTTTTGCGACTGCACTTGAATAAACTTTTCCGTATTGACTGACGTCCATGTCTTAAAGTAATGATGGACTGTCGTTTCTCTTTGCTTATTTGAGCTGTTCTTGCCATAATATGGACTTGGTCTTTTACCAAATAGGGCTATCTTCTGTATACCACCCCTACCTTGTCACAACACAACTGATTGGCTCAAACGCATTAAGAAGGAAAGAAATTCCACAAATTAACTTTTAATAAGGCACACCTGTTAATTGAAATGCATTCCAGGTGACTACCTCATGAAGCTGGTTGAGAGAATGCCAATAGTGTGCAAAGCTGTCATCAAAGCAAATGGTGGCTACTTCATATAGAATATATTTTGATTTGTTTAAAACTTTTTTGGTTACTACATGATTACATATGTGTTATTTCATAGTTGTGAAGTCTTCACTATTATTCTACAATGTAGAATAATAGTAAAAATAAAGAAAAATCCTTGAATGAGTAGGTGTGTCCAAACTTTTGACTGGTACTGTATGTGTTGCCACCCTAGGGTCATGAACTACTCATAAAGCATATTTAGAACTTGTATTATTCAAAAACATAAAATCCCTGCAAACACTGTCATACTGTCAAAAATGTGAAATATATTGTGATATGATATTTTGTCCCTATCAAATCAAATCAAATTGTATTGGTCACATACACATATTTAGCAGATGTTATTGTGGGTGTAGCGAAACGATTGTGTTCCTAGCTCCAACAGTGCAGTAGTATCTAAAAATTCACAACAATACACACAAATGTAAAAGAAATTTAAAAAATGGAATTAAGAAATATATAAATATTAGGAAAAATACAATAGAATACAGCATGTAAACATTATTAAAGTGACTAGTGTTCCATTATTAAAGTGACCAGTGATTCCATGTCTATGTACATAGGGCAGCATTCTCTAAAATGCAGGGTTGAGTAACTGGGTGGTAGCCGGCTAGTGATGGCTATTTAACAGTCTGATGGCCTTGAGATAGAAGTTGTTTTACAGTCTCACGTTCCCAGCTTTGATGCACCTGTACTGACCTCGCCTTCTGGATAATAGCGGGGTGAACAGGCCATGGCTCGGGTGGTTGATGTCCTTGATTTTCGGGGTGCTGTAGGTGTCCTGGAGGGCAGGAAGTCCCCGGTAATGCGTTGAAATCACCCAGCCCTAGGCGTACAGAAAATGCGTGACTTATGCCATGTTAATATTTATTTTATTTTGTTAATATTGTTAATAACAAACGGGGCCTCCTGGAGGTCAGGGCCCGTGCCTTTCGTGCCCGGTCGGTAATTCGACCAATCTAAAATATGTTAGCTGACATGTGCTAATTGAGTGACTGTCAGTGACTGACATAACAAGAGGAAAACTGCTGATGCACAAACAAACTTAGAAATTACACCTTGTATATGCTACCATTCTAACTCTCAACAGTAAATTGAAACCCTGACTAAGTTCCTTTTTATTTTTTGTCGGGGGCCCCCTAGTGGGGCCCCCTAGTGGCCAGGGGCCCTAAGTGACCGCCCATGTAGCTTATGCCCAGGGCCAACCCTGCATCTTGGGATAGAAAGTCAGGGCCTCATTAAAGTTAAATTGCTCATGTCTCTAGTACGAACCATATCATTCTATGCAATCATGTGAGTGTAGTTCACCGAACCTCCACTTCAATCTCTTCTTGACCCCTCTTTGACCTATTTCTCCTCTCTGCAGCAACCCCAGCAGCCGATTGACCTATTTTCCCCTCTCTGCAGCATCTACAGCAGCCGATTGATCTATTTTCCCTCTCTGCAGCAACACAGCAGCCGATTGCCATGCTCAGGGAGCTCAAGTAGGTCCTCTCTGCACAATGCGTTTTATGACACATGCTCGAAGAGAAATACAGCTTAGCTCGCCTTTCACTCTCCAGTATTGAGTGTTGTGGTATTGTAGACATCACTACAGACACTTGGGAATGAAAGCTATCTTGTGTGTGTATGTCCTGACATGCATGTGTAACTGATAGATGCACACACACACACAATTAATATTATTTGGTTGTATTGTTTATTTTATTGTGTACATTTGTCTTTAGTTGTCCTTTTTATTTTATTTATTTTATTTATAAGTCTGTCATGTAAATTGTAAAGTATTTTTATCTGTAATGTATTTTTTGTTAAGTGTCAGACCCCAGTAAGACTAGCTATCGCTAATGGGGATCCTACATAAAATCAAAATGTTTATATTTTGTTTTAAACCTTTGAAGAGTGTCTGTCGGTCTTCCCTCGCCTCAAACAGCGTTCATCGTCTAGCGCCAAGAGAGACAATGGAGTGTTGCAAGATGTGAACTATCTGTGGAATATGGTTGCTGCAGCAGCAACAGCAGGTCTGCCAAACACACTGAAATTCTCATTGGGAATGGATTACTATTGTGTCTTTCGAGGGCAGCCTTTGGTTCTTAGGAGTTTGTGGGCTTGTGATTGAGCAACATGAAAAGCAAATCCCCTCCAACTTCCCTGTTCTCGTCCCCCCCCCCCTCCGAAATATATTCTCAACTCATCAGCATGCATAATATACCCTATTTTACCTCATACCATTCTAACTCTACATTCACTACAGTGTCAGTTGGAGCAGCATAAGGTAAAATAGGGTGAATATCCTGGAGTTAAATTCCTCCTCCTACATTGCTTTTAACTTCAATATTGACTCAACTAAGCATATTATCAAAGTTGAGCTCTTTTGGTCAGCACACACAAGAAAACAAGCTTAAAACAGAGCACATTGAGACTAGTTTCCTTGTTCTTTTTCTTACGGAGAAAAAAACACGTAGGCTCCTGCATGCGGTGCTGAGCGAAATGAGACGGAAGCAGATGACGCCGAGACAGACGTTCTTGTATAGACCCCTAGATTGCTTTGCCTTTGATGGACTCGGAATTTAAAACCAATTTGCTTTCAGTAATGAGAATCTACATTAGAGGCCTAATTGAGAGAAAGTGAGGGGAAAGGGACAGCGAGACAGAGAAGGCGGTGAACGTTGGACCCAGAGTGGAGAAGCAGGGGTTGGTGGGTGGGATTGTGGTTGGGGGGGAGGGGGGGGGGGAGTCACATTTGCACCTTAATTACAAAGCAGGTGCTGCCAGTCCAGTCGTAATGGCTCAGGCAGAAAGGTCAAGAGGGTTTAACCGTCATTTTCCCCCTCTTCAGATCCTTTTTGGTATTTCACTGTTTCACTTTTCCCATTTCAATAAATCAGCATCTTATTAGCAGGTTGATGGGCCGATGGAACCAGAAAATGAGACATTGTGTCTCTGTTAGTTTGTTAGTTTATTCAGCAAATCAGTGACGTGTGTAACAATGACACTCTAGAATTGATCAAGATCATATGAAAAGAAGCAAAGAAAACAAAATAAAAAATGCAATTCACTGAGTAGATCAAACGCACAGACCATAATGTTGTCATGCCATTGGCTGAGCTCCTCAGAACGATTAGGTGGGAAGAGTTTTATGTCAGGGAGGTAAACAACACTAAGATTGACAGTGAAATCAATCCACTCAGGATGAAAGAGCTTTCAGAGCGTTGAAGGAAGTGTTCTATTTGAGGACCGCTTTATGCTTTCAACATACTTATTTTTCTGATTTTGTGAAAGACTGGCATTGTGATATCTGCAATTAGTGTTGAATGGGGGCCCACTCTTTGGCGCACTCACAGACAATTTCACTTTCACTCAACCACTGCCTGGCTCTTAAAGCTGCAATCCATATTTGGTGACACTGCCACGTCTGTTTGCTATATTATAACAACAAAGAAGCTACTTCAAACAACCAACACTGTTTTTCCCACTCTGGACAATGGCGCCGGAGGGGATGGCTGCCGTTTTACGGGCTCCTAACCAACTGTGCTATTTTGTGTGTTTTTTTCGCATTGTTTGTTACTTATTTTGTACATAATGTTGCTGCTACCGTCTCTTATGACCAAAAGAGCTTCTGGATATTAGAACAGTGATTACTCACCTCAAACTGGAATAAAAAAAATTATTTAATGAGTCCGACGCGTAGTATATACTGTTTCTCTGAGACCAGGCCCAAATCCCCATCATTCACGTGAAGAAAAGACAGAGGTACAGGGGGCGGAGATCGGGGTGCCTTGTGAGAATTTGTCGGCGAGTGGGTAACCCGCCTCTACCATCCGTTCTATTGGCCAACGTGCAACAACTGGAGAATAAACTGGATGAGCTCCGTTCGAGACTATCCTACCAACCGGACATAAAAAAAACTGTAATATCTTATGTTTCACCGAGTCGTGGCTGAACGACGACATGGATAATATACAGTTGGCTGGGTTTTCCGTGCATCGGCAGGACAGAACTGCTACGTCTGTGAAGACGAGGGGTGGTGGTGTGTGTCTATTTGTCAATAACAGCTGGTGCGCGATGTAAAATATTTAGGAAGTCTGGAGATATTGCTCGCCTGAGGTAGAGTACCTCATGATAAGCTGTAGACCACACTATCTACCAAGAGAGTTCTCATCTATATTATTCGTAGCCGTCTATTTACCACCACAAACCGACGCTGGCACTAAGACCTTAGCACTCAAAGAGCTGTATGAGGCCATAAGCAAACAAGAAAATGCTCATCCAGAAACGGTGCTCCTAGTGGCCGGGGAATTTAATGCAGGCAAACTTAAATCTGTTTTACCTCATTTCTACCAGCATGTCACATGTGCAAACAGAGATTAAAAAAAACTCTAGACCACCTTTACTCCACACACAGAGACGCATACAAAGCTCTTCCTCAACCTCCATCTGGCAAATCTGACCATAATTCTATCCTCCTGATTCCCGCTTAAAGGCAAAAACTCAAGCAGGAAGTACCAGTGACTCGCTCAATACGGAAGTGTTCAGATGACACAGATGCTACGCTACAGGACTGCTTTGCTAGCACAGACTGGAATATCTTCAGATTCATTCGATGGCATTGAGGAGTTTACCATATACAGTGAGGGAAAAAAGTATTTGATCCCCTGCTGATTTTGTAAGTTTGCCCACTGACAAAGAAATGATCAGTCTATAATTTTAATTGTAGGTTTATTTGAACAGTGACAAACAGAATAAGAACAACAAAAATCCAGAAAAATGTATGTCAAAAATGTTATAAATTGATTTGCATTTTAATGAGGGAAATAAGTATTTGACCCCCTCTCAATCAGAAAGATTTCTGACTCCCAGGTGTCTTTTATACAGGTAACGAGCTGAGATTAGGAGCACACTCTTAAAGGGAATGCTCCTAATCTCAGCTTGTTACCTGTATATAAGACACCTGTCCACAGAAGCAATCAATCAATCAGATTCCAAACTCTCCACCATGGCCAAGACCAAAGAGCTCTCCAAGGATGTCAGGGACAAGATTGTGGACCTACACAAGGCTGGAATGGGCTACAAGACCATCGCCAAGCAGCTTGGTGAGAAGGTGACAACAGTTGGTGCGATTATACGCAAATGGAAGAAACACAAAATAACTGTCAATCGCCCTCTCTCACTGTTCAAATAAACCTACCATTAAAATTATAGACTGATCATTTATTTGTCAGTGGGCAAACATACAAAATCAGTAGGAAATCAAATACTTTTTTCCCTCACTGTAGGTCACCGGTTTCATTAATAACTGCATCGACGACGTCGTCTCCACAGTGACCGTACATACATATCCCAACCAGAAGCCATGGATTACAGGCAACATCCGCACCGAGCTAAAGGCTAGAGCTGCCGCATTCAAGGAGAGGGACATTAATCCGGACGCTTATAAGAAATCCCGCTATGCCCTCAGACGAAACATGAAACAGGCAAAAGCATCAATACAAGACTAAAGATCGAATCCTACTACACCGGCTCTGACGCTCATCGGATGTGGCAGGGTTTGCAAACTATTATAGACTACAGAGGGAAACCCAGCCGTGAGCTTCCCAGTGACGCGAGCCTACCAGACGAGCCAAAATAACTTTTATGCTCGCTTCGAGACAAGCAACACTGAAGCATGCATGAGAGCACCAGCTGTTCCGGACAACTGTGTGATCACGCTCTCCATAGCTGATGTGAGTAAGACCTTTAAACATGTCAACATTCACAAGGCCGTGGGGCCAGAAGGATTACCAGGACATGTACTCAGAGCATGCGTGGACCAACTGGCAAGTGTCTTCACTGACATTTTCAACCGCTCCCTGACCGAGTCTGTAATACCTACATGTTTCAAGCAGACCACTATAGTCCCTGTGCCCAAGAAAGCTAAGGTAACCTGCCTAAATGACTACCGTCTCGTAGCACTCACGTCGGTAGCCATGAAGTGCTTTGAAAGGCTGGTCATGGCTCACATCAACACCATCATCCCGGAAACCATAGACCCACTCCAATTCGTATACCGCCCCAACAGATCCACAGATGACGCAATCTCAATCACACTCCACACTGCCCTTTTCCACCCGGACAAAATGTACACCTAGAGTTGAAGTCGGAAGTTTCAACTCTAGGTGTACACCTTAGCCAAATACATCAGTTTTTCACAATTTCTGACATTTAATCCTAGTAAAAATTCCTTGTCTTAGGTCAGTTAGGATCACCACCTTATTTTAAGAATGTGAAATGTCAGAATAATAGTAGAGATAATGATTTATTTAACCTTTTATTTATTTCATCACATTCCCAGTGGGTCAGAAGTTTACATACACTCAATTAGTATTTGGTAGCATTGCCTTGAAATTGTTTAACTTGGGCCAAACGTTTCTGGTAGCCTTCCACAATAAATTGGGTGAACTTTGGCCCATTCCTCCTGACAGAGCTTGTCACGCCCTGGCTCTGGGACTCTGTAATGTTGAGCCAGGGTGTGTTGTTTCTTTGTGTTTTGTGTGCTAGGGTGATAGTCTAGTTTTGTATTTCTATGTTGGCCAGGGTGGCTCCCAATCAGCCACGGCTGTAGCTCGTTATCTCTGATTGGGAGCCATACTTAGGTAGCCGTTTGGCATTCATTTGGTGTGGTTTCTTGTTCCGTGTTGGTTTGTGTATGTAACCAAGGATGTCACGTTATCATTTTGTTGTTTTGTTCGTGTGATCATTATTTAAATAAATATGTTCGCAAATAACGCTGCGCATTGGTCCTCTGTTCCCGACGAACGTGACAGAAGAAACCACCAAAACTGGACCAAGCAGCGTGTCCAGGAGCCATCGCCAGGGGAATCTCTAGCGGATCTCCTGTGCCACCTCGACTGGGTCAAGCCGTGTGAGGAGGAGAGAGGCTGGAGTTGGAAGCAGAAGAGCGAGAGTTGGGCGAGAATTATAGAGGCCTGGTCCACGGGGAGGAGAGACTCCCATAAATTTTTTAGGGGGGGGCTCACGGCGTGGACGACGGGGCAGCAGGAGGCCGCGATAGAGCGGTTAGTAGAGGAGGCCGCCAGGTTACAGGGGCCACTGGTCACAAAAGGGGAGGAAAGTGTAGAGGCACGGCGAGAGGTACTGGGGTGTGTTACCAGTCCGGTCCGGCCCGTTCCTGATCCCCGCGTAGGGCCAGTGGTGTGTGTCCCCAGTACGGTCCGGCCTGTTCCTGTCCCTCGCACCGAGCCTGTGGTGCGCGTCGCCAGCCTGGTTCGGCCCGTCCCTGCTCCCCGCACCAAGTCAATGGTGCGCGTCGTCAGCCCGGTCCGGCCTGTTCCTGCTCCCCGCACCAAGCCAGTGGTGCGCTTAGTCAGCCTGATTCGGCCCGTCCCTGCTCCCCGCACCAAGCCAATGGTGCGCGTCGTCAGCCCGGTCCGGCCTGTTCCTGCTCCCCGCACCAAGCCAATGGTGCGCGTCGTCAGCCCGGTCCGGCCCGTCCCTGCTCCCCGCACCAAACCAGTGGTGCGCTTCGTCAGCCCGGTTCGGCCCGTCCCTGCTCCCCGCACCAAGCCAATGGTGCGCGTCGTCAGCCCGGTCCGGCCCGTCCCTGCTCCCCGCACCAAGCCTGTGGTGTGCGTCGTCAGTCCGGCACAGCCCGTGCCTATTCCACCGGTGCCTGGTCCGGCACCGGTCAGCTGCTCCACTCCGGAGCTAGAGCAATCCGCTCCACCAGTGTTCAGTCCAGCTCCAGCCAGCAGGGCCAGACCGGACCAGGGGCGCTTTGGGGGGTTGGTTGGAGGGTGGGGGTCAAGCCCGGAGCCGGAACCGCCTCCGAGAAGGAATGCCCACCCGGCCCTCCCCTGTTCGGTTTATGTTTGGCGCGGTCGCAGTCCGCGCCTTTGGGGGGGGGTACTGTCACGCCCTGGCTCTGGGACTCTGTTATGTTGAGCCAGGGTGTGTTGTTTCTTTGTATTTTGTGTGCTAGGGTGATAGTCTAGTTTTGTATTTCTGTGTTGGCCAGGGTGGCTCCCAATCAGAGACGGCTGTAGCTCGTTATCTCTGATTGGGAGCCATACTTAGGTAGCCGTTTGGCATTCATTTGGTGTGGTTTCTTGTTCCGTGTTGGTTTGTGTATGTAACCAAGGACGTCACGTTATCGTTTTGTTGTTTTGTTTGTGTGATCATTATTTAAATAAATATGTTCGCAAATAACGCTGCGCATTGGTCCTCTGTTCCCGACGAACGTGACAGAGCTGGTGTAACTGAGTCAGGTTTATAGGCCTCCTTGCTCGCACATGCTTTTTCAGTCCTCCCACAAATGTTTGATTTTGAGGTCAGGGCTTTGTGATGGCCACTCCAATACCTTGATTTTGTTGTCCTTAAGCCATTTTGCCACAACTCTGGAAGTATGCTTGGGGTCATTGTCCATTTGGAAGACCCATTTGCGACCAAGCTTCCTGACTAATGTCTTGAGATGTTGCTTCAATATATCCACATAATATTCCTTCTTCATGATGCCATCTATTTTGTGAAGTGCACCAGTCCCTCCTGCAGCAAAGCAACCCCACAGCATGACGCTGCCTCCCCCCGTGCTTCACAGTTGGGTTGGTGTTCTTCGGCTTGCAAGCAACCCCCTTTTTCCTCCAAACGTAACGATGGTCATTTTGTTTAATCAGACCAGAGGACATTTCTCCAAAAAATGCGATCTTCGTCCCCATGAGCAGTTGCAAACCTTAGTCTGGCTTTTTTATGGCGGTTTTGGAGCAGTGGCTTCTTCCTTACTGAGCGGCCTTTCAGGTTATGTCGATATATGACTCGTTTTACTGTGGATTAGATACCTTTGTACCTGTTTCCTCCAGCATCTTCACAAGGTCCTTTGCTGTTGTTCTGGGATTGATTTGCACTTTTCGCACCAAAGTACGTTCATCTCTAGGAGACGGAACGCGTCTCCTTTCTGAGCGGTATGACGTCTGCGTGGGCCCATGGTGTTTATACTTACATTTACATTTTAGATTTACGTCATTTAGCAGACGCTCTTATCCAGAGCGACTTACAAATTGGTGCATTCACCTTATAGCCAGTGGGATAACCACTTTACAATATGTTTTTTTTTTTGGGGGGGGTGGTGGGGTAAGGGGGGGTAGAATAATTACTTTATCCTATCCCAGGTATTCCTTAAAGAGGTGGGGTTTCAAGTGTCTCCGGAAGGTGGTGAGTGACTCCGCTGTCCTAGCGTTGTGAGGGAGCTTGTTCCACCATTGGGGTGCCAGAGCAGCGAACAGTTTTGAATGGGCTGAGTGGGAACTGTGCTTCCGCAGAGGTAGGGGGGCCAGCAGGCCAGATGTGGATGAACGCAATGCCCTCGTTTGGGTGTAGGGACTGATCAGAGCCTGAAGGTACGGAAGTTCCGTTCCCCTCACAGCTCCGTAGGCAAGCACCATGGTCTTGTAGCAGATGCGAGCTTCAACTGGAAGCCAGTGGAGTGTGTGGAGGAGCGGGGTGACGTGAGAGAACTTGGGAAGGTTGAACACCAGACGGGCTGCGGCATTCTGGATGAGTTGTAGGGGTTTAATGGCACAGGCATGGAGCCCAGCCAACAGCGAGTTGCAGTAATCCAGACGGGAGATGACAAGTGCCTGGATTAGGACCTGTGCCGCTTCCTGTGTAAGGCAAGATCGTACTCTCCGAATGTTGTAGAGCATGAACCTACAGGATCGGGTCACCGCCTTGATGTTAGCGGAGAACGACAGGGTGTTGTCTAGGGTCACGCCAAGGCTCTTCGCACTCTGGGAGGAGGACACAACGGAGTTGTCAACCGTGATGGCGAGATCATGGAACGGGCAGTCCTTCCCGGGGAGGAAGAGCAGCTCCGTCTTGCCGAGGTTCAGCTTGAGGTGGTGATCCGTCATCCACACTGATATGTCTGCCAGACATGCAGAGATGCGATTCGCCACCTGGTTATCAGAAGGGGGAAAGGAGAAGATTAGTTGTGTGCCGTCTGCGTAGCCATGATAGGAGAGGCCATGTGAGGATATGACAGAGCCAAGTGACTTGGTGTATAGCGAGAATAGGAGAGGGCCTAGAACTGAGCCCTGGGGGACACCAGTGGTGAGAGCATGTGGTGCGGAGACAGATTCTCGCCACGCCACTTGGTAGGAGCGACCGGTCAGGTAGGACGCAATCCAAGAGTGAGCCGCGCCGGAGATGCCCAGCTCGGAGAGGGTGGAGAGGAGGATCTGATGGTTCACAGTATCAAAGGCAGCAGACAGGTCTAGAAGGACAAGAGCAGAGGAGAGAGAGTTAGCTTTAGCAGTGCGGAGAGCCTCCGTGACACAGAGAAGAGCAGTCTCAGTTGAATGACCAGTCTTGAAACTTGACTGGTTTGGATCAAGAAGGTCATTCTGAGAGAGATAGCAAGAGAGTTGGCTAAAGATGGCACGCTCAATAGTTTCGGAGAGAAA
Organism: Coregonus lavaretus; assembly: GCF_964263955.1. NCBI lineage: Eukaryota > Metazoa > Chordata > Actinopteri > Salmoniformes > Salmonidae > Coregonus > Coregonus lavaretus. The sequence goes on along the minus strand of NC_140006.1, from coordinate 44,934,360 downwards.
AGAAAGAAGGGATACTGGTCTGTAGTTGTTGACATCAGAGGGATCGAGTGTTGGTTTTTTGAAAAGGGGTACAACTCTCGCTCTCTTGAAGACGGAAGGGACATAGCCAGCGGTCAAGGATGAGTTGATCAGCGAGGTGAGGTAGGGGAGAAGGTCACCGGAGATGGTCTGGAGAAGAGAGGAGGGGATAGGGTCAAGCGGGCAGGTTGTTGGGCGGCCTGCAGTCACAAGTCGCAAGATTTTATCTGGAGAGAGAGGGGAGAAAGAAGTCAAAGCATAGGGTAGGGCAGTGTGAGCAGGACCAGCAGTGTCATTTGACTTAACAAACGAGGATCGGATGTCGTCAACCTTCTTTTCAAAGTGGTTGACGAAGTCATCCACAGAGAGGGAGGAGGAGGGGGGGGGGGATATTCAGCATGGAGGAGAAGGTGGCAAAGAGCTTCCTAGGGTTAGAGGCAGATGCTTGGAATTTAGAGTGGTAGAAAGTGGCTTTAGCAGCAGAAACAGATTAAGAAAATGTAGAGAGGAGGGAGTAAAAAGATGCCAGGTCCGCAGGGAGTCTAGTTTTCCTCCATTTCTGCTCGGCTGCCCGGAGCCCTGTTCTGTGAGCTCGCAATGAGTCGTCAAGCCACGGAGCAGGAGGGGAGGACCGAGCCGGCCGGGAGGATAGGGGACATAGAGAGTCAAAGGATGCAGAAAGGGAGGAGAGGAGGGTTGATGTTTGTACAGATGAACGTGGTACCTTCATGCATTTCGAAATTGCTCCCAAGGATGAACCAGACTTGTGGAGGTCTACAATTTTCTTTTCAGAGGTCTTGGCTGATTTCTTTTTATTTTCCCATGATGTCAAGCAAAGAGGCACTGAGTTTGAAGGTAGGCCTTGAAATACATCCACAGGCATTTTCTGGAATTTTCCAAGCTGTTTAAAGGCACAGTCAACTTAGTGTATGTAAACTTCTGACCCACTGGAATTGTGATACAGTGAATTATAAGTGAAAAATCTGTCTGTAAACCTTTGTTGAAAAAAATTACTTGTGTCATGCACAAAGTAGATGTCCTAACCGACTTGCCAAAACTATAGTTTGTTAACAAGACATTTGTGGTGTGGTTGAAAAATGAGTTTTAATGACTCCAACCTAAGTGTATGTAAACTTCCGACTTCAACTGTATGTGAGAATGCTGTTCACTGACTACAGCTCAGAGCTTTCAGAGCATTGAAGGAAGTGTTCTATTTGAGGACCTTTTTATGCTTTCAACATAATTCATTTTCTTATTGTGTGAAAGACTGGCATTATGACGTCTGCAATTAGTGTTAAATTGTAGATGTTACAATGCATTCGCAGACAATTTCACTTTCACTCAACCACTGCCTGACTCTTAAAGCAGCAATCCGTATTTGGTGACACTGCCACCTCTGTTTGCGATATTGCAACAACAAAGAAGCTACTTCAAACAAGCAACACTGTTTCCCCCCCCCCTCTCTGTAATCATTGCGTGCACAATGTCACATTGCAGGCTCTAAACCCAACAATGCAGTACTAAAAATAACAAGGTAGAACAAAAACACACAAGAAAAAACAAATATAAGAATTAAGAAGAACATGAGAAGTAAGGAAGGCAATATACAGGGTCAGTTCCAATACCATATTTAAAATGTGCAGGGATACTGGAGTGATAGTGGTAGTATGGGTGGCGAACAACTGGTCCAGCGTCGTCCAAGGTAGGGGAGGGTTTGGCCGGCAGGGATGTGGGTTCGTTTCCCACGGGGGGCCAGTATGAAAAAAAAATACATATGCATTCACTAACTGTAAGTCGCTCTGGATAAGAGCGTCTGCTAAATGACTTAAATGTAAATGTAAATGTTAGCGGAAGTTATGTATAGGGGTAAGCATACTATATACAGGGTCAGTTCCAATACCATATTTCAAATGTGCAGGGATACTGGAGTGATTGAGGTAGTTATGTATAGGGGTAAGGTGACTAGGCATCAGGATATATGATAAACAGAGTAGCAGCAGCGTACAGTGCATTCAGAAAGTATTCAGACCCCTTGACTCTTTCCACAGTTTGTTACGTTACAGCCTTATTCTAAAATGGATTAAATAAATAAAAATCCTCATCAATCTACACACAATACCCCATAATGACAAAGCGAAAACAGGTTTTAAAAATAAAAATCAGAAATACCTTATTTACATAAGTATTCAGACCCTTTGCTATGAGACTCGAAATTGAGCTCAGGTGCATCCTGTTTCCATTGATCATCCTTGAGATGTTTCTACAACTTGATTGGAGTACGCGTGTGGTAAATTCAATTGATTGGACATGATTTGGAAAGGCATACACCTGTCTACATAAGGTCCCACAGTTGACAGTGAATGTCAGAGCAAAAACCATGCCATGAGGTCAAAGGAATTGTCAGTAGAGCTCCGAGACAGGATTGTGTCAAGGCACAGATCTGGGGAAGGGTACCAAAAAATGTCTGCAGCATTGAAGGTCCCCAAGAACACAGTGGCCTCCATCATTCTTAAATGGAAGAAGTTTGGAACCACCAAGACTCTTCCTAGAGCTGGCCACCCGGCCAAACTGAGCAATCGGGGGAGAAGGGCTTTGGTCAGGGAGGTGACCAAGAACCCGATGGTCACTCTGACAGAGCTCCAGAGTTCCTCTGTGGAAATGGGAGTACCTTCCAGAAGGACAACCATCTCTGCAGCATTCCACCAATCAGGCCTTTATGGTAGAGTGGCCAGACGGAAGCCACTCCTCAGTAAAAGTCACATGACAGCCCGCTTGGAGTTTGCCAAAAGGCACCTAAAGACTCTCAGACCATGAGAAACCATCTCTACGGTGAAGCATGGTGGTGGCTGCATCATGCTGTGAGGATGTTTTTCAGCGGCAGGGACTGGAAGACTAATCAGGATTGAGGGAAAGGTGAATGAAGCAAAGTACAGAGAGATCATTGATGAAAACCTGCTCCAGAGCGCTCAGGACCTCAGGCTGGGGCGAAGGTTCACCTTCCAACAGGACAATGACCATAAGCACACAGCCAAGACAACGAAGGAGTGGCTTCGGGACAAGTCTCTGAATGTCCTTGAGTGGTCCAGACTTGAAACCGATCGAACAGCTCTGGAGAGACCTGAAAATAGCTGTGCAATGATGCTCCCCGTCCAACCTGACAGAGCTTGAGAGGATCTGCAGAGAAGAATGGGAGAAACTCCCCAAATACAGGTGTGCCAAGCTTGTAGCGTCATACCCAAGAAGACTCAAGGCTGTAATCGCTGCCAAAAGTGCTTCAACAAAGTACTGAGTAAAGGGTCTGAATACTTATGTAAATGTGATATTTCATTTTTTTCTAAAAATCATTTTTTGCTTTGTCATTATGGGGTATTGTGTGTAGATTGATGAGGGGGAAAAAATATTGTCCATTTTAGAATAAGGCTGTAATAGAACAAAGCGTGGAAAAAGTCAAGGGGTCTGAAAACTTTCGGAATGAACTGTATATGATGATTGTATGTGAGTGTGTGTGTGTGTGCGTGTGTAGAGTCAGTATAAATGTGTGAGCATGTTATGTGTGTGTGAGCAAATGAAGTGTGTGTGTGTGTGTATGTGTGTGTGTGTTGGAGTGTCATTGCGCGTGTAGAGTCCTGTGAGTGTGTAGAGTCGTGTGAGTGTGTAGAGTCCTGTGAGTGTGTAGAGTCATGTGAGTGTGTAGAGTCCTGTGAGTGTGTAGAGTCCTGTCAGTGTGTAGAGTCCTGTGAGTGTGTAGAGTCCTGTGAGTGTGTAGAGTCCTGTGAGTGTGTAGAGTCCTGTGAGTGTGTAGAGTCGTGTGAGTGTGTAGAGTCATGTGAGTGTGTAGAGTCATGTGAGTGTGTAGAGTCCTGTGAGTGTGTAGAGTCCTGTGAGTGTGTAGAGTCCTGTGAGTGTGTAGAGTACTGTGAGTGTGTAGAGTCCTGTGAGTGTGTAGAGTCCTGTGAGTGTGTAGAGTCCTGTGAGTGTGTAGAGTCCTGTCATTGTGTAGAGTCCTGTGAGTGTGTAGAGTCCTATGAGTGTGTAGAGTCATGTGAGTGTATAGAATCCTGTGAGTGTGTAGAGTCCTGTCAGTGTGTAGAGTCCCGTGAGTGTGTAGAGTCCTGTCAGTGTGTAGAGTCCTGTCATTGTGTAGAGTCATGTGAGTGTGTAGAGTCCTGTGAGTGTGTGGAGTCCTGTCATTGTGTAGAGTCCTGTGAGTGTGTAGAGTCCTATGAGTGTGTAGAGTCCTGTGAGTGTGTAGAGTCCTGTCAGTGTGTAGAGTCCTGTGAGGGTGTAGAGTCCTGTGAGTGTGTAGAGTCCTGTGAGTGTGTAGAGTCTGGTGAGTGTGTAGAGTCCTGTGAGTGTGTAGAGTCCTGTCATTGTGTAGAGTCCTGTCGGTGTGTAGAGTCCTGTGAGTGTGTAGAGTCCTGTCATTGTGTAGAGTCCTGTGAGTGTGTAGAGTCCTGTGAGTGTGTAGAGTCCTGTCATTGTGTCGAGTCCTGTGAGTGTGTAGAGTCCTGTCAGTGTGTAGAGTCCTGTCGGTGTGTAGAGTCCTGTGAGTGTGTAGAGTCCTGTGAGTGAGTAGAGTCCTGTGAGTGTGTAGAGTCCTGTGAGTGTGTAGAGTTCTGTGAGTGTGTAGAGTCCTGTGAGTGTGTAGAGTCCTGTGAGTGTGTAGAGGCCTGTGAGTGTGTAGAGTCCTGTCAGTGTTTAGAGTCCTGTCAGTGTGTAGAGTCATGTCAGTGTGTATAGTCCTGTGCGTGTGTAGAGTCCTGTGAGTTTGTAGAGTCCTGTCAGTGTATAGAGTCCTGTGAGTGTGTAGAATCCTGTGAGTGTGTAGAGTCCTGTGAGTGTATAGAGTCCTGTGGGGGTGTAGAGTCCTGTCAGTGTGTAGAGTTCTGTCAGTGTGTAGAGTCCTGTCATTGTGTAGAGTCATGTCAGTGTGTAGAGTCCTGTGAGTGTGTAGAGTCCTGTGAGTGTGTAGAGTCATGTGAGTGTGTAGAGTCCTGTGAGTGTGTAGAGTCCTGTCAGTGTGTATAGTCCTGTGAGTGTTGTAGAGTCATGTGAGTGTGTAGAGTCCTGTGAGTGTGTAGAGTCCTGTGAGTGTGTAGAGTCCTGTGAGTGTGAAGAGTCCTGTGAGTGTGTAGAGTCCCGTGAGTGTGTAGAGTCCTGTGAGTTTGTAGAGTCCTGTGAGTGTGTAGAGTTCTGTGAGTGTGTAGGGTCCTGTGAGTGTGTAGAGTCCTGTGAGTGTGTAGAGTCCTGTGAGTGTGTAGAGTCCTGTGAGTGTGTAGAGTCCCGTGAGTATGTAGAGTCCTGTCAGTGTGTAGAGTCCTGTGAGTGTGTAGAGTCATGTGAGTGTGTAGAGTCCTGTCAGTGTGTAGAGTCCTGTGAGTGTGTAGAATCCTGTGAGTGTGTAGAGTCCTGTGAGTGTATAGAGTCCTGTGGGGGTGTAGAGTCCTGTCAGTGTGTAGAGTTCTGTCAGTGTGTAGAGTCCTGTCATTGTGTAGAGTCATGTCAGTGTGTAGAGTCCTGTGAGTGTGTAGAGTCCTGTGAGTGTGTAGAGTCATGTGAGTGTGTAGAGTCCTGTGAGTGTGTAGAGTCCTGTCAGTGTGTATAGTCCTGTGAGTGTTGTAGAGTCATGTGAGTGTGTAGAGTCCTGTGAGTGTGTAGAGTCCTGTGAGTGTGTAGAGTCCTGTGAGTGTGAAGAGTCCTGTGAGTGTGTAGAGTCCCGTGAGTGTGTAGAGTCCTGTGAGTTTGTAGAGTCCTGTGAGTGTGTAGAGTTCTGTGAGTGTGTAGGGTCCTGTGAGTGTGTAGAGTCCTGTGAGTGTGTAGAGTCCTGTGAGTGTGTAGAGTCCTGTGAGTGTGTAGAGTCCCGTGAGTATGTAGAGTCCTGTCAGTGTGTAGAGTCCTTTGAGTGTGAAGAGTCCTGTCAGTGTGTAGAGTCATGTGAGTGGGTAGAGTCCTGTGAGTGTGTAGATTCCTGTCAGTGTGTAGAGTCATGTCAGTGTGTATAGTCTTGTGAGTGTGTAGAGTCCTGTGAGTGTGTAGAGTCCTGTGAGGGTGTAGAGTCCTGTGAGTGTGTAGAGTCCTGTGAGTGTGTAGAGTCAGTGTGTAGAGTCCTGTGAGTGTGTAGAGTCCTGTGAGTGTGTAGAGTCCCGTGAGTGTGTAGAGTCCTGTCAGTGTGTAGAGTCCTGTGAGTGTGAAGAGTCCTGTCAGTGTGTAGAGTCATGTGAGAGGGTAGAGTCCTGTGAGTGTGTAGATTCCTGTCAGTGTGTATAGTCCTGTGAGTGTGTAGAGTCCTGTCAGTGTGTAGAGTCCTGTGAGTGTGTAGAGTCATGTGAGTGTGTAGAGTCCTGTCAGTGTGTAGAGTCATGTCAGTGTGTAGAGTCCTGTCAGTGTGTAGAGTCCTGTGAGTGTGTAGAGTCCTGTGAGTGTGTAGAGTCCTGTCAGTGTGTAGAGTCCTGTCAGTGTGTAGAGTCCTGTCATTGTGTAGAGTCCTGTGAGTGTGTAGAGTCCTGTGAGTGTGTAGAGTCCTGTCAGTGTGTAGAGTCATGTCAGTGTGTAGAGTCCTGTGAGTGTGTAGAGTCCTGTGAGTGTGTAGAGTCCTGTGAGTGTGTAGAGGCCTGTGAGTGTGTAGAGGCCTGTGAGTGTGTAGAGTCCTGTCAGTGTTTAGAGTCCTGTCAGTGTGTAGAGTCATGTCAGTGTGTATAGTCCTGTGCGTGTGTAGAGTCCTGTGAGTTTGTAGAGTCCTGTCAGTGTATAGAGTCCTGTGAGTGTGTAGAATCCTGTGAGTGTGTAGAGTCCTGTGAGTGTATAGAGTCCTGTGGGGGTGTAGAGTCCTGTCAGTGTGTAGAGTTCTGTCAGTGTGTAGAGTCCTGTCATTGTGTAGAGTCATGTCAGTGTGTAGAGTCCTGTGAGTGTGTAGAGTCCTGTGAGTGTGTAGAGTCATGTGAGTGTGTAGAGTCCTGTGAGTGTGTAGAGTCCTGTCAGTGTGTATAGTCCTGTGAGTGTTGTAGAGTCATGTGAGTGTGTAGAGTCCTGTGAGTGTGTAGAGTCCTGTGAGTGTGTAGAGTCCTGTGAGTGTGTAGAGTCCTGTGAGGGTGTAGAGTCCTGTAAGTGTGTAGAGTCCTGTGAGTGTGTAGAGTCCTGTGAGTGTGTAGAGTCCTATGAGTGTGTAGAGTCCTGTCAGTGTGTAGAGTCCTGTGAGTGTGTAAAGTCCTGTGAGTGTGTAGAGTCCTGGGAGTTTGTAGAGTCCTGTGAGTGTGTAGAGTCCTGTGAGTGTGTAGAGTCCTGTGAGTGTGTAGAGTCCTGTGAGTGTGTAGAGTCCTATGAGTGTGTAGAGTCCTGTGAGTGTGTAGAGTCCTGTGAGTGTGTTGAGTCCTGTCAGTGGGTAGAGTCCTGTGAGTGTGTAGAGTCCTGTCAGTGTGTAGAGTCCTGTCAGTGTGTAGAGTCCTGTCAGTGTGTAGAGTCCTGTGAGTGTGTAGAGTCAGTGTGTAGAGTCCTGTGAGTGTGTAGAGTCCTGTGAGTGTGTAGAGTCCCGTGAGTGTGTAGAGTCCTGTCAGTGTGTAGAGTCCTGTGAGTGTGAAGAGTCCTGTCAGTGTGTAGAGTCATGTGAGAGGGTAGAGTCCTGTGAGTGTGTAGATTCCTGTCAGTGTGTAGAGTCCTGTCAGTGTGTAGAGTCCTGTGAGTGTATAGAGTCCTGTGAGTGTGTAGAGTCCTGTCAGTGTGTAGAGTCCTGTGAGTGTGTAGAGTCATGTGAGTGTGTAGAGTCCTGTCAGTGTGTAGAGTCATGTCAGTGTGTAGAGTCCTGTCAGTGTGTAGAGTCCTGTGAGTGTGTAGAGTCCTGTGAGTGTGTAGAGTCCTGTCAGTGTGTCGAGTCCTGTCAGTGTGTAGAGTCCTGTCAGTGTGTAGAGTCCTGTGAGTGTGTAGAGTCCTGTGAGTGTGTAGAGTCCTGTCAGTGTGTAGAGTCATGTCAGTGTGTAGAGTCCTGTGAGTGTGTAGAGTCCTGTGAGTGTGTAGAGTCCTGTGAGTGTGTAGAGGCCTGTGAGTGTGTAGAGGCCTGTGAGTGTGTAGAGTCCTGTCAGTGTTTAGAGTCCTGTCAGTGTGTAGAGTCATGTCAGTGTGTATAGTCCTGTGCGTGTGTAGAGTCCTGTGAGTTTGTAGAGTCCTGTCAGTGTATAGAGTCCTGTGAGTGTGTAGAATCCTGTGAGTGTGTAGAGTCCTGTGAGTGTATAGAGTCCTGTGGGGGTGTAGAGTCCTGTCAGTGTGTAGAGTTCTGTCAGTGTGTAGAGTCCTGTCATTGTGTAGAGTCATGTCAGTGTGTAGAGTCCTGTGAGTGTGTAGAGTCCTGTGAGTGTGTAGAGTCATGTGAGTGTGTAGAGTCCTGTCAGTGTGTAGAGTCCTGTGAGTGTGAAGAGTCCTGTCAGTGTGTAGAGTCATGTGAGAGGGTAGAGTCCTGTGAGTGTGTAGATTCCTGTCAGTGTGTAGAGTCCTGTCAGTGTGTAGAGTCCTGTGAGTGTATAGAGTCCTGTGAGTGTGTAGAGTCCTGTTAGTGTGTAGAGTCCTGTGAGTGTGTAGAGTCCTGTGAGTGTGTAGAGTCCTGTGAGTGTGTAGAGTCCTGTCAGTGTGTCGAGTCCTGTCAGTGTGTAGAGTCCTGTCAGTGTGTAGAGTCCTGTGAGTGTGTAGAGTCCTGTGAGTGTGTAGAGTCCTGTCAGTGTGTAGAGTCATGTCAGTGTGTAGAGTCCTGTGAGTGTGTAGAGTCCTGTGAGTGTGTAGAGTCCTGTGAGTGTGTAGAGGCCTGTGAGTGTGTAGAGGCCTGTGAGTGTGTAGAGTCCTGTCAGTGTTTAGAGTCCTGTCAGTGTGTAGAGTCATGTCAGTGTGTATAGTCCTGTGCGTGTGTAGAGTCCTGTGAGTTTGTAGAGTCCTGTCAGTGTATAGAGTCCTGTGAGTGTGTAGAATCCTGTGAGTGTGTAGAGTCCTGTGAGTGTATAGAGTCCTGTGGGGGTGTAGAGTCCTGTCAGTGTGTAGAGTTCTGTCAGTGTGTAGAGTCCTGTCATTGTGTAGAGTCATGTCAGTGTGTAGAGTCCTGTGAGTGTGTAGAGTCCTGTGAGTGTGTAGAGTCATGTGAGTGTGTAGAGTCCTGTGAGTGTGTAGAGTCCTGTCAGTGTGTATAGTCCTGTGAGTGTTGTAGAGTCATGTGAGTGTGTAGAGTCCTGTGAGTGTGTAGAGTCCTGTGAGTGTGTAGAGTCCTGTGAGTGTGTAGAGTCCTGTGAGGGTGTAGAGTCCTGTAAGTGTGTAGAGTCCTGTGAGTGTGTAGAGTCCTGTGAGTGTGTAGAGTCCTATGAGTGTGTAGAGTCCTGTCAGTGTGTAGAGTCCTGTGAGTGTGTAGAGTCCTGTGAGTGTGTAGAGTCCTGTGAGTGTGTAGAGTCCTGTGAGTGTGTAGAGTCCTGTGAGTGTGTAGAGTCCTGTGAGTGTGTAGAGTCCTGTGAGTGTGTAGAGTCCTGTGAGTGTGTTGAGTCCTGTCAGTGGGTAGAGTCCTGTGAGTGTGTAGAGTCCTGTCAGTGTGTAGAGTCCTGTCAGTGTGTAGAGTCCTGTGAGTGTGTAGAGTCCTGTGAGGGTGTAGAGTCCTGTGAGTGTGTAGAGTCCTGTGAGTGTGTAGAGTCAGTGTGTAGAGTCCTGTGAGTGTGTAGAGTCCTATGAGTGTGTAGAGTCCTGTGAGTGTGTAGAGTCCTGTCAGTGTGTAGAGTCCTGTGAGGGTGTAGAGTCCTGTGAGTGTGTAGAGTCCTGTGAGTGTGTAGAGTCTGGTGAGTGTGTAGAGTCCTGTGAGTGTGTAGAGTCCTGTCATTGTGTAGAGTCCTGTCGGTGTGTAGAGTCCTTTGAGTGTGTAGAGTCCTGTCATTGTGTAGAGTCCTGTGAGTGTGTAGAGTCCTGTGAGTGTGTAGAGTCCTGTCATTGTGTCGAGTCCTGTGAGTGTGTAGAGTCCTGTCAGTGTGTAGAGTCCTGTCGGTGTGTAGAGTCCTGTGAGTGTGTAGAGTCCTGTGAGTGAGTAGAGTCCTGTGAGTGTGTAGAGTCCTGTGAGTGTGTAGTGTTATGTGAGTGTGTAGAGTCCTGTGAGTGTGTAGAGTCCTGTGAGTGTGTAGAGGCCTGTGAGTGTGTAGAGTCCTGTCAGTGTTTAGAGTCCTGTCAGTGTGTAGAGTCATGTCAGTGTGTATAGTCCTGTGCGTGTGTAGAGTCCTGTGAGTTTGTAGAGTCCTGTCAGTGTATAGAGTCCTGTGAGTGTGTAGAATCCTGTGAGTGTGTAGAGTCCTGTGAGTGTATAGAGTCCTGTGGGGGTGTAGAGTCCTGTCAGTGTGTAGAGTTCTGTCAGTGTGTAGAGTACTGTCATTGTGTAGAGTCATGTCAGTGTGTAGAGTCCTGTGAGTGTGTAGAGTCCTGTGAGTGTGTAGAGTCATGTGAGTGTGTAGAGTCCTGTGAGTGTGTAGAGTCCTGTCAGTGTGTATAGTCCTGTGAGTGTTGTAGAGTCATGTGAGTGTGTAGAGTCCTGTGAGTGTGTAGAGTCCTGTGAGTGTGTAGAGTCCTGTGAGTTTGTAGAGTCCTGTGAGTGTGTAGAGTTCTGTGAGTGTGTAGAGTCCTGTGAGTGTGTAGAGTCCTGTGAGTGTGAAGAGTCCTGTGAGTGTGTAGAGTCCCGTGAGTGTGTAGAGTCCTGTGAGTTTGTAGAGTCATGTGAGTGTGTAGAGTTCTGTGAGTGTGTAGGGTCCTGTGAGTGTGTAGAGTCCTGTGAGTGTGTAGAGTCCTGTGAGTGTGTAGAGTCCTGTGAGTGTGTAGAGTCCCGTGAGTATGTAGAGTCCTGTCAGTGTGTAGAGTCCTTTGAGTGTGAAGAGTCCTGTCAGTGTGTAGAGTCATGTGAGTGGGTAGAGTCCTGTGAGTGTGTAGATTCCTGTCAGTGTGTAGAGTCATGTCAGTGTGTATAGTCTTGTGAGTGTGTAGAGTCCTGTGAGTGTGTAGAGTCCTGTGAGGGTGTAGAGTCCTGTGAGTGTGTAGAGTCCTGTGAGTGTGTAGAGTCAGTGTGTAGAGTCCTGTGAGTGTGTAGAGTCCTGTGAGTGTGTAGAGTCCCGTGAGTGTGTAGAGTCCTGTCAGTGTGTAGAGTCCTGTGAGTGTGAAGAGTCCTGTCAGTGTGTAGAGTCATGTGAGAGGGTAGAGTCCTGTGAGTGTGTAGATTCCTGTCAGTGTGTATAGTCCTGTGAGTGTGTAGAGTCCTGTCAGTGTGTAGAGTCCTGTGAGTGTGTAGAGTCATGTGAGTGTGTAGAGTCCTGTCAGTGTGTAGAGTCATGTCAGTGTGTAGAGTCCTGTCAGTGTGTAGAGTCCTGTGAGTGTGTAGAGTCATGTGAGTGTGTAGAGTCCTGTCAGTGTGTAGAGTCCTGTCAGTGTGTAGAGTCCTGTCAGTGTGTATAGTCCTGTGAGTGTGTAGAGTCCTGTGAGTGTGTAGAGTCCTGTCAGTGTGTAGAGTCATGTCAGTGTGTAGAGTCCTGTGAGTGTGTAGAGGCCTGTGAGTGTGTAGAGGCCTGTGAGTGTGTAGAATCCTGTGAGTGTGTAGAGTCCTGTGAGTGTATAGAGTCCTGTGGGGGTGTAGAGTCCTGTCAGTGTGTAGAGTTCTGTCAGTGTGTAGAGTCCTGTCATTGTGTAGAGTCATGTCAGTGTGTAGAGTCCTGTGAGTGTGTAGAGTCCTGTGAGTGTGTAGAGTCATGTGAGTGTGTAGAGTCCTGTCAGTGTGTAGAGTCCTGTGAGTGTGAAGAGTCCTGTCAGTGTGTAGAGTCATGTGAGAGGGTAGAGTCCTGTGAGTGTGTAGATTCCTGTCAGTGTGTAGAGTCCTGTCAGTGTGTAGAGTCCTGTGAGTGTATAGAGTCCTGTGAGTGTGTAGAGTCCTGTCAGTGTGTAGAGTCCTGTGAGTGTGTAGAGTCATGTGAGTGTGTAGAGTCCTGTCAGTGTGTAGAGTCATGTCAGTGTGTAGAGTCCTGTCAGTGTGTAGAGTCCTGTGAGTGTGTAGAGTCCTGTGAGTGTGTAGAGTCCTGTCAGTGTGTCGAGTCCTGTCAGTGTGTAGAGTCCTGTCAGTGTGTAGAGTCCTGTGAGTGTGTAGAGTCCTGTGAGTGTGTAGAGTCCTGTCAGTGTGTAGAGTCATGTCAGTGTGTAGAGTCCTGTGAGTGTGTAGAGTCCTGTGAGTGTGTAGAGTCCTGTGAGTGTGTAGAGGCCTGTGAGTGTGTAGAGGCCTGTGAGTGTGTAGAGTCCTGTCAGTGTTTAGAGTCCTGTCAGTGTGTAGAGTCTTGTCAGTGTGTATAGTCCTGTGCGTGTGTAGAGTCCTGTGAGTTTGTAGAGTCCTGTCAGTGTATAGAGTCCTGTGAGTGTGTAGAATCCTGTGAGTGTGTAGAGTCCTGTGAGTGTATAGAGTCCTGTGGGGGTGTAGAGTCCTGTCAGTGTGTAGAGTTCTGTCAGTGTGTAGAGTCCTGTCATTGTGTAGAGTCATATCAGTGTGTAGAGTCCTGTGAGTGTGTAGAGTCCTGTGAGTGTGTAGAGTCATGTGAGTGTGTAGAGTCCTGTGAGTGTGTAGAGTCCTGTCAGTGTGTATAGTCCTGTGAGTGTTGTAGAGTCATGTGAGTGTGTAGAGTCCTGTGAGTGTGTAGAGTCCTGTGAGTGTGTAGAGTCCTGTGAGTGTGTAGAGTCCTGTGAGGGTGTAGAGTCCTGTAAGTGTGTAGAGTCCTGTGAGTGTGTAGAGTCCTGTGAGTGTGTAGAGTCCTATGAGTGTGTAGAGTCCTGTCAGTGTGTAGAGTCCTGTGAGTGTGTAGAGTCCTGTGAGTGTGTAGAGTCCTGTGAGTGTGTAGAGTCCTGTGAGTGTGTAGAGTCCTGTGAGTGTGTAGAGTCCTGTGAGTGTGTAGAGTCCTGTGAGTGTGTAGAGTCCTGTGAGTGTGTTGAGTCCTGTCAGTGGGTAGAGTCATGTGAGTGTGTAGAGTCCTGTCAGTGTGTAGAGTCCTGTCAGTGTGTAGAGTCCTGTCAGTGTGTAGAGTCCTTTGAGTGTGAAGAGTCCTGTCAGTGTGTAGAGTTATGTGAGTGGGTAGAGTCCTGTGAGTGTGTAGATTCCTGTCAGTGTGTAGAGTCATGTCAGTGTGTATAGTCTTGTGAGTGTGTAGAGTCCTGTGAGTGTGTAGAGTCCTGTGAGGGTGTAGAGTCCTGTGAGTGTGTAGAGTCCTGTGAGTGTGTAGAGTCAGTGTGTAGAGTCCTGTGAGTGTGTGGAGTCCTATGAGTGTGTAGAGTCCTGTGAGTGTGTAGAGTCCTGTCAGTGTGTAGAGTCCTGTGAGGGTGTAGAGTCCTGTGAGTGTGTAGAGTCCTGTGAGTGTGTAGAGTCTGGTGAGTGTGTAGAGTCCTGTGAGTGTGTAGAGTCCTGTCATTGTGTAGAGTCCTGTCGGTGTGTAGAGTCCTTTGAGTGTGTAGAGTCCTGTCATTGTGTAGAGTCCTGTGAGTGTGTAGAGTCCTGTGAGTGTGTAGAGTCCTGTCATTGTGTCGAGTCCTGTGAGTGTGTAGAGTCCTGTCAGTGTGTAGAGTCCTGTCGGTGTGTAGAGTCCTGTGAGTGTGTAGAGTCCTGTGAGTGAGTAGAGTCCTGTGAGTGTGTAGAGTCCTGTGAGTGTGTAGAGTTCTGTGAGTGTGTAGAGTCCTGTGAGTGTGTAGAGTCCTGTGAGTGTGTAGAGGCCTGTGAGTGTGTAGAGTCCTGTCAGTGTTTAGAGTCCTGTCAGTGTGTAGAGTCATGTCAGTGTGTATAGTCCTGTGCGTGTGTAGAGTCCTGTGAGTTTGTAGAGTCCTGTCAGTGTATAGAGTCCTGTGAGTGTGTAGAATCCTGTGAGTGTGTAGAGTCCTGTGAGTGTATAGAGTCCTGTGGGGGTGTAGAGTCCTGTCAGTGTGTAGAGTTCTGTCAGTGTGTAGAGTCCTGTCATTGTGTAGAGTCATGTCAGTGTGTAGAGTCCTGTGAGTGTGTAGAGTCCTGTGAGTGTGTAGAGTCATGTGAGTGTGTAGAGTCCTGTGAGGGTGTAGAGTCCTGTCAGTGTGTATAGTCCTGTGAGTGTTGTAGAGTCATGTGAGTGTGTAGAGTCCTGTGAGTGTGTAGAGTCCTGTGAGTGTGTAGAGTCCTGTGAGTTTGTAGAGTCCTGTGAGTGTGTAGAGTCCTGTCAGTGGGTAGAGTCATGTGAGTGTGTAGAGTCCTGTCAGTGTGTAGAGTCCTGTCAGTGTGTAGAGTCCTGTCAGTGTGTAGAGTCCTTTGAGTGTGAAGAGTCCTGTCAGTGTGTAGAGTTATGTGAGTGGGTAGAGTCCTGTGAGTGTGTAGATTCCTGTCAGTGTGTAGAGTCATGTCAGTGTGTATAGTCTTGTGAGTGTGTAGAGTCCTGTGAGTGTGTAGAGTCCTGTGAGGGTGTAGAGTCCTGTGAGTGTGTAGAGTCCTGTGAGTGTGTAGAGTCAGTGTGTAGAGTCCTGTGAGTGTGTGGAGTCCTATGAGTGTGTAGAGTCCTGTGAGTGTGTAGAGTCCTGTCAGTGTGTAGAGTCCTGTGAGGGTGTAGAGTCCTGTGAGTGTGTAGAGTCCTGTGAGTGTGTAGAGTCTGGTGAGAGTGTAGAGTCCTGTGAGTGTGTAGAGTCCTGTCATTGTGTAGAGTCCTGTCGGTGTGTAGAGTCCTTTGAGTGTGTAGAGTCCTGTCATTGTGTAGAGTCCTGTGAGTGTGTAGAGTCCTGTGAGTGTGTAGAGTCCTGTCATTGTGTCGAGTCCTGTGAGTGTGTAGAGTCCTGTCAGTGTGTAGAGTCCTGTCGGTGTGTAGAGTCCTGTGAGTGTGTAGAGTCCTGTGAGTGAGTAGAGTCCTGTGAGTGTGTAGAGTCCTGTGAGTGTGTAGAGTTCTGTGAGTGTGTAGAGTCCTGTGAGTGTGTAGAGTCCTGTGAGTGTGTAGAGGCCTGTGAGTGTGTAGAGTCCTGTCAGTGTTTAGAGTCCTGTCAGTGTGTAGAGTCATGTCAGTGTGTATAGTCCTGTGCGTGTGTAGAGTCCTGTGAGTTTGTAGAGTCCTGTCAGTGTATAGAGTCCTGTGAGTGTGTAGAATCCTGTGAGTGTGTAGAGTCCTGTGAGTGTATAGAGTCCTGTGGGGGTGTAGAGTCCTGTCAGTGTGTAGAGTTCTGTCAGTGTGTAGAGTCCTGTCATTGTGTAGAGTCATGTCAGTGTGTAGAGTCCTGTGAGTGTGTAGAGTCCTGTGAGTGTGTAGAGTCATGTGAGTGTGTAGAGTCCTGTGAGGGTGTAGAGTCCTGTCAGTGTGTATAGTCCTGTGAGTGTTGTAGAGTCATGTGAGTGTGTAGAGTCCTGTGAGTGTGTAGAGTCCTGTGAGTGTGTAGAGTCCTGTGAGTTTGTAGAGTCCTGTGAGTGTGTAGAGTTCTGTGAGTGTGTAGAGTCCTGTGAGTGTGTAGAGTCCTGTGAGTGTGAAGAGTCATGTGAGTGTGTAGAGTCCCGTGAGTGTGTAGAGTCCTGTGAGTTTGTAGAGTCCTGTGAGTGTGTAGAGTTCTGTGAGTGTGTAGGGTCCTGTGAGTGTGTAGAGTCCTGTGAGTGTGTAGAGTCCTGTGAGTGTGTAGAGTCCTGTGAGTGTATAGAGTCCCGTGAGTATGTAGAGTCCTGTCAGTGTGTAGAGTCCTTTGAGTGTGAAGAGTCCTGTCAGTGTGTAGAGTCATGTGAGTGGGTAGAGTCCTGTGAGTGTGTAGATTCCTGTCAGTGTGTAGAGTCATGTCAGTGTGTATAGTCTTGTGAGTGTGTAGAGTCCTGTGAGTGTGTAGAGTCCTGTGAGGGTGTAGAGTCCTGTGAGTGTGTAGAGTCCTGTGAGTGTGTAGAGTCAGTGTGTAGAGTCCTGTGAGTGTGTAGAGTCCTGTGAGTGTGTAGAGTCCCGTGAGTGTGTAGAGTCCTGTCAGTGTGTAGAGTCCTGTGAGTGTGAAGAGTCCTGTCAGTGTGTAGAGTCATGTGAGAGGGTAGAGTCCTGTGAGTGTGTAGATTCCTGTCAGTGTGTATAGTCCTGTGAGTGTGTAGAGTCCTGTCAGTGTGTAGAGTCCTGTGAGTGTGTAGAGTCATGTGAGTGTGTAGAGTCCTGTCAGTGTGTAGAGTCATGTCAGTGTGTAGAGTCCTGTCAGTGTGTAGAGTCCTGTGAGTGTGTAGAGTCCTGTGAGTGTGTAGAGTCCTGTCAGTGTGTAGAGTCCTGTCAGTGTGTAGAGTCCTGTCAGTGTGTAGAGTCCTGTGAGTGTGTAGAGTCCTGTGAGTGTGTAGAGTCCTGTCAGTGTGTAGAGTCATGTCAGTGTGTAGAGTCCTGTGAGTGTGTAGAGTCCTGTGAGTGTGTAGAGTCCTGTGAGTGTGTAGAGGCCTGTGAGTGTGTAGAGGCCTGTGAGTGTGTAGAGTCCTGTCAGTGTTTAGAGTCCTGTCAGTGTGTAGAGTCATGTCAGTGTGTATAGTCCTGTGCGTGTGTAGAGTCCTGTGAGTTTGTAGAGTCCTGTCAGTGTATAGAGTCCTGTGAGTGTGTAGAATCCTGTGAGTGTGTAGAGTCCTGTGAGTGTATAGAGTCCTGTGGGGGTGTAGAGTCCTGTCAGTGTGTAGAGTTCTGTCAGTGTGTAGAGTCCTGTCATTGTGTAGAGTCATGTCAGTGTGTAGAGTCCTGTGAGTGTGTAGAGTCCTGTGAGTGTGTAGAGTCATGTGAGTGTGTAGAGTCCTGTGAGTGTGTAGAGTCCTGTCAGTGTGTATAGTCCTGTGAGTGTTGTAGAGTCATGTGAGTGTGTAGAGTCCTGTGAGTGTGTAGAGTCCTGTGAGTGTGTAGAGTCCTGTGAGTGTGTAGAGTCCTGTGAGGGTGTAGAGTCCTGTAAGTGTGTAGAGTCCTGTGAGTGTGTAGAGTCCTGTGAGTGTGTAGAGTCCTATGAGTGTGTAGAGTCCTGTCAGTGTGTAGAGTCCTGTGAGTGTGTAAAGTCCTGTGAGTGTGTAGAGTCCTGTGAGTGTGTAGAGTCCTGTGAGTGTGTAGAGTCCTGTGAGTGTGTAGAGTCCTGTGAGTGTGTAGAGTCCTGTGAGTGTGTAGAGTCCTATGAGTGTGTAGAGTCCTGTGAGTGTGTAGAGTCCTGTGAGTGTGTTGAGTCCTGTCAGTGGGTAGAGTCCTGTGAGTGTGTAGAGTCCTGTCAGTGTGTAGAGTCCTGTCAGTGTGTAGAGTCCTGTCAGTGTGTAGAGTCCTGTGAGTGTGTAGAGTCAGTGTGTAGAGTCCTGTGAGTGTGTAGAGTCCTGTGAGTGTGTAGAGTCCCGTGAGTGTGTAGAGTCCTGTCAGTGTGTAGAGTCCTGTGAGTGTGAAGAGTCCTGTCAGTGTGTAGAGTCATGTGAGAGGGTAGAGTCCTGTGAGTGTGTAGATTCCTGTCAGTGTGTAGAGTCCTGTCAGTGTGTAGAGTCCTGTGAGTGTATAGAGTCCTGTGAGTGTGTAGAGTCCTGTCAGTGTGTAGAGTCCTGTGAGTGTGTAGAGTCATGTGAGTGTGTAGAGTCCTGTCAGTGTGTAGAGTCATGTCAGTGTGTAGAGTCCTGTCAGTGTGTAGAGTCCTGTGAGTGTGTAGAGTCCTGTGAGTGTGTAGAGTCCTGTCAGTGTGTCGAGTCCTGTCAGTGTGTAGAGTCCTGTCAGTGTGTAGAGTCCTGTGAGTGTGTAGAGTCCTGTGAGTGTGTAGAGTCCTGTCAGTGTGTAGAGTCATGTCAGTGTGTAGAGTCCTGTGAGTGTGTAGAGTCCTGTGAGTGTGTAGAGTCCTGTGAGTGTGTAGAGGCCTGTGAGTGTGTAGAGGCCTGTGAGTGTGTAGAGTCCTGTCAGTGTTTAGAGTCCTGTCAGTGTGTAGAGTCATGTCATTGTGTATAGTCCTGTGCGTGTGTAGAGTCCTGTGAGTTTGTAGAGTCCTGTCAGTGTATAGAGTCCTGTGAGTGTGTAGAATCCTGTGAGTGTGTAGAGTCCTGTGAGTGTATAGAGTCCTGTGGGGGTGTAGAGTCCTGTCAGTGTGTAGAGTTCTGTCAGTGTGTAGAGTCCTGTCATTGTGTAGAGTCATGTCAGTGTGTAGAGTCCTGTGAGTGTGTAGAGTCCTGTGAGTGTGTAGAGTCATGTGAGTGTGTAGAGTCCTGTCAGTGTGTAGAGTCCTGTGAGTGTGAAGAGTCCTGTCAGTGTGTAGAGTCATGTGAGAGGGTAGAGTCCTGTGAGTGTGTAGATTCCTGTCAGTGTGTAGAGTCCTGTCAGTGTGTAGAGTCCTGTGAGTGTATAGAGTCCTGTGAGTGTGTAGAGTCCTGTCAGTGTGTAGAGTCCTGTGAGTGTGTAGAGTCATGTGAGTGTGTAGAGTCCTGTCAGTGTGTAGAGTCATGTCAGTGTGTAGAGTCCTGTCAGTGTGTAGAGTCCTGTGAGTGTGTAGAGTCCTGTGAGTGTGTAGAGTCCTGTCAGTGTGTCGAGTCCTGTCAGTGTGTAGAGTCCTGTCAGTGTGTAGAGTCCTGTGAGTGTGTAGAGTCCTGTGAGTGTGTAGAGTCCTGTCAGTGTGTAGAGTCATGTCAGTGTGTAGAGTCCTGTGAGTGTGTAGAGTCCTGTGAGTGTGTAGAGTCCTGTGAGTGTGTAGAGGCCTGTGAGTGTGTAGAGGCCTGTGAGTGTGTAGAGTCCTGTCAGTGTTTAGAGTCCTGTCAGTGTGTAGAGTCATGTCAGTGTGTATAGTCCTGTGCGTGTGTAGAGTCCTGTGAGTTTGTAGAGTCCTGTCAGTCTATAGAGTCCTGTGAGTGTGTATAATCCTGTGAGTGTGTAGAGTCCTGTGAGTGTATAGAGTCCTGTGGGGGTGTAGAGTCCTGTCAGTGTGTAGAGTTCTGTCAGTGTGTAGAGTCCTGTCATTGTGTAGAGTCATGTCAGTGTGTAGAGTCCTGTGAGTGTGTAGAGTCCTGTGAGTGTGTAGAGTCATGTGAGTGTGTAGAGTCCTGTGAGTGTGTAGAGTCCTGTCAGTGTGTATAGTCCTGTGAGTGTTGTAGAGTCATGTGAGTGTGTAGAGTCCTGTGAGTGTGTAGAGTCCTGTGAGTGTGTAGAGTCCTGTGAGTGTGTAGAGTCCTGTGAGGGTGTAGAGTCATGTAAGTGTGTAGAGTCCTGTGAGTGTGTAGAGTCCTGTGAGTGTGTAGAGTCCTATGAGTGTGTAGAGTCCTGACAGTGTGTAGAGTCCTGTGAGTGTGTAGAGTCCTGTGAGTGTGTAGAGTCCTGTGAGTGTGTAGAGTCCTGTGAGTGTGTAGAGTCCTGTGAGTGTGTAGAGTCCTGTGAGTGTGTAGAGTCCTGTGAGTGTGTAGAGTCCTATGAGTGTGTAGAGTCCTGTGAGTGTGTAGAGTCCTGTGAGTGTGTAGAGTCCTGTCAGTGGGTAGAGTCCTGTGAGTGTGTAGAGTCCTGTCAGTATGTAGAGTCCTGTCAGTGTGTAGAGTCCTGTCAGTGTGTAGAGTCCTGTCAGTGTGTAGAGTCCTGTGAGTGTGTAGAGTCCTGTGAGTGTGTAGAGTCCTGTCAGTGTGTAGAGTCATGTGAGTGTGTAGAGGTGTTCAGTCCCAGGGTCCTAAGCTTGTTGACGAGCTTGGAGGGGACAATGGTGTTGAACTCTGAGCTGTAATCAATGAAAAGCATTTTCCCATAGGCATTCATCTTATCTAGGTTGGTGAGGGCAGTATGGAGTGCAATTGAGATTGCGTCGTCTATGGATCTGTTAGGGCGATATGCAAATTGGAGTGGGTCTAGGGTGTCTTGGATGATGTAGTTGATGTGTGCCATACCAAGCCTTTCAAAGCACTTCATGATTACAGATGTGAGTGCTACAGGGAGGTAGTCATTGTCGCATGAAGCCTTAGAGTTCTTGGTAACGGGAATAATGGTGGTCAGCTTAAAACATGTGGGGATTACAGACTGGGACAAGGAGAGGTTGAAAATTACTGTGAATATACCTGCCAGCTGTTTAGCGCATGCTCTGAGAACACGCCCTGGAATACCGTCCGGCCCTGCGGCTTTGCGAGTGTTGACCTGATTTAATGACCTTACTGACGTCGGCCTCAGAGAGCGAGATCACCCAGTCCTCTGGGTCAGTGAGGGCCCTTCGTGCATGGCACAGTGTTGTTATTATTGTAGCATGCATAAAATGCATCGAGTTCGTCTGGTAGAGGCATCGTTGGGCAGATCACGGCTGGGTCTTCCTTTTGTAATCCGTAATGGACTGTAGCCCCCTGCCACATGCGTCGGAGCCTGTGTAATATGATTCCACCTTATTCCTATATTTTACTTTTGCTCATTTGATGACTCTGCGGAGGACATAGAGGGACTTCCTGTTCCTGTCCTCGGCCGTAGCCTCGGGGTTGTCTGCGAAAGCCCTGTGTGCGGTAGCCCTCTCCTTTAGTTTAGCGCAAACCACTGTGTTAATCCAGGGCTTTTCATTGGGGAAGCAGCGAACCTTCACTGTGGGGACAACGTCGCCCGATGCATTTTCGTAATGACGCCGGTGATGGAGTTGTTAGCTCGTCGATGTTATCGGTGGAGCAAATGATGTTATAAGCGCTAGCAAATAGCATATTCTCTGATTTTGATGACCGTTTCTCAACGGAGCGAATAACAGGTACTTACTGTTTGAGATTCTGCTTGTAAACAGGAATCAGGAGTACGGAGTCATGATCTGATTTGTCGAATGGGGACGAGGGAGGGCTTGTGGGTAACAGTGGTCTAGGACTTTATTGCCCCTAGTGGCGAAGGAGACGTGTTGATGGAAGTTGTGCACCACGTGTCTTAATTACGAGGAATGAAAAATCACTGGCATCAAGGAAGCAGCCTCTGGGTACGAGTTTTCCTGCTTGTTTATAGTCTTGTAAAGTTTGTTAAGTGCCAGCGTGTTTTTTTTCTTGTCCTGAGGTGGAATGTAAACAACAGTCACGATAACAGCTGAAAACTCCCTCGGGAGGTAGAAGGGTCTTCATTTGACCATCAGGTATTCCAAGACGGGTGAACAATGGGTTGAGATTTCCACTGCGCTCGAGTCAGCACACCCATTGTTGTTGATGAAGAGGCAAACCCATCCCGCTCTTGATTTGCCCGACTCCACTGTCCTGTCCGCTCGGTGAATGGAGAATCCATCAAGTTTCATCAAGCAGGGCGACACAAGCCAGAATTTTATGTTGTGATACTTCATCAGTGGACAATAAGAGACTGTACCAAGCACTGCACACAGACGGATTAAAATGTCCCATTTTCTGGTTCAGTATCAAATGTCACAGGGCAGGGCCTAATCATGTTGTAAATTGGTGGGCAGTAAGGTGATGACTTCTGATTAGTCTGCTGGTTGGTTTTTATTGGGTGTTCTTTCCCAATGGGTAACCAGGCTGGGCCAAGTGTGATAAAGTCACTAGATACTGTACAATATCCGCCTTGCATGAATGCATTGGACATTCCACAAAGGTTATTGAATTGAACAATGTATTTATGTGGGATTTCATGTTAATGGATGCACCACTCCTCTCCGCTACACCGACGGCCTTTCTGTCACTTAAAACTCTGACTGTAAGTCGCTCTGGATAAGAGCGTCTGCTAAATGTGAGACGTGGCATAGAAAGAGAGCAGATCGTGTTCTTTACGCACCCACTAACGTACATGAAATTACAATGAACGTACAGCAATCACCTTGTCATCTGTCCATCTCACCCTGGTCAAATCGCGTAGACTAAGCGAGGTCATTTGTTTTGTTTTGTTTTATTTATTTGCACCAACGAAAACAAGTGATAGACAACGGTACAGATAAAAACGGTGTGCAGGTTGGAAGCCCAAGGGTTAATATGAAAACCACAGCACAAAAAAAAAAACAGTATAAGTATGTAAAAACAAAATGTTTGTTAAAACAGATAACAAAACCTACTAATTATTAATGTATAAATGAATTGATCAGTAATCACAAAAAAAATTTTAATATTTGTTTTGTTTAAATATGTGTGTGCATGTGTGCATGTGTGTGTGTGAGAGTTAGGCTCTATGGAGGAGATTACTGAGTAGTTTGGTTCATCAGGCTGACCCCCAGTCTTCATGGACGAGATTACTGAGTAGTTTGGTTCATCAGGCTGACCCCCAGTCTTCTCTTGAAGTTATTGAGGGATGGTGATGTTTTGGCAATGTGAAGATAAGAATTCCAGAGTATGGTACCTCTGAATCTGATAGAGAATTGACTATGTGAGGTGCGGCAGTTGGGAGGGTGAAGGTTATCGCAGTGTCTTGTGTTATATAGATAGATTTCAGAATTAACCTGGAAGAATCCATTGAAGGGTTTAGGTAAACTGTCTGGGAGGTGTGAGTATTTGTAGATTAAAGTGCACAATTGGCGTACATTCATGTCGTAAATAGACAAGATATGGAGCTAGGTAATTAGAGGAGGTGGCTAGCCTTGCAAATGTATTTTGTATGATGAGTAATTTGTGTAGTTAGGATAAATATGTACTGGCCAGGACAATATTACAGTAAGTGAGATATGGGTAAATGAAGCTATAGTATAAAATTAGGTGTAAAGAATACTCGGACAGAGTGGTAAGATCCAATCGCAGAATTGCGATGCTTTATTAGAGTACAGACAAGGGAATAGCTTAATTGTGGTCGGGCGGGCTGTGGTCAAAACCGGGCCAGGCATAGACAGGCAAAGGTACCAAGGGAGCGGGCGTAGGCGTAGTCGAGGGCACAGGCACTGGTTCAGAGTACGGTAATCACTGGGATAGACAAGCAGAGGATTAAGCAATACGGGGAGTCAAACAACGAGGCACGGGTCGGATACACTGGTAATCAAAAACAACAAACTCTCTCTCTCTCGGAACAAAACGCTTAGCAAGTCACAAAGGAACAATACCTCGCACCGACTGAACTTCTGAGCACACCTTAAATCCTACACTAATTACTGACAGGTGTGCTCAGAACTCAGGTGAACCAGATCGAGTCTGATGACTCCCCCTCTCTGTAGATCGGGGAAGTGTCAGACTCTGTCTAGACCCAGCCAACCCCCGATCCCTTACATTAAGAACCAAGCCTGATGCCAAACCATTAATCTTTCTGATGATACCAACATATTTCATGCATATTTCATGCAGACAAATTGAATATGATCTTTCCAGGGTACATTTTCATCAGTTAAAAGAGGAATCTAGTGGACTTGACTTGTTCCATTCCATTCTCACCAATTGACATTCTGTATCTTTTAGTTTTCTATATTTTGTACAATATTTGTCATTCTTACTAGTGAATACAGTAAAGTTGGATGT
The DNA here is from genome assembly GCF_964263955.1 of Coregonus lavaretus. Taxonomy (NCBI): domain Eukaryota; kingdom Metazoa; phylum Chordata; class Actinopteri; order Salmoniformes; family Salmonidae; genus Coregonus; species Coregonus lavaretus. Next base: position 44,911,034 of record NC_140006.1, on the reverse strand, counting down.
TTAATATTTAACGATAATTTGTTTATATGGAACCATTCAGAAAATCTGGCCATGCCTGAGTTGGCTTCATTAATTAGTGAATCAAAATTATTGTGTGATAAAAATCTAATTGGTATCATCAGCAAAGAGAATGGGATGTTCGGTAGAAGACACAGCAGCAAGGTCATTGATATAGATTAGGAACACGCCACAGGATATCTTGGCCCTGGTAGATGCACAGATGTGTGCATAAACAAATTGTTCTCTATCATAAACATAACTATAACTATATAGCCAATTATATGTACAATCATGAATAATGTGTTCTTGTACTTTTTGTAATTTGTAGAATTCAGGGGAGAGGGATTTGTGAGAAACTTTTTATACAACTTGTTCTTTTTAATTGAGGATTTTTTTAAAACCGGTTGTAAACCAAGGTTTCCAGAACCCTTCTGCTGCTCTCTTACGTGGTTTAACTAAGGGAAAGCAGTGGTGAAATACAGAATTGAAAGATGTGAGAAAAGTTCGGTAAGCAGGCTCCACATCGGCCTGATTATAAAAATGTTCCCATGAAATATAATTAATCAACATCTTAAAGCGCACATAATTACTTTTGTTAAATATTCTACATTTAATGTTACTAATCATTCCCATCTGTTCATTTCCAGCTGCTAAAGAGAAGTGGAAAATTGGGAAAGTGGTCAGAAATGTCAGTATAAAGTATACCTGTACTAGCCACATTATTCAAAGAATTTGTAGAAATATTATCAATAAGGGTGGCAGATGAACGGGTCACTCTTGTGGGCTTATAGATGAGGGGACACAGATAGCTGGATAAGTTTATGTTGTAATCACCCAATAGAAAACGCATTTTATCTTCATTATTAATCACATCCAAGGTTGATTAATCACATACATTTTACATTTTACATTTTAGTCATTTAGGAGACGTTCTTATCCAGAGCGACTTACAGTTAGTGAGTGCGTACATTTCCATCTAAAACATTGATTGTGTGGCCTTTAACATTGTGTGGAAGTTATATAGTCTGTATGCATTGTTCATTTATACAGAATATATTTGTAATGCAGTTGGATTTGAAAAGTTGAGCATTTTATTACAATAATGGGTTAAAACAATTTAAACTGTAGTTGCATCATCACCTAATAAAGGACATTGTGTAGTTTTTTAAATTACCAAATGACTTCACCTGAAAATTACTGCACCTCCATGATAGGATTTATGGTTGGATAAACGCGTCTGCTAAATGGCATGTTATATTATTATTATTATATTTATGGTGTTGTGATATGCAGCAAGTGGGATACAAATGTGTCATTGCAACTGACCAATGTCAGAATCGTGTGGCCGATAGATGCATCCAATTACCACTCTTTTTTACCACACACAAAAAAAAAACGAACAGGAGGGAATTTCTATGAAAAGAGATTCAACGTCAAGGTTATCAGACGGTAAGAGAGATGGTCCTATCTTACAAAGAATTGAAAACATTGGACACTCCACCTCCCACTCTGGACGTTCCACAGTGGAGAACAGCATTACGAGGAGATGTCATAAAACATGGCTGTCTCTTCAGTCAACCATGTTTCTGAGAAGGGCAACGATGGAACACTCACGATTAAAACATGTTCTGTTTGGTCTAGGTTCTAATAGCTGTACTGCATGATTACACCACACCAGAGACGTGTACTAGAACACACTGTCCTCTGCGGAAAGAAAACAATACAAGGAAATTGCAAGTGAATTACAGGCACCACGCATTTAAGCCTTTTCCAGTATGATTTATTATTGGCTACTGTGCATTAAGAGGCCACTGCATTTACCCCGACTGAAAAAAGGAACAAGTTGCTTACATGTTTTACTAACGTCGTAGGGCTATTAGTATCGAAAATATCATTTGTTGTCGGGACCATATCTGCAGTTACCTGCACAGCTGAGCAATTATGTTATACACTACCAAAAATATTTACTACTACTTTCAATCCTTATTCAAATTCATCCCTTTTGTCAAATTCATAACAGGAATGATCTTGACCTTCACGGATGATACTAAACCGGGACTAAAAGAGAAGAAGACATTCTGCTGGCTGTCAGTTCTCCAGTTGGGAATTTCAGCTTCTCTAACTTGAGCTCCGGCCAACAAAGACAATTACTCTATGGGACACGTGCAGCACGTATCATCCATCATTACTCTATGGGACACGTGCAGCACGTATCATCCATCATTACTCTATGGGACACGTGCAGCACGTGTCATCCATAATTACTCTATGGGACACGTGCAGCAAGTATCATCCATCATTACCCTATAGGACACGTGCAGCACGTATCATCCATCATTACCCTATGGGACACGTGCAGCACGTATCATCCATCATTACCCTATGGGACACGTGCAGCACGTATCATCCATCATTACCCTATGGGACACGTGTAGCACGTATCATCCATCATTACCCTATGGGACGGGTGCAGCACGTATCATCCATCATTACCCTATGGGACACGTACAGCACGTATCATCCATCATTACCCTATGGGACGGGTGCAGCACGTATCATCCATCATTACCCTATGGGACACGTGCAGCACGTATCATCCTTCATTACCCTATGGGACGGGTGCAGCACGTATCATCCATCATTACCCTATGGGACACGTGCAGCACGTATCATCCATCATTACCCTATGGGACGGGTGCAGCACGTATCATCCATCATTACCCTATGGGACACGTACAGCACGTATCATCCATCATTACTCTATGGGACACGTGCAGCACGTATCATCCATCATTACCCTATGGGACACGTGCAGCACGTATCATCCATCATTACTCTATGGGACACGTGCAGCACGTATCATCCATCATTACCCTATGGGACACGTGCAGCACGTATCATCCATCATTACCCTATGGGACGGGTGCAGCACGTATCCTCCATCATTACTCTATGGGACACGTGCAGCACGTATCATCCATCATTACCCGATGGGACACGTGCAGCACGTATCATCCATCATTACTCTATGGGAAGGGTGCAGCACATATCATCCATCATTACCCTATGGGACACGTGCAGCACGTATCATCCATCATTACTCTATGGGACACGTGCAGCAGGTATCATCCATCATTACCCTATGGGACGGGTGCAGCACGTATCATCCATCATTACCCTATGGGACACGTGCAGCACGTATCATCCATCATTACCCTATGGGACACGTGCAGCACGTATCATCCATCATTACCCTATGGGACACGTTCAGCACGTATCATCCATCATTACCCTATGTGACACGTGCAGCACGTATCATCCATCATTACCCTATGGGACGGGTGCAGCACGTATCATCCATCATTACCCTATGGGACACGTTTCAGCACGTATCATCCATCATTACCCATTGGGACGGGTGCAGCACGTATCATCCATCATTACCCTATGGGACGGGTGCAGCACGTATCATCCATCATTACCCTATGTGACACGTGCAGCACATATCATCCATCATTACTCTATGGGACACGTGCAGCACGTATCATCCATCATTACCCTATGGGACGGGTGCAGCACATATCATCCATCATTACCCTATGTGACACGTGCAGCACATATCAACCATCATTACCCTATGTGACACTTGCAGCACGTATCATCCATCATTACCCTATGGGACGGGTGCAGCACATATCATCCATCATTACCCTATGGGACACATGCAGCATGTATCATCCATCATTACATTTACATTTACATTTTAGTCATTTAGCAGACGCTCTTATCCAGAGCGACTTACATGAGCAATTAGGGTTAAGTGCCTTGCTCAAGGGCACATCGACAGATTTTTCACCTAGTCGGCTCGGGGATTAGAACCAGCGACCTTTCGGTTACTGGCACAATGCTCTTACCCACTAAGCTACCTGCCGCCCTTGCGCAGGGGCCATGCTAATCTTCTCTGTATCGTTCCAATTTTAGTATATGTGCTGCCGAAGCATGGATGATACGTGCTGCACCCGTCCCAGAGGGTAATGATGGATGATACGTGCTGCACGTGTCCCATAGAGTAACACGTGCTGCACGTGTTACTCTATGGGACACGTGCAGCACGTATCATCCATCATTACCCTATGGGACACGTGCAGCACGTATCATCCATCATTACCCTCTGGGACGGGTGCAGCACGTATCATCCATCATTACCCTATGGGACACGTGCAGTACGTATCATCCATCATTACCCTATGGGACGGGTGCAGCACGTATCATCCATCATTACCCTATGGGACACATGCAGCACGTATCATCCATCATTACCCTATGGGACGGGTGCAGCACGTATCATCCATCATTACCCTATGGGACACGTGCAGCACGTATCATCCATCATTACTCTATGGGACACATGCAGCACGTATCATCCATCATTACCCTATGGGACACGTGAAGCACGTACCATCCATCATTACCCTATGGGACACGTGCAGCCCGTATCATCCATCATTACTCTATGGGACGGGTGCAGCACGTATCATCCATCATTACCCTATGGGACAGGTGCAGCACGTATCATCCGTCATTACTCTATGGGACACGTGCAGCACGTATCATCCATCATTACCCTATGGGACACGTACAGCACGTATCATCCATCATTACTCTATGGGACACGTGCAGCACGTATCATCCATCATTACCCTATGGGACACGTGCAGCACGTATCATCCATCATTACTCTATGGGACGGGTGCAGCACGTATCATCCATCATTACCCTATGGGACACGTGCAGCACGTATCATCCATCATTACCCTATGGGACGGGTGCAGCACGTATCCTCCATCATTACTCTATGGGACACGTGCAGCACGTATCATCCATCATTACCCGATGGGACACGTGCAGCACGTATCATCCATCATTACTCTATGGGACGGGTGCAGCACATATCATCCATCATTACCCTATGGGACACGTGCAGCACGTATCATCCATAATTACTCTATGGGACACGTGCAGCACGTATCATCCATCATTACCCTCTGGGACACGTTTCAGCACGTATCATCCATCATTACCCATTGGGACGGGTGCAGCACGTATCATCCATCATTACCCTATGGGACGGGTGCAGCACGTATCATCCATCATTACCCTTTGGGACACGTGCAGCACGTATCATCCATCATTACCCTCTGGGACGGGTGCAGCACGTATCATCCATCATTACCCTATGGGACACGTGCAGTACGTATCATCCATCATTACCCTATGGGACGGGTGCAGCACGTATCATCCATCATTACCCTATGGGACACATGCAGCACGTATCATCCATCATTACCCTATGGGACGGGTGCAGCACGTATCATCCATCATTACCCTATGGGACACGTGCAGCACGTATCATCCATCATTACTCTATGGGACACATGCAGCACGTATCATCCATCATTACCCTATGGGACACGTGAAGCACGTACCATCCATCATTACCCTATGGGACACGTGCAGCCCGTATCATCCATCATTACTCTATGGGACGGGTGCAGCACGTATCATCCATCATTACCCTATGGGACAGGTGCAGCACGTATCATCCGTCATTACTCTATGGGACACGTGCAGCACGTATCATCCATCATTACCCTATGGGACACGTACAGCACGTATCATCCATCATTACTCTATGGGACACGTGCAGCACGTATCATCCATCATTACCCTATGGGACACGTGCAGCACGTATCATCCATCATTACTCTATGGGACGGGTGCAGCACGTATCATCCATCATTACCTTATGGGACACGTGCAGCACGTATCATCCATCATTACCCTATGGGACGGGTGCAGCACGTATCCTCCATCATTACTCTATGGGACACGTGCAGCACGTATCATCCATCATTACCCGATGGGACACGTGCAGCACGTATCATCCATCATTACTCTATGGGACGGGTGCAGCACATATCATCCATCATTACCCTATGGGACACGTGCAGCACGTATCATCCATCATTACTCTATGGGACACGTGCAGCACGTATCATCCATCATTACCCTCTGGGACACGTTTCAGCACGTATCATCCATCATTACCCATTGGGACGGGTGCAGCACGTATCATCCATCATTACCCTATGGGACGGGTGCAGCACGTATCATCCATCATTACCCTATGGTACGGGTGCAGCACATATCATCCATCATTACGCTATGGGACACGTGCAGCACGTATCATCCATCATTACTCTATGGGACACGTGCAGCACGTATCATCCATCATTACCCTAAGGGACACGTGCAGCACGTATCATCCATCATTACCCTATGTGACACGTGCAGCACATATCATCCATCATTACTCTATGGGACACGTGCAGCACGTATCATCCATCATTACCCTATGGGACGGGTGCAGCACATATCATCCATCATTACCCTATGGGACACGTGCAGCACGTATCATCCATCATTACTCTATGGGACACGTGGAGCACGTATCATCCATCATTACCCTATGGGACACGTTTCAGCACGTATCATCCATCATTACCCATTGGGACGGGTGCAGCACGTATCATCCATCATTACCCTATGGGACGGGTGCAGCACGTATCATCCATCATTACCCTATGGTATGGGTGCAGCACATATCATCCATCATTACGCTATGGGACACGTGCAGCACGTATCATCCATCATTACTCTATGGGACACGTGCAGCACGTATCATCCATCATTACCCTAAGGGACACGTGCAGCACGTATCATCCATCATTACCCGATGGGACACGTGCAGCACGTATCATCCATCATCACTCTATGGGACGGGTGCAGCACATATCATCCATCATTACCCTATGGGACACGTGCAGCACGTATCATCCATCATTACTCTATGGGACACGTGCAGCACGTATCATCCATCATTACCCTCTGGGACACGTTTCAGCACGTATCATCCATCATTACCCATTGGGACGGGTGCAGCACGTATCATCCATCATTACCCTATGGGACGGGTGCAGCACGTATCATCCATCATTACCCTATGGTACGGGTGCAGCACATATCATCCATCATTACGCTATGGGACACGTGCAGCACGTATCATCCATCATTACTCTATGGGACACGTGCAGCACGTATCATCCATCATTACCCTAAGGGACACGTGCAGCACGTATCATCCATCATTACCCTATGTGACACGTGCAGCACATATCATCCATCATTACTCTATGGGACACGTGCAGCACGTATCATCCATCATTACCCTATGGGACGGGTGCAGCACATATCATCCATCATTACCCTATGGGACACGTGCAGCACGTATCATCCATCATTACTCTATGGGACACGTGCAGCACGTATCATCCATCATTACCCTATGGGACACGTTTCAGCACGTATCATCCATCATTACCCATTGGGACGGGTGCAGCACGTATCATCCATCATTACCCTATGGGACGGGTGCAGCACGTATCATCCATCATTACCCTATGGTACGGGTGCAGCACATATCATCCATCATTACGCTATGGGACACGTGCAGCACGTATCATCCATCATTACTCTATGGGTCACGTGCAGCACGTATCATCCATCATTACCCTAAGGGACACGTGCAGCACGTATCATCCATCATTACCCTATGTGACACGTGCAGCACATATCATCCATCATTACTCTATGGGACACGTGAAGCACGTATCATCCAACATTACCCTATGGGACGGGTGCAGCACATATCATCCATCATTACCCTATGTGACACGTGCAGCACATATCAACCATCATTACCCTATGTGACACTTGCAGCACGTATCATCCATCATTACCCTATGGGACGGGTGCAGCACATATCATCCATCATTACAATAAGGGACACATGCAGCATGTATCATCCATCATTACTCTATGGGACACGTGCAGCACGTATCATCCATCATTACCCTATGGGACACGTGCAGCACGTATCATCCATCATTACCCTCTGGGACGGGTGCAGCACGTATCATCCATCATTACCCTATGGGACACGTGCAGCACGTATCATCCATCATTACCCTATGGGACACGTGCAGTACGTATCATCCATCATTACCCTATGGGACACGTGCAGCACGTATCATCCATCATTACCCTATGGGACACGTGCAGTACGTATCATCCATCACTACCCTATGGGACGGGTGCAGCACGTATCATCCATCATTACCCTATGGGACACATGCAGCACGTATCATCCATCATTACCCTATGGGACGGGTGCAGCACGTATCATCCATCATTACCCTATGGGACACGTGCAGTACGTATCATCCATCATTACTCTATGGGACACATGCAGCACGTATCATCCATCATTACCCTATGGGACACGTGAAGCACGTACCATCCATCATTACCCTATGGGACACGTGCAGCCCGTATCATCCATCATTACTCTATGGGACGGGTGCAGCACGTATCATCCATCATTACCCTATGGGACGGGTGCAGCACGTATCATCCGTCATTACTCTATGGGACACGTGCAGCACGTATCATCCATCATTACCCTATGGGACACGTACAGCACGTATCATCCATCATTACTCTATGGGACACGTGCAGCACGTATCATCCATCATTACCCTATGGGACACGTGCAGCACGTATCATCCATCATTACTCTATGGGACGGGTGCAGCACGTATCATCCATCATTACCCTATGGGACACGTGCAGCACGTATCATCCATCATTACCCTATGGGACGGGTGCAGCACGTATCCTCCATCATTACTCTATGGGACACGTGCAGCACGTATCATCCATCATTACCCGATGGGACACGTGCAGCACGTATCATCCATCATTACTCTATGGGATGGGTGCAGCACATATCATCCATCATTACCCTATGGGACACGTGCAGCACGTATCATCCATCATTACTCTATGGGACACGTGCATCACGTATCATCCATCATTACCCTATGGGACGGGTGCAGCACGTATCATCCATCATTACCCTATGGGACGGGTGCAGCACATATCATCCATCATTACCCTATGGGACACATGCAGCATGTATCATCCATCATTACTCTATGGGACACGTGCAGCTCGTATCATCCATCATTACCCTATGGGACACGTGCAGTGTATCATCCATCATTACCCTCTGGGACGGGTGCAGCACGTATCATCCATCATTACCCTATGGGACACGTGCAGCACGTATCATCCATCATTACCCTATGGGACACGTGCAGTACGTATCATCCATCATTACCCTATGGGACGGGTGCAGCACGTATCATCCATCATTACCCTATGGGACACGTGCAGCACGTATCATCCATCATTACTCTATGGGACACATGCAGCACGTATCATCCATCATTACACTAAGGGACACGTGAAGCACGTACCATCCATCATTACCCTATGGGACACGTGCAGCCCGTATCATCCATCATTACCCTATGGGACACGTGCAGCACATATCATCCATAATTACCCTATGGGACACGTGCAGCACGTATCATCCATCATTACTCTATGGGACGGGTGCAGCACGTATCATCCATCATTACCCTATGGTACGGGTGCAGCACGTATCATCCGTCATTACTCTATGGGACACGTGCAGCACGTATCATCCATCATTACCCTATGGGACACGTACAGCACGTATCATCCATCATTACTCTATGGGACACGTGCAGCACGTATCATCCATCATTACCCTATGGGACATGTGCAGCACGTATCATCCATCATTACTCTATGGGACGGGTGCAGCACGTATAATCCATCATTACCCTATGGGACACGTGCAGCACGTATCATCCATCATTACCCTATGGGACGGGTGCAGCACGTATCCTCCATCATTACTCTATGGGACACGTGCAGCACGTATCATCCATCATTACCCGATGGGACACGTGCAGCACGTATCATCCATCATTACTCTATGGGACGGGTGCAGCACATATCATCCATCATTACCCTATGGGACAAGTGCAGCACGTATCATCCATCATTACTCTGTGGGACACGTGCAGCACGTATCATCCATCATTACCCTATGGGACACGTGTAGCACGTATCATCCATCATTACTCTATGGGACACGTGCAGCACGTATCATCCATCATTACCCTATGTGACACGTGCATGACGTATTATCCATCATTACCTTATGGGACACGTGCAGCACATATCATCCATCATTACTCTATGGGACACGTGCAGCACGTATCATCCATCATTACCCTATGGGACGGGTGCAGCACGTATCCTCCATCATTACTCTATGGGACACGTGCAGCACGTATCATCCATCATTACCCAATGGGACAAGTGCAGCACGTATCATCCATCATTACTCTATGGGACAAGTGCAGCACGTATCATCCATCATTACTCTATGGGACACGTGCAGCACGTATCATCCATCATTACTCTATGGGACACGTGCAGCACGTATCATCCATCATTACCCTATGTGACACGTGCAGCACGTATCATCCATCATTACCTTATGGGACACGTGCAGCACGTATCATCCATCATTACTCTATGGGACACGTGCAGCACGTATCATCCATCATTACTCTATGGGACGGGCCCAGCACGTATCATCCATCATTACCCTATGGGACACGTGCAGCACGTATCATCCATCATTACCCTATGGGACGGGTGCAGCACGTATCATCCATCATTACTCTATGGGACACGTGCAGCACGTATCATCCATCATTACCCTATGGGACACGTGCAGCACGTATCATCCATCATTACCCTATGGGACACGTGCAGCACGTATCATCCATCATTACCCTATGGGACACGTGCAGCACGTATCATCCATAATTACCCTATGGGACACGTGCAGCACGTATCATCCATCATTACCCTATGGGACACGTGCAGCACGTATCATCCATCATTACCCTATGGGACGGGTGCAGCACGTATCATCCATCATTACTCTATGGGACACGTGCAGCACGTATCATCCATCATTACCCTATGTGACATGTGCAGCATGTATCATCCATCATTACCCTATGGGACGGGTGCAGCACGTATCATCCATCATTACTCTATGGGACACGTGCAGCACGTATCATCCATCATTACCCTATGGGACACGTGCATCATGTATCATCCATCATTACCCTATGGGACGGGTGCAGCACGTATCATCCATCATTACCCTATGGGACACGTGCAGCCCGTATCATCCATCATTACCCTATGGGACACGTGTAGCACGTATCATCCATCATTACCCTAAGGGACACGTGCAGCACGTATCATCCATCATTACCCTATGGGACACGTGCAGCACATATCATCCAGCATTACTCTATGGGACACGTGCAGCACGTATCATCCATCATTACCCTATGGGACACGTGCATCATGTATCATCCATCATTACCCTATGGGACGGGTGCAGCACGTATCATCCATCATTACTCTAAGGGACACGTGCAGCACGTATCATCCATCATTACCCTATGGGACGGGTGCAGCACGTATCATCCATCATTACCCTATGGGACGGGTGTAGAACGTATCATCCATCATTACCCTATGGGACGGGTGCAGCACGTATCATCCATCATTACCCTATGGGACACGTGTAGCACGTATCATCAATCATTACCCTATGGGACACGTGCAGCACGTATCATCCATCATTACCCTATGGGACACGTGCAGCACGTATCATCCATCATTACCCTATGGGACACGTGCAGCACGTATCATCCATCATTACCCTATGGGACACCTGCAGCACGTATCATCCATCATTACCATATGTGACACGTGCAGCACGTATCATCCATCATTACCCTATGTGACACGTGCAGCACGTATCATCCATCATTATCCTATGGGACGGGTGCAGCACATATCATCCAGCATTACCCTATGGGACACGTGCAGCACGTATCATCCATCATTACTCTATGGGACACGTGCAGCACGTATCATCCATCATTACCCTATGGGACGGGTGCAGCACGTATCATCCATCATTACCCTATGGGACACGTGCAGCACGTATCATCCATCATTACCCTATGGGACACATGCAGCACGTATCATCCATCATTACCCTATGGGACACGTGAAGCACGTACCATCCATCATTACCCTATGGGACACGTGCAGCCCGTATCATCCATCATTACTCTATGGGACGGGTGCAGCACGTATCATCCATCATTACCCTATGGGACGGGTGCAGCACGTATCATCCGTCATTACTCTATGGGACACGTGCAGCACGTATCATCCATCATTACCCTATGGGACACGTACAGCACGTATCATCCATCATTACTCTATGGGACACGTGCAGCACGTATCATCCATCATTACCCTATGGGACACGTGCAGCACGTATCATCCATCATTACTCTATGGGACGGGTGCAGCACGTATCATCCATCATTACCCTATGGGACACGTGCAGCACGTATCATCCATCATTACCCTATGGGACGGGTGCAGCACGTATCCTCCATCATTACTCTATGGGACACGTGCAGCACGTATCATCCATCATTACCCGATGGGACACGTGCAGCACGTATCATCCATCATTACTCTATGGGACGGGTGCAGCACATATCATCCATCATTACCCTATGGGACACGTGCAGCACGTATCATCCATCATTACTCTATTTGACACGTGCAGCACGTATCATCCATCATTACCCTATGGGACGGGTGCAGCACGTATCAAACATCATTACCCTATGGGACGGGTGCAGAACGTATCATCCATCATTACCCTATGGGACGGGTGCAGCACATATCATCCATCATTACCCTATGGGACACATGCAGCATGTATCATCCATCATTACTCTATGGGACACGTGCAGCACGTATCATCCATCATTACCCTCTGCGATGGGTGCAGCACGTATCATCCATCATTACCCTATGGGACACATGCAGCACGTATCATCCATCATTACCCTATGGGACACATGCAGCACGTATCATCCATCATTACCCTATGGGACGGGTGCAGCACGTATCATCCATCATTACCCTATGGGACACGTGCAGCACGTATCATCCACCATTACTCTATGGGACACATGCAGCACGTATCATCCATCATTACCCTATGGGACACGTGAAGCACGTACCATCCATCATTACCCTATGGGACACGTGCAGCCCGTATCATCCATCATTACTCTATGGGACACGTGCAGCACGTATCATCCATCATTACCCTATGGGACACGTGCAGCACGTATCATCCATCATTACTCTATGGGACGGGTGCAGCACGTATCATCCATCATTACCCTATGGGACACGTGCAGCACGTATCATCCATCATTACCCTATGGGACGGGTGCAGCACGTATCCTCCATCATTACTCTATGGGACACGTGCAGCACGTATCATCCATCATTACCCGATGGGACACGTGCAGCACGTATCATCCATCATTACTCTATGGGACGGGTGCAGCACATATCATCCATCATTACCCTATGGGACACGTGCAGCACGTATCATCCATCATTACCCTATGTGACATGTGCAGCATGTATCATCCATCATTACCCTATGGGACGGGTGCAGCACGTATCATCCATCATTACTCTATGGGACACGTGCAGCACGTATCATCCATCATTACCCTATGGGACACGTGCATCATGTATCATCCATCATTACCCTATGGGACGGGTGCAGCACGTATCATCCATCATTACCCTATGGGACACGTGCAGCCCGTATCATCCATCATTACCCTATGGGACACGTGTAGCACGTATCATCCATCATTACCCTAAGGGACACGTGCAGCACGTATCATCCATCATTACTCTATGGGACGGGTGCAGCACGTATCATCCATCATTACCCTATGGGACACGTGCAGCACGTATCATCCATCATTACCCTATGGGACGGGTGCAGCACGTATCCTCCATCATTACTCTATGGGACACGTGCAGCACGTATCATCCATCATTACCCGATGGGACACGTGCAGCACGTATCATCCATCATTACCCTATGGGACGGGTGCAGCACGTATCATCCATCATTACTCTATGGGACACGTGCAGCACGTATCATCCATCATTACCCTATGTGACATGTGCAGCATGTATCATCCATCATTACCCTATGGGACGGGTGCAGCACGTATCATCCATCATTACTCTATGGGACACGTGCAGCACGTATCATCCATCATTACCCTATGGGACACGTGCATCATGTATCATCCATCATTACCCTATGGGACGGGTGCAGCACGTATCATCCATCATTACCCTATGGGACACGTGCAGCCCGTATCATCCATCATTACCCTATGGGACACGTGTAGCACGTATCATCCATCATTACCCTAAGGGACACGTGCAGCACGTATCATCCATCATTACCCTATGGGACACGTGCAGCACATATCATCCAGCATTACTCTATGGGACACGTGCAGCACGTATCATCCATCATTACCCTATGGGACACGTGCATCATGTATCATCCATCATTACCCTATGGGACGGGTGCAGCACGTATCATCCATCATTACTCTAAGGGACACGTGCAGCACGTATCATCCATCATTACCCTATGGGACGGGTGCAGCACGTATCATCCATCATTACCCTATGGGACGGGTGTAGAACGTATCATCCATCATTACCCTATGGGACGGGTGCAGCACGTATCATCCATCATTACCCTATGGGACACGTGTAGCACGTATCATCAATCATTACCCTATGGGACACGTGCAGCACGTATCATCCATCATTACCCTATGGGACACGTGCAGCACGTATCATCCATCATTACCCTATGGGACACGTGCAGCACGTATCATCCATCATTACCCTATGGGACACCTGCAGCACGTATCATCCATCATTACCATATGTGACACGTGCAGCACGTATCATCCATCATTACCCTATGTGACACGTGCAGCACGTATCATCCATCATTATCCTATGGGACGGGTGCAGCACATATCATCCAGCATTACCCTATGGGACACGTGCAGCACGTATCATCCATCATTACTCTATGGGACACGTGCAGCACGTATCATCCATCATTACCCTATGGGACGGGTGCAGCACGTATCATCCATCATTACCCTATGGGACACGTGCAGCACGTATCATCCATCATTACCCTATGGGACACATGCAGCACGTATCATCCATCATTACCCTATGGGACACGTGAAGCACGTACCATCCATCATTACCCTATGGGACACGTGCAGCCCGTATCATCCATCATTACTCTATGGGACGGGTGCAGCACGTATCATCCATCATTACCCTATGGGACGGGTGCAGCACGTATCATCCGTCATTACTCTATGGGACACGTGCAGCACGTATCATCCATCATTACCCTATGGGACACGTACAGCACGTATCATCCATCATTACTCTATGGGACACGTGCAGCACGTATCATCCATCATTACCCTATGGGACACGTGCAGCACGTATCATCCATCATTACTCTATGGGACGGGTGCAGCACGTATCATCCATCATTACCCTATGGGACACGTGCAGCACGTATCATCCATCATTACCCTATGGGACGGGTGCAGCACGTATCCTCCATCATTACTCTATGGGACACGTGCAGCACGTATCATCCATCATTACCCGATGGGACACGTGCAGCACGTATCATCCATCATTACTCTATGGGACGGGTGCAGCACATATCATCCATCATTACCCTATGGGACACGTGCAGCACGTATCATCCATCATTACTCTATTTGACACGTGCAGCACGTATCATCCATCATTACCCTATGGGACGGGTGCAGCACGTATCAAACATCATTACCCTATGGGACGGGTGCAGAACGTATCATCCATCATTACCCTATGGGACGGGTGCAGCACATATCATCCATCATTACCCTATGGGACACATGCAGCATGTATCATCCATCATTACTCTATGGGACACGTGCAGCACGTATCATCCATCATTACCCTCTGCGATGGGTGCAGCACGTATCATCCATCATTACCCTATGGGACACATGCAGCACGTATAATCCATCATTACCCTATGGGACACATGCAGCACGTATCATCCATCATTACCCTATGGGACGGGTGCAGCACGTATCATCCATCATTACCCTATGGGACACGTGCAGCACGTATCATCCACCATTACTCTATGGGACACATGCAGCACGTATCATCCATCATTACCCTATGGGACACGTGAAGCACGTACCATCCATCATTACCCTATGGGACACGTGCAGCCCGTATCATCCATCATTACTCTATGGGACACGTGCAGCACGTATCATCCATCATTACCCTATGGGACACGTGCAGCACGTATCATCCATCATTACTCTATGGGACGGGTGCAGCACGTATCATCCATCATTACCCTATGGGACACGTGCAGCACGTATCATCCATCATTACCCTATGGGACGGGTGCAGCACGTATCCTCCATCATTACTCTATGGGACACGTGCAGCACGTATCATCCATCATTACCCGATGGGACACGTGCAGCACGTATCATCCATCATTACTCTATGGGACGGGTGCAGCACATATCATCCATCATTACCCTATGGGACACGTGCAGCACGTATCATCCATCATTACTCTATGGGACACGTGCAGCACGTATCATCCATCATTACCCTATGGGACGGGTGCAGCACGTATCATCCATCATTACCCTATGGGACGGGTGCAGCACATATCATCCATCATTACCCTATGGGACACATGCAGCATGTATCATCCATCATTACTCTATGGGACACGTGCAGCTCGTATCATCCATCATTACCCTATGGGACACGTGCAGTGTATCATCCATCATTTCCCTCTGGGACGGGTGCAGCACGTATCATCCATCATTACCCTATGGGACACGTGCAGCACGTATCATCCATCATTACCCTATGGGACACGTGCAGTACGTATCATCCATCATTACCCTATGGGACGGGTGCAGCACGTATCATCCATCATTACCCTATGGGACACGTGCAGCACGTATCATCCATCATTACCCTATGGGACGGGTGCAGCACGTATCATCCATCATTACCCTATGGGACACGTGCAGCACGTATCATCCATCATTACTCTATGGGACACATGCAGCACGTATCATCCATCATTACACTATGGGACACGTGAAGCACGTACCATCCATCATTACCCTATGGGACACGTGCAGCCCGTATCATCCATCATTACCCTATGGGACACGTGCAGCACGTATCATCCATCATTACCCTATGGGACACGTGCAGCACGTATCATCCGTCGTTACTCTATGGGACGGGTGCAGCACGTATCATCCATCATTACCCTATGGGACGGGTGCAGCACGTATCATCCGTCATTACTCTATGGGACACGTGCAGCACGTATCATCCATCATTACCCTATGGGACACGTACAGCACGTATCATCCATCATTACCCTATGGGACACGTGCGGCACGTATCATCCATCATTACCCTATGGGACACGTGCAGCACGTATCATCCATCATTACTCTATGGGACGGGTGCAGCACGTATCATCCATCATTACCCTATGGGACACGTGCAGCACGTATCATCCATCATTACCCTATGGGACGGGTGCAGCACGTATCCTCCATCATTACTCTATGGGACACGTGCAGCACGTATCATCCATCATTACTCTATGGGACACATGCAGCACGTATCATCCATCATTACACTATGGGACATGTGAAGCACGTACCATCCATCATTACCCTATGGGACACGTGCAGCCCGTATCATCCATCATTACCCTATGGGACACGTGCAGCACGTATCATCCATCATTACCCTATGGGACACGTGCAGCACGTATCATCCGTCGTTACTCTATGGGACGGGTGCAGCACGTATCATCCATCATTACCCTATGGGACGGGTGCAGCACGTATCATCCGTCATTACTCTATGGGACACGTGCAGCACGTATCATCCATCATTACCCTATGGGACACGTACAGCACGTATCATCCATCATTACCCTATGGGACACGTGCGGCACGTATCATCCATCATTACCCTATGGGACACGTGCAGCACGTATCATCCATCATTACTCTATGGGACGGGTGCAGCACGTATCATCCATCATTACCCTATGGGACACGTGCAGCACGTATCATCCATCATTACCCTATGGGACCGGTGCAGCACGTATCCTCCATCATTACTCTATGGGACACGTGCAGCACGTATCATCCATCATTACCCGATGGGACACGTGCAGCACGTATCATCCATCATTACTCTATGGGACGGGTGCAGCACATATCATCCATCATTACCCTATGGGACAAGTGCAGCACGTATCATCCATCATTACCCTATGGGACACGTGCAGCACGTATCATCCATCATTACTCTATGGGACGGGTGCAGCACGTATCATCCATCATTACCCTATGGGACACGTGCAGCACGTATCATCCATCATTACCCTATGGGACGGGTGCAGCACGTATCCTCCATCATTACTCTATGGGACACGTGCAGCACGTATCATCCATCATTACTCTATGGGACACATGCAGCACGTATCATCCATCATTACACTATGGGACACGTGAAGCACGTACCATCCATCATTACCCTATGGGACACGTGCAGCCCGTATCATCCATCATTACCCTATGGGACACGTGCAGCACGTATCATCCATCATTACCCTATGGGACACGTGCAGCACGTATCATCCGTCGTTACTCTATGGGACGGGTGCAGCACGTATCATCCATCATTACCCTATGGGACGGGTGCAGCACGTATCATCCGTCATTACTCTATGGGACACGTGCAGCACGTATCATCCATCATTACCCTATGGGACACGTACAGCACGTATCATCCATCATTACCCTATGGGACACGTGCGGCACGTATCATCCATCATTACCCTATGGGACACGTGCAGCACGTATCATCCATCATTACTCTATGGGACGGGTGCAGCACGTATCATCCATCATTACCCTATGGGACACGTGCAGCACGTATCATCCATCATTACCCTATGGGACCGGTGCAGCACGTATCCTCCATCATTACTCTATGGGACACGTGCAGCACGTATCATCCATCATTACCCGATGGGACACGTGCAGCACGTATCATCCATCATTACTCTATGGGACGGGTGCAGCACATATCATCCATCATTACCCTATGGGACAAGTGCAGCACGTATCATCCATCATTACTCTATGGGACACGTGCAGCACGTATCATCCATCATTACCCTATGGGACACGTGTAGCACGTATCATCCATCATTACTCTATGGGACACGTGCAGCACGTATCATCCATCATTACCCTATGTGACACGTGCAGCACGTATTATCCATCATTACCTTATGGGACACATGCAGCACGTATCATCCATCATTACTCTATGGGACACGTGCAGCACGTATCATCCATCATTACCCTATGGGACGGGTGCAGCACGTATCCTCCATCATTACTCTATGGGACACGTGCAGCACGTATCATCCATCATTACCCGATGGGACACGTGCAGCACGTATCATCCATCATTACTCTATGGGACGGGTGCAGCACATATCATCCATCATTACCTTATGGGACAAGTGCAGCACGTATCATCCATCATTACTCTATGGGACACGTGCAGCACGTATCATCCATCATTACCCTATGGGACACGTGCAGTACGTATCATCCATCATTACCCTATGGGACGGGTGCAGCACGTATCATCCATCATTACCCTATGGGACACGTGCAGCACGTATCATCCATCATTACCCTATGGGACGGGTGCAGCACGTATCATCCATCATTACCCTATGGGACACGTGCAGCACGTATCATCCATCATTACTCTATGGGACACATGCAGCACGTATCATCCATCATTACACTATGGGACACGTGAAGCACGTACCATCCATCATTACCCTATGGGACACGTGCAGCCCGTATCATCCATCATTAACCTATGGGACACGTGCAGCACATATCATCCATCATTACCCTATGGGACACGTGCAGCACGTATCATCCATCATTACTCTATGGGACGGGTGCAGCACGTATCATCCATCATTACCCTATGGGACACGTGTAGCACGTATCATCCATCATTACTCTATGGGACACGTGCAGCACGTATCATCCATCATTACCCTATGTGACACGTGCAGCACGTATTATCCATCATTACCTTATGGGACACGTGCAGCACGTATCATCCATCATTACTCTATGGGACACGTGCAGCACGTATCATCCATCATTACCCTATGGGACGGGTGCAGCACGTATCCTCCATCATTACTCTATGGGACACGTGCAGCACGTATCATCCATCATTACCCTATGGGACACGTGCATCATGTATCATCCATCATTACCCTATGGGACGGGTGCAGCACGTATCATCCATCATTACTCTATGGGACACGTGCAGCACGTATCATCCATCATTACCCTATGGGACGGGTGCAGAACGTATCATCCATCATTACCCTATGGGACGGGTGCAGCACGTATCATCCATCATTACCCTATGGGACACGTGTAGCACGTATCATCCATCATTACCCTATGGGACACGTGCAGCACGTATCATCCATCATTACCCTATGGGACACGTGCAGCACGTATCATCCATCATTACCCTATGGGACACGTGCAGCACGTATCATCCATCATTACCCTATGGGACACCTGCAGCACGTATCATCCATCATTACCCTATGTGACACGTGCAGCACGTATCATCCATCATTACCCTATGTGACACGTGCAGCACGTATCATCCATCATTACCCTATGGGACGGGTGCAGCACGTATCATCCAGCATTACCCTATGGGACACGTGCAGCACGTATCATCCATCATTACTCAATGGGACACGTGCAGCACGTATCATCCATCATTACCCTATGGGACGGGTGCAGCACGTATCATCCATCATTACCCTATGGGACACGTGCAGCACGTATCATCCATCATTACCCTATGGGACTAGTGCAGCACGTATCATCCATCATTACCTTATGGGACACGTGCAGCATGTATCATCCATCATTACTCTATGGGACACGTGCAGCACGTATCATCCATCATTACCCTATGGGACGGGTCTAGCACGTATCCTCCATCATTACTCTATGGGACACGTGCAGCACGTATCATCCATCATTACCCGATGGGACACGTGCAGCACGTATCATCCATCATTACTCTATGGGACGGGTGCAGCACATATCATCCATCATTACCCTATGGGACAAGTGCAGCACGTATCATCCATCATTACTCTATGGGACACGTGCAGCACGTATCATCCATCATTACCCTATGGGACACGTGCAGCACGTATCATCCATAATTACCCTATGGGACACGTGCAGCCCGTATCATCCATCATTACCCTATGGGACACGTGCAGCACGTATCATCCATAATTACCCTATGGGACACGTGCAGCACATATCATCCAGCATTACTCTATGGGACACGTGCAGCACGTCTCATCCATCATTACCCTATGGGACACGTGCATCATGTATCATCCATCATTACCCTATGGGACGGGTGCAGCACGTATCATCCATCATTACTCTATGGGACACGTGCAGCACGTATCATCCATCATTACCCTATGGGACGGGTGCAGCACGTATCATCCATCATTACCCTATGGGACGGGTGCAGAACGTATCATCCATCATTACCCTATGGGACGGGTGCAGCACGTATCATCCATCATTACCCTATGGGACACGTGTAGCACGTATCATCCATCATTACCCTATGGGACACGTGCAGCACGTATCATCCATCATTACCCTATGGGACACGTGCAGCACGTATCATCCATCATTACCCTATGGGACACGTGCAGCACGTATCATCCATCATTACCCTATGGGACACCTGCAGCACGTATCATCCATTATTACCCTATGTGACACGTGCAGCACGTATCATCCATCATTACCCTATGTGACACGTGCAGCACGTATCATCCATCATTACCCTATGGGACGGGTGCAGCATGTATCATCCAGCATTACCCTATGGGACACGTGCAGCACGTATCATCCATCATTACTCTATGGGACACGTGCAGCACGTATCATCCATCATTACCCTATGGGACGGGTGCAGCACGTATCATCCATCATTACCCTATGGGACACGTGCAGCACGTATCATCCATCATTACCCTATGGGACTAGTGCAGCACGTATCATCCATCATTACCTTATGGGACACGTGCAGCACGTATCATCCATCATTACTCTATGGGACACGTGCAGCACGTATCATCCATCATTACCCTATGGGACGGGTGCAGCACGTATCCTCCATCATTACTCTATGGGACACGTGCAGCACGTATCATCCATCATTACCCGATGGGACACGTGCAGCACGTATCATCCATCATTACTCTATGGGACGGGTGCAGCACATATCATCCATCATTACCCTATGGGACAAGTGCAGCACGTATCATCCATCATTACTCTATGGGACACGTGCAGCACGTATCATCCATCATTACCCTATGGGACACGTGCAGCACGTATCATCCATAATTACCCTATGGGACACGTGCAGCCCGTATCATCCATCATTACCCTATGGGACACGTGCAGCACGTATCATCCATAATTACCCTATGGGACACGTGCAGCACATATCATCCAGCATTACTCTATGGGACACGTGCAGCACGTCTCATCCATCATTACCCTATGGGACACGTGCATCATGTATCATCCATCATTACCCTATGGGACGGGTGCAGCACGTATCATCCATCATTACTCTATGGGACACGTGCAGCACGTATCATCCATCATTACCCTATGGGACACGTGCAGCCCGTATCATCCATCATTACCCTATGGGACACGTGCAGCACGTATCATCCATAATTACCCTATGGGACACGTGCAGCACATATCATCCAGCATTACTCTATGGGACACGTGCAGCACGTCTCATCCATCATTACCCTATGGGACACGTGCATCATGTATCATCCATCATTACCCTATGGGACGGGTGCAGCACGTATCATCCATCATTACTCTATGGGACACGTGCAGCACGTATCATCCATCATTACCCTATGGGACGGGTGCAGCACGTATCATCCATCATTACCCTATGGGACGGGTGCAGAACGTATCATCCATCATTACCCTATGGGACGGGTGCAGCACGTATCATCCATCATTACCCTATGGGACACGTGTAGCACGTATCATCCATCATTACCCTATGGGACACGTGCAGCACGTATCATCCATCATTACCCTATGGGACACGTGCAGCACGTATCATCCATCATTACCCTATGGGACACGTGCAGCACGTATCATCCATCATTACCCTATGGGACACCTGCAGCACGTATCATCCATTATTACCCTATGTGACACGTGCAGCACGTATCATCCATCATTACCCTATGTGACACGTGCAGCACGTATCATCCATCATTACCCTATGGGACGGGTGCAGCATGTATCATCCAGCATTACCCTATGGGACACGTGCAGCACGTATCATCCATCATTACTCTATGGGACACGTGCAGCACGTATCATCCATCATTACCCTATGGGACGGGTGCAGCACGTATCATCCATCATTACCCTATGGGACACGTGCAGCACGTATCATCCATCATTACCCTATGGGACTAGTGCAGCACGTATCATCCATCATT
This sequence comes from Coregonus lavaretus, assembly GCF_964263955.1. NCBI lineage: Eukaryota > Metazoa > Chordata > Actinopteri > Salmoniformes > Salmonidae > Coregonus > Coregonus lavaretus. The sequence continues at coordinate 44,887,183 of NC_140006.1, read as the reverse complement.
ACCTTATGGGACACGTGCAGCACGTATCATCCATCATTACTCTATGGGACACGTGCAGCACGTATCATCCATCATTACCCTATGGGACGGGTGCAGCACGTATCCTCCATCATTACTCTATGGGACACGTGCAGCACGTATCATCCATCATTACCCGATGGGACACGTGCAGCACGTATCATCCATCATTACTCTATGGGACGGGTGCAGCACATATCATCCATCATTACCCTATGGGACAAGTGCAGCACGTATCATCCATCATTACTCTATGGGACACGTGCAGCACGTATCATCCATCATTACCCTATGGGACACGTGCAGCACGTATCATCCATAATTACCCTATGGGACACGTGCAGCCCGTATCATCCATCATTACCCTATGGGACACGTGCAGCACGTATCATCCATAATTACCCTATGGGACACGTGCAGCACATATCATCCAGCATTACTCTATGGGACACGTGCAGCACGTCTCATCCATCATTACCCTATGGGACACGTGCATCATGTATCATCCATCATTACCCTATGGGACGGGTGCAGCACGTATCATCCATCATTACTCTATGGGACACGTGCAGCACGTATCATCCATCATTACCCTATGGGACGGGTGCAGCACGTATCATCCATCATTACCCTATGGGACGGGTGCAGAACGTATCATCCATCATTACCCTATGGGACGGGTGCAGCACGTATCATCCATCATTACCCTATGGGACACGTGTAGCACGTATCATCCATCATTACCCTATGGGACACGTGCAGCACGTATCATCCATCATTACCCTATGGGACACGTGCAGCACGTATCATCCATCATTACCCTATGGGACACGTGCAGCACGTATCATCCATCATTACCCTATGGGACACCTGCAGCACGTATCATCCATCATTACCCTATGTGACACGTGCAGCACGTATCATCCATCATTACCCTATGTGACACGTGCAGCACGTATCATCCATCATTACCCTATGGGACGGGTGCAGCACGTATCATCCAGCATTACCCTATGGGACACGTGCAGCACGTATCATCCATCATTACTCTATGGGACACGTGCAGCACGTATCATCCATCATTACCCTATGGGACGGGTGCAGCACGTATCATCCATCATTACCCTATGGGACACGTGCAGCACGTATCATCCATCATTACCCTATGGGACTAGTGCAGCACGTATCATCCATCATTACCTTATGGGACACGTGCAGCACGTATCATCCATCATTACTCTATGGGACACGTGCAGCACGTATCATCCATCATTACCCTATGGGACGGGTGCAGCACGTATCCTCCATCATTACTCTATGGGACACGTGCAGCACGTATCATCCATCATTACCCGATGGGACACGTGCAGCACGTATCATCCATCATTACTCTATGGGACGGGTGCAGCACATATCATCCATCATTACCCTATGGGACAAGTGCAGCACGTATCATCCATCATTACTCTATGGGACACGTGCAGCACGTATCATCCATCATTACCCTATGGGACACGTGTAGCACGTATCATCCATCATTACCCTATGTGACACGTGCAGCACGTATCATCCATCATTACCCTATGGGACACGTGCAGCACGTATCATCCATCATTACCCTATGGGACACGTGCAGCACGTATCATCCATAATTACCCTATGGGACACGTGCAGCACGTATCATCCATCATTACCCTATGGGACACGTGCAGCACGTATCATCCATAATTACCCTATGGGACACGTGCAGCACGTATCATCCATCATTACCCTATGGGACACGTGCAGCACGTATCATCCATCATTACCCTATGGGACGGGTGCAGCACGTATCATCCATCATTACTCTATGGGACACGTGCAGCACGTATCATCCATCATTACCCTATGGGACGGGTGCAGCACGTATCATCCATCATTACCCTATGGGACACGTGCAGCACGTATCATCCATCATTACCCTATGGGACTAGTGCAGCACGTATCATCCATCATTACCTTATGGGACACGTGCAGCACGTATCATCCATCATTACCCTATGGGACAAGTGCAGCACGTATCATCCATCATTACTCTATGGGACACGTGCAGCACGTATCATCCATCATTACCCTATGGGACACGTGTAGCACGTATCATCCATCATTACTCTATGGGACACGTGCAGCACGTATCATCCATCATTACCCTATGGGACACGTGCAGCACGTATCATCCATAATTACCCTATGGGACACGTGCAGCACGTATCATCCATCATTACCCTATGGGACACGTGCAGCACGTATCATCCATAATTACCCTATGGGACACGTGCAGCACGTATCATCCATCATTACCCTATGGGACACGTGCAGCACGTATCATCCATCATTACCCTATGGGACGGGTGCAGCACGTATCATCCATCATTACTCTATGGGACACGTGCAGCACGTATCATCCATCATTACCCTATGGGACGGGTGCAGCACGTATCATCCATCATTACCCTATGGGACACGTGCAGCACGTATCATCCATCATTACCCTATGGGACTAGTGCAGCACGTATCATCCATCATTACCTTATGGGACACGTGCAGCACGTATCATCCATCATTACCCTATGGGACAAGTGCAGCACGTATCATACATCATTACTCTATGGGACACGTGCAGCACGTATCATCCATCATTACCCTATGGGACACGTGTAGCACGTATCATCCATCATTACTCTATGGGACACGTGCAGCACGTATCATCCATCATTACTCTATGGGACACGTGCAGCACGTATCATCCATCATTACTCTATGGGACGGGCCCAGCACGTATCATCCATCATTACCCTATGGGACACGTGCAGCACGTATCATCCATCATTACCCTATGGGACGGGTGCAGCACGTATCATCCATCATTACTCTATGGGACACGTGCAGCACGTATCATCCATCATTACCCTATGGGACACGTGCAGCACGTATCATCCATCATTACCCTATGGGACACGTGCAGCACGTATCATCCATAATTACCCTATGGGACACGTGCAGCACGTATCATCCATCATTACCCTATGGGACGGGTGCAGCACGTATCATCCATCATTACTCTATGGGACACGTGCAGCACGTATCATCCATCATTACCCTATGTGACATGTGCAGCAGGTATCATCCATCATTACCCTATGGGACGGGAGCAGCACGTATCATCCATCATTACTCTATGGGACACGTGCAGCACGTATCATCCATCATTACCCTATGGGACACGTGCAGCCCGTATTATCCATCATTACCCTATGGGACACGTGCAGCACATATCATCCAGCATTACTCTATGGGACACGTGCAGCACGTATCATCCATCATTACCCTATGGGACACGTGCAGCACGTATCATCCATCATCACCCTCTGGGAGGGTGCAGCACGTATCATCCATCATTACCCTATGAGACACGTGCAGCACGTACCATCCATCATTACCCTATGAGACACGTGCAGCCCGTATCATCCATCATTACTCTATGGGACGGGTGCAGCACGTATCATCCATCATTACCCTATGGGACGGGTGCAGCAAGTATCATCCGTCATTACTCTATGGGACACGTGCAGCACGTATCATCCATCATTACCCTATGGGACACGTACAGCACGTATCATCCATCATTACTCTATGGGACACGTGCAGCACGTATCATCCATCATTACCCTGTGGGACACGTGCAGCACGTATCATCCATCATTACTCTATGGGACGGGTGCAGCACGTATCATCCATCATTACCCTATGGGACACGTGCAGCACGTATCATCCATCATTACCCTATGGGACGGGTGCAGCACGTATCCTCCATCATTACTCTATGGGACACGTGCAGCACGTATCATCCATCATTACCCGATGGGACACGTGCAGTACGTATCATCCATCATTACTCTATGGGACGGGTGCAGCACATATCATCCATCATTACCCTATGGGACACGTGCAGCACGTATCATCCATCATTACTCTATGGGACACGTGCAGCACGTATCATCCATCATTACCCTCTGGGACGGGTGCAGCACGTATCATCCATCATTACCCTATGGGACACGTTTCAGCACGTATCATCCATCATTACCCTATGGGACACGTGCAGCACATATCATCCAGCATTACTCTATGGGACACGTGCAGCACGTATCATCCATCATTACCCTATGGGACACGTGCATCATGTATCATCCATCATTACCCTATGGGACGGGTGCAGCACGTATCATCCATCATTACTCTATGGGACACGTGCAGCACGTATCATCCATCATTACTCTATGGGACGGGTGCAGCACGTATCATCCATCATTACCCTATGGGACGGGTGCAGAACGTATCATCCATCATTACCCTATGGGACGGGTGCAGCACGTATCATCCATCATTACCCTATGGGACACGTGTAGCACGTATCATCCATCATTACCCTATGGGACACGTGCAGCACGTATCATCCATCATTACCCTATGGGACACGTGCAGCACGTATCATCCATCATTACCCTATGGGACACGTGCAGCACGTATCATCCATCATTACCCTATGGGACACCTGCAGCACGTATCATCCATCATTACCCTATGTGACACGTGCAGCACGTATCATCCATCATTACCCTATGTGACACGTGCAGCACGTATCATCCATCATTACCCTATGGGACGGGTGCAGCACGTATCATCCAGCATTACCCTATGGGACACGTGCAGCACGTATCATCCATCATTACTCTATGGGACACGTGCAGCACGTATCATCCATCATTACCCTATGGGACGGGTGCAGCACGTATCATCCATCATTACCCTATGGGACACGTGCAGCACGTATCATCCATCATTACCCTATGGGACTAGTGCAGCACGTATCATCCATCATTACCTTATGGGACACGTGCAGCACGTATCATCCATCATTACTCTATGGGACACGTGCAGCACGTATCATCCATCATTACCCTATGGGACGGGTGCAGCACGTATCCTCCATCATTACTATATGGGACACGTGCAGCACGTATCATCCATTATTACCCGATGGGACACGTGCAGCACGTATCATCCATCATTACTCTATGGGACGGGTGCAGCACATATCATCCATCATTACCCTATGGGACAAGTGCAGCACGTATCATCCATCATTACTCTATGGGACACGTGCAGCACGTATCATCCATCATTACCCTATGGGACACGTGTAGCACGTATCATCCATCATTACTCTATGGGACACGTGCAGCACGTATCATCCATCATTACCCTATGTGACACGTGCAGCACGTATCATCCATCATTACCTTATGGGACACGTGCAGCACGTATCATCCATCATTACCCTATGTGACACGTGCAGCACGTATCATCCATCATTACCTTATGGGACACGTGCAGCACGTATCATCCATCATTACTCTATGGGACACGTGCAGCACGTATCATCCATCATTACTCTATGGGACACGTGCAGCACGTATCATCCATCATTACCCTATGGGACACGTGCAGCACGTATCATCCATCATTACCCTATGGGACACGTGCAGCACGTATCATCCATCATTACCCTATGGGACACATGCAGCATGTATCATCCATCATTACTCTATGGGACACGTGCAGCACGTATCATCCATCATTACCCTATGGGACACGTGCAGCACGTATCATCCATCATTACCCTCTGGGACGGGTGCAGCACGTATCATCCATCATTACCCTATGGGACACGTGCAGCACGTATCATCCATCATTACCCTATGGGACACGTGCAGTACGTATCATCCATCATTACCCTATGGGACACGTGCAGCACGTATCATCCATCATTACCCTATGGGACACGTGCAGTACGTATCATCCATCATTACCCTATGGGACGGGTGCAGCACGTATCATCCATCATTACCCTATGGGACACATGCAGCACGTATCATCCATCATTACCCTATGGGACGGGTAAAGCACGTATCATCCATCATTACCCTATGGGACACGTGCAGCACGTATCATCCATCATTACTCTATGGGACACATGCAGCACGTATCATCCATCATTACCCTATGGGACACGTGAAGCACGTACCATCCATCATTACCCTATGGGACACGTGCAGCCCGTATCATCCATCATTACTCTATGGGACAAGTGCAGCACGTATCATCCATCATTACCCTATGGGACGGGTGCAGCACGTATCATCCGTCATTACTCTATGGGACACGTGCAGCACGTATCATCCATCATTACCCTATGGGACACGTACAGCACGTATCATCCATCATTACTCTATGGGACACGTGCAGCACGTATCATCCATCATTACCCTATGGGACACGTGCAGCACGTATCATCCATCATTACTCTATGGGACGGGTGCAGCACGTATCATCCATCATTACCCTATGGGACACGTGCAGCACGTATCATCCATCATTACCCTATGGGACGGGTGCAGCACGTATCCTCCATCATTACTCTATGGGACACGTGCAGCACGTATCATCCATCATTACCCGATGGGACACGTGCAGCATGTATCATCCATCATTATTCTATGGGACGGGTGCAGCACATATCATCCATCATTACCCTATGGGACACGTGCAGCACGTATCATCCATCATTACTCTATGGGACACGTGCAGCACGTATCATCCATCATTACCCTCTGGGACGGGTGCAGCACATATCATCCATCATTACCCTATGGGACAAGTGCAGCACGTATCATCCATCATTACTCTATGGGACACGTGCAGCACGTATCATCCATCATTACCCTATGGTACACGTGTAGCACGTATCATCCATCATTACTCTATGGGACACGTGCAGCACGTATCATCCATCATTACCCTATGTGACACGTGCAGCACATATCATCCATCATTACCTTATGGGACACGTGCAGCACGTATCATCCATCTATGGGACACGTGCAGCACGTATCATCCATCATTACTCTATGGGATGGGCCCAGCACGTATCATCCATCATTACCCTATGGGACACGTGCAGCACGTATCATCCATCATTACCCTATGGGACACGTGCAGCACATATCATCCAGCATTACTCTATGGGACACGTGCAGCACGTATCATCCATCATTACCCTATGGGACACGTGCATCATGTATCATCCATCATTACCCTATGGGACACGTGCATCATGTATCATCCATCATTACCCTATGGGACGGGTGCAGCACGTATCATCCATCATTACTCTATGGGACACGTGCAGCACGTATCATCCATCATTACCCTATGGGACGGGTGCAGCACGTATCATCCATCATTACCCTATGGGACGGGTGCAGAACGTATCATCCATCATTACCCTATGGGACGGGTGCAGCACATATCATCCATCATTACCCTATGGGACACATGCAGCATGTATCATCCATCATTACTCTATGGGACACGTGCAGCACGTATCATCCATCATTACCCTATGGGACATGTTCAGCACGTATCATCCATCATTACCCTCTGGGACCCGTGCAGCACGTATCATCCATCATTACCCTATGGGACACGTGCAGCACGTATCATCCATCATTACCCTATGGGACACGTGCAGTACGTATCATCCATCATTACCCTATGGGACACGTGCAGCACGTATCATCCATCATTACCCTATGGGACACGTGCAGTACGTATCATCCATCATTACCCTATGGGACGGGTGCAGCACGTATCATCCATCATTACCCTATGGGACACATGCAGCACGTATCATCCTTCATTACCCTATGGGACGGGTGCAGCACGTATCATCCATCATTACCCTATGGGACACGTGCAGCACGTATCATCCATCATTACTCTATGGGACACATGCAGCACGTATCATCCATCATTACCCTATGGGACACGTGCAGCCCGTATCATCCATCATTACTCTATGGGACGGGTGCAGCACGTATCATCCATCATTACCCTATGGGACGGGTGCAGCACGTATCATCCATCATTACCCTATGGGACACGTGCAGCACGTACCATCCATCATTACCCTATGGGACACGTGCATCATGTATCATCCATCATTACCCTATGGGACGGGTGCAGCACGTATCATCCATCATTACTCTATGGGACACGTGCAGCACGTATCATCCATCATTACCCTATGGGACGGGTGCAGCACGTATCATCCATCATTACCCTATGGGACGGGTGCAGAACGTATCATCCATCATTACCCTATGGGACGGGTGCAGCACATATCATCCATCATTACCCTATGGGACACATGCAGCATGTATCATCCATCATTACTCTATGGGACACGTGCAGCACGTATCATCCATCATTACCCTATGGGACACGTGCAGCACGTATCATCCATCATTACCCTATGGGACGGGTGCAGCACGTATCCTCCATCATTACTCTATGGGACACGTGCAGCACGTATCATCCATCATTACCCGATGGGACACGTGCAGCACGTATCATCCATCATTACTCTATGGGACACGTGCAGCACATATCATCTATCATTACCCTATGGGACACGTGCAGCACGTATCATCCATCATTACTCTATGGGACACGTGCAGCACGTATCATCCATCATTACCCTCTGGGACGGGTGCAGCACATATCATCCATCATTACCCTATGGGACAAGTGCAGCACGTATCATCCATCATTACTCTATGGGACACGTGCAGCACGTATCATCCATCATTACTTTATGGGACACGTGTAGCACGTATCATCCATCATTACTCTATGGGACACGTGCAGCACGTATCATCCATCATTACCCTATGTGACACGTGCAGCACGTATCATCCATCATTACCTTATGGGACACGTGCAGCACGTATCATCCATCATTACTCTATGGGACACGTGCAGCACGTATCATCCATCATTACTCTATGGGACGGGCCCAGCACGTATCATCCATCATTACCCTATGGGACACGTGCAGCACGTATCATCCATCATTACCCTATGGGACGGGTGCAGCCCGTATCATCCATCATTACTCTATGGGACGGGTGCAGCACGTATCATCCATCATTACCCTATGGGACGGGTGCAGCACGTATCATCCGTCATTACTCTATGGGACACGTGCAGCACGTATCATCCATCATTACCCTATGGGACACGTACAGCACGTATCATCCATCATTACTCTATGGGACACGTGCAGCACGTATCATCCATCATTACCCTATGGGACACGTGCAGCACGTATCATCCATCATTACTCTATGGGACGGGTGCAGCACGTATCATCCATCATTACCCTATGGGACACGTGCAGCACGTATCATCCATCATTACCCTATGGGACGGGTGCAGCACGTATCCTCCATCATTACTCTATGGGACACGTGCAGCACGTATCATCCATCATTACCCGATGGGACACGTGCAGCACGTATCATCCATCATTACTCTATGGGACACGTGCAGCACATATCATCTATCATTACCCTATGGGACACGTGCAGCACGTATCATCCATCATTACTCTATGGGACACGTGCAGCACGTATCATCCATCATTACCCTCTGGGACGGGTGCAGCACATATCATCCATCATTACCCTATGGGACAAGTGCAGCACGTATCATCCATCATTACTCTATGGGACACGTGCAGCACGTATCATCCATCATTACTTTATGGGACACGTGTAGCACGTATCATCCATCATTACTCTATGGGACACGTGCAGCACGTATCATCCATCATTACCCTATGTGACACGTGCAGCACGTATCATCCATCATTACCTTATGGGACACGTGCAGCACGTATCATCCATCATTACTCTATGGGACACGTGCAGCACGTATCATCCATCATTACTCTATGGGACGGGCCCAGCACGTATCATCCATCATTACCCTATGGGACACGTGCAGCACGTATCATCCATCATTACCCTATGGGACGGGTGCAGCTCGTATCATCCATCATTACTCTATGGGACACGTGCAGCACGTATCATCCATCATTACCCTATGGGACACGTGCAGCACGTATCATCCATCATTACCCTATGGGACACGTGCAGCACGTATCATCCATCATTACCCTATGGGACACGTGCAGCACGTATAATCCATAATTACCCTATGGGACACGTGCAGCACGTATCATCCATCATTACCCTATGGGACACGTGCAGCACGTATCATCCATCATTACCCTATGGGACGGGTGCAGCAAGTATCATCCATCATTACTCTATGGGACACGTGCAGCACGTATCATCCATCATTACCCTATGTGACATGTGCAGCATGTATCATCCATCATTACCCTATGGGACGGGTGCAGCACGTATCATCCATCATTACTCTATGGGACACGTGCAGCACGTATCATCCATCATTACCCTATGGGACACGTGCAGCCCGTATCATCCATCATTACCCTATGGGACACGTGCAGCACATATCATCCAGCATTACTCTATGGGACACGTGCAGCAAGTATCATCCATCATTACCCTATGGGACACGTGCATCATGTATCATCCATCATTACCCTATGGGACGGGTGCAGCACGTATCATCCATCATTACTCTATGGGACACGTGCAGCACGTATCATCCATCATTACCCTATGGGACGGGTGCAGAACGTATCATCCATCATTACCCTATGGGACGGGTGCAGCACATATCATCCATCATTACCCTATGGGACACATGCAGCATGTATCATCAATCATTACTCTATGGGACACGTGCAGCACGTATCATCCATCATTACCCTATGGGACACGTGCAGCACGTATCATCCATCATTACCCTCTGGGACGGGTGCAGCACGTATCATCCATCATTACCCTATGGGACACGTGCAGCACGTATCATCCATCATTACCCTATGGGACACGTGCAGTACGTATCATCCATCATTACCCTATGGGACACGTGCAGCACGTATCATCCATCATTACCCTATGGGACACGTGCAGTACGTATCATCCATCATTACCCTATGGGACGGGTGCAGCACGTATCATCCATCATTACCCTATGGGACACATGCAGCACGTATCATCCATCATTACCCTATGGGACGGGTGCAGCACGTATCATCCATCATTACCCTATGGGACACGTGCAGCACGTATCATCCATCATTACTCTATGGGACACATGCAGCACGTATCATCCATCATTACCCTATGGGACACGTGAAGCACGTACCATCCATCATTACCCTATGGGACACGTGCAGCCCGTATCATCCATCATTACTCTATGGGACGGGTGCAGCACGTATCATCCATCATTACCCTATGGGACGGGTGCATCACGTATCATCCGTCATTACTCTATGGGACACGTGCAGCACGTATCATCCATCATTACCCTATGGGACACGTACAGCACGTATCATCCATCATTACTCTATGGGACACGTGCAGCACGTATCATCCATCATTACCCTATGGGACACGTGCAGCACGTATCATCCATCATTACCCTATGGGACACGTGCAGCACGTATTATCCATCATTACCCTATGGGACGGGTGCAGCACGTATCCTCCATCATTACTCTATGGGACACGTGCAGCACGTATCATCCATCATTACTCTATGGGACGGGTGCAGCACATATCATCCATCATTACCCTATGGGACACGTGCAGCACGTATCATCCATCATTACTCTATGGGACACGTGCAGCACGTATCATCCATCATTACCCTCTGGGACTGGTGCAGCACGTATCATCCATCATTACCCTATGGGACACGTTTCAGCACGTATCATCCATCATTACCCATTGGGACGGGTGCAGCACGTATCATCCATCATTACCCTATGGGACGGGTGCAGCACGTATCATCCATCATTACCCTATGGGACGGGTGCAGCACATATCATCCATCATTACGCTATGGGACACGTGCAGCACGTATCATCCATCATTACTCTATGGGACACGTGCAGCACGTATCATCCATCATTACCCTAAGGGACACGTGCAGCACGTATCATCCATCATTACCCTATGTGACACGTGCAGCACATATCATCCATCATTACTCTATGGGACACGTGCAGCACGTATCATCCATCATTACCCTATGGGACGGGTGCAGCACATATCATCCATCATTACCCTATGTGACACGTGCAGCACATATCAACCATCATTACCCTATGGGACACATGCAGCATGTATCATCCATCATTACTCTATGTGACACTCGCAGCACGTATCATCCATCATTACCCTATGGGACGGGTGCAGCACATATCATCCATCATTACCCTATGGGACACATGCAGCATGTATCATCCATCATTACTCTATGGGACACGTGTTGCACGTATCATCCATCATTACCCTATGGGACACGTGCAGCACGTATCATCCATCATTACCCTATGGGACACGTGCAGTACGTATCATCCATCATTACCCTATGGGACGGGTGCAGCACGTATCATCCATCATTACCCTATGGGACACGTGCAGCACGTATCATCCATCATTACCCTATGGGACACGTGCAGCACGTATCATCCATCATTACCCTATGGGACACGTGCAGTACGTATCATCCATCATTACTCTATGGGACACATGCAGCACGTATCATCCATCATTACACTATGGGACAAATGCAGCACGTATCATCCATCATTACCCTATGGGACACGTGCAGCCCGTATCATCCATCATTACCCTATGGGACACGTGCAGCACATATCATCCATCATTACCCTATGGGACACGTGCAGCACGTATCATCCATCATTACTCTATGGGACGGGTGCAGCACGTATCATCCATCATTACCCTATGGGACGGATGCAGCACGTATCATCCGTCATTACTCTATGGGACACGTGCAGCACGTATCATCCATCATTACCCTATGGGACACGTACAGCACGTATCATCCATCATTACTCTATGGGACACGTGCAGCACATATCATCCATCATTACCCTATGGGACACGTGCAGCACGTATCATCCATCATTACTCTATGGGACGGGTGCAGCACGTATCATCCATCATTACCCTATGGGACACGTGCAGCACGTATCATCCATCATTACCCTATGGGACGGGTGCAGCACGTATCCTCCATCATTACTCTATGGGACACGTGCAGCACGTATCATCCATCATTACCCGATGGGACACGTGCAGCACGTATCATCCATCATTACTCTATGGGACGGGTGCAGCACATATCATCCATCATTACCCTATGGGACAAGTGCAGCACGTATCATCCATCATTACTCTATGGGACACGTGCAGCACGTATCATCCATCATTACTCTATGGGACACGTGCAGCACGTATCATCCATCATTACCCTATGTGACACGTGCAGCACGTATCATCCATCATTACCTTATGGGACACGTGCAGCACGTATCATCCATCAATACTCTATGGGACACGTGCAGCACGTATCATCCATCATTACCCGATGGGACACGTGCAGCACGTATCATCCATCATTACTCTATGGGACGGGTGCAGCACATATCATCCATCATTACCCTATGGGACAAGTGCAGCACGTATCATCCATCATTACTCTATGGGACACGTGCAGCACGTATCATCCATCATTACCCTATGGGACACGTGTAGCACGTATCATCCATCATTACTCTATGGGACACGTGCAGCACGTATCATCCATCATTACCCTATGTGACACGTGCAGCACGTATCATCCATCATTACCTTATGGGACATGTGCAGCACGTATCATCCATCATTACTCTATGGGACACCTGCAGCACGTTTCATCAATCATTACTCTATGGGACGGGCCCAGCACGTATCATCCACCATTACCCTATGGGACACGTGGAGCACGTATCATCCATCATTACCCTATGGGACGGGTGCAGCACGTATCATCCATCATTACTCTATGGGACACGTGCAGCACGTATCATCCATCATTACCCTATGGGACACGTGCAGCACGTATCATCCATCATTACCCTATGGGACACGTAGAGCACGTATCATCCATAATTACCCTATGGGACACGTGCAGCACGTATCATCCATCATTACCCTATGGGACACGTGCAGCACGTATCATCCATCATTACCCTATGGGACGGGTGCAGCACGTATCATCCATCATTACTCTATGGGACACGTGCAGCACGTATCATCCATCCTTACCCTATGTGACATGTGCAGCATGTATCATCCATCATTACCCTATGGGACGGGTGCAGCACGTATCATCCATCATTACTCTATGGGACACGTGCAGCACGTATCATCCATCATTACCCTATGGGACACGTGCAGCAGGTATCATCCATCATTACCCTATGGGACACGTGGAGCACATATCATCCAGCATTACTCTATGGGACACGTGCAGCACGTATCATCCATCATTACCCTATGGGACACGTGCATCATGTATCATCCATCATTACCCTATGGGACGGGTGCAGCACGTATCATCCATCATTACTCTATGGGACACGTGCAGCACGTATCATCCATCATTACCCTATGGGACGGGTGCAGCACGTATCATCCATCATTACCCTATGGGACGGGTGCAGAACGTATCATCCATCATTACCCTATGGGACGGGTGCAGCACGTATCATCCATCATTACCCTATGGGACACGTGTAGCACGTATCATCCATCATTACCCTATGGGACACGTGCAGCACGTATCATCCATCATTACCCTATGGGACACGTGCAGCACGTATCATCCATCATTACCCTATGGGACACGTGCAGCACGTATCATCCATCATTATCCTATGGGACACCTGCAGCACGTATCATCCATCATTACCCTATGTGACACGTGCAGCACGTATCATCCATCATTACCCTATGTGACACGTGCAGCAAGTATCATCCATCATTACCCTATGGGACACGTGCAGCCCGTATCATCCATCATTACCCTATGGGACACGTGGAGCACATATCATCCAGCATTACTCTATGGGACACGTGCAGCACGTATCATCCATCATTACCCTATGGGACACGTGCATCATGTATCATCCATCATTACCCTATGGGATGGGTGCAGCACGTATCATCCATCATTACTCTATGGGACACGTGCAGCACGTATCATCCATCATTACCCTATGGGACGGGTGCAGCACGTATCATCCATCATTACCCTATGGGACGGGTGCAGAACGTATCATCCATCATTACCCTATGGGACGGGTGCAGCACGTATCATCCATCATTACCCTATGGGACACGTTTAGCACGTATCATCCATCATTACCCTATGGGACACGTGCAGCACGTATCATCCATCATTACCCTATGGGACACGTGCAGCACGTATCATCCATCATTACCCTATGGGACACGTGCAGCACGTATCATCCATCATTATCCTATGGGACACCTGCAGCACGTATCATCCATCATTACCCTATGTGACACGTGCAGCACGTATCATCCATCATTACCCTATGTGACACGTGCAGCACGTATCATCCATCATTACCCTATGGGACGGGTGCAGCACGTATCATCCATAATTACCCTATGGGACACGTGCAGCACGTATCATCCATCATTACCCTATGGGACACGTGCAGCACGTATCATCCATCATTACCCTATGGGACGGGTGCAGCACGTATCATCCATCATTACTCTATGGGACACGTGCAGCACGTATCATCCATCATTACCCTATGTGACATGTGCAGCATGTATCATCCATCATTACCCTATGGGACGGGTGCAGCACGTATCATCCATCATTACTCTATGGGACACGTGCAGCACGTATCATCCATCATTACCCTATGGGACACGTGCAGCCCGTATCATCCATCATTACCCTATGGGACACGTGCAGCACATATCATCCAGCATTACTCTATGGGACACGTGCAGCACGTATCATCCATCATTACCCTATGGGACACGTGCATCATGTATCATCCATCATTACCCTATGGGACGGGTGCAGCACGTATCATCCATCATTACTCTATGGGACACGTGCAGCACGTATCATCCATCATTACCCTATGGGACGGGTGCAGCACGTATCATCCATCATTACCCTATGGGACGGGTGCAGAACGTATCATCCATCATTACCCTATGGGACGGGTGCAGCACGTATCATCCATCATTACCCTATGGGACACGTGTAGCACGTATCATCCATCATTACCCTATGGGACACGTGCAGCACGTATCATCCATCATTACCCTATGGGACACGTGCAGCACGTATCATCCATCTTTACCCTATGGGACACGTGCAGCACGTATCATCCATCATTACCCTATGGGACACCTGCAGCACGTATCATCCATCATTACCCTATGTGACACGTGCAGCACGTATCATCCATCATTACCCTATGTGACACGTGCAGCACGTATCATCCATCATTACCCTATGGGACGGGTGCAGCACGTATCATCCAGCATTACCCTATGGGACACGTGCAGCACGTATCATCCATCATTACTCTATGGGACACGTGCAGCACGTATCATCCATCATTACCCTATGGGACGGGTGCAGCACGTATCATCCATCATTACCCTATGGGACACGTGCAGCACGTATCATCCATCATTACCCTATGGGACTAGTGCAGCACGTATCATCCATCATTACCTTATGGGACACGTGCAGCACGTATAATCCATCATTACTCTATGGGACACGTGCAGCACGTATCATCCATCATTACTCTATGGGACGGGTGCAGCACGTATCCTCCATCATTACTCTATGGGACACGTGCAGCACGTATCATCCATCATTACCCGATGGGACACGTGCAGCACGTATCATCCATCATTACTCTATGGGACGGGTGCAGCACATATCATCCATCATTACCCTATGGGACAAGTGCAGCACGTATCATCCATCATTACTCTATGGGACACGTGCAGCACGTATCATCCATCATTACCCTATGGGACACGTGTAGCACGTATCATCCATCATTACTCTATGGGACACGTGCAGCACGTATCATCCATCATTACCCTATGTGACACGTGCAGCACGTATCATCCATCATTACCTTATGGGACACGTGCAGCACGTATCATCCATCATTACTCTATGGGACACGTGCAGCACGTATCATCCATCATTACTCTATGGGACGGGCCCAGCACGTATCATCCATCATTACCCTATGGGACACGTGCAGCACGTATCATCCATCATTACCCTATGGGACAGGTGCAGCACGTATCATCCATCATTACTCTATGGGACACGTGCAGCACGTATCATCCATCATTACCCTATGGGACACGTGCAGCACGTATCATCCATCATTACCCTATGGGACACGTGCAGCACTTATCATCCATCATTACTCTATGGGACGGGTGCAGCACATATCATCCATCATTACCCTATGGGACAAGTGCAGCACGTATCATCCATCATTACTCTATGGGACACGTGCAGCATGTATCATCCATCATTACCCTATGGGACACGTGTAGCACGTATCATCCATCATTACTCTATGGGACACGTGCAGCACGTATCATCCATCATTACCCTATGTGACACGTGCAGCACGTATCATCCATCATTACCTTATGGGACACGTGCAGCACGTATCATCCATCATTACTCTATGGGACACGTGCAGCACGTATCATCCATCATTACTCTATGGGACGGGCCCAGCACGTATCATCCATCATTACCCTATGGGACACGTGCAGCACGTATCATCCATCATTACCCTATGGGACGGGTGCAGCACGTATCATCCATCATTACTCTATGGGACACGTGAAGCACGTATCATCCATCATTACCCTATGGGACACGTGCAGCACGTATCATCCATCATTACCCTATGGGACACGTGCAGCACGTATCATCCATCATTACCCTATGGGACACGTGCAGCACGTATCATCCATAATTACCCTATGGGACACGTGCAGCACATATCATCCAGCATTACTCTATGGGACACGTGCAGCACGTATCATCCATCATTACCCTATGGGACACGTGCATCATGTATCATCCATCATTACCCTATGGGACGGGTGCAGCACGTATCATCCATCATTACTCTATGGGACACTTGCAGCACGTATCATCCATCATTACCCTATGGGACGGGTGCAGCACGTATCATCCATCATTACCCTATGGGACGGGTGCAGAACGTATCATCCATCATTACCCTATGGGACGGGTGCAGCACGTATCATCCATCATTACCCTATGGGACACGTGTAGCACGTATCATCCATCATTACCCTATGGGACACGTGCAGCACGTATCATCCATCATTACCCTATGGGACACGTGCAGCACGTATCATCCATCATTACCCTATGGGACGGGTGCAGCACGTATCATCCAACATTACCCTATGGGACACCTGCAGCACGTATCATCCATCATTACCCTATGTGACACGTGCAGCACGTATCATCCATCATTACCCTATGTGACACGTGCAGCACGTATCATCCATCATTACCCTATGGGACGGGTGCAGCACGTATCATCCAGCATTACCCTATGGGACATGTGCAGCACGTATCATCCATCATTACTCTATGGGACACGTGCAGCACGTATCATCCATCATTACCCTATGGGACGGGTGCAGCACGTATCATCCATCATTACCCTATGGGACACGTGCAGCACGTATCATCCATCATTACCCTATGGGACTAGTGCAGCACGTATCATCCATCATTACCTTATGGGACACGTGCAGCACGTATCATCCATCATTACTCTATGGGACACGTGCAGCACGTATCATCCATCATTACTCTATGGGACGGGTGCAGCACGTATCCTCCATCATTACTCTATGGGACACGTGCTGCACGTATCATCCATTATTACCCGATGGGACACGTGCAGCACGTATCATCCATCATTACTCTATGGGACGGGTGCAGCACATATCATCCATCATTACCCTATGGGACAAGTGCAGCACGTATCATCCATCATTACACTATGGGACACGTGCAGCACGTATCATCCATCATTACCCTATGGGACACGTGTAGCACGTATCATCCATCATTACTCTATGGGACACGTGCAGCACGTATCATCCATCATTACCCTATGTGACACGTGCAGCACGTATCATCCATCATTACCTTATGGGACACGTGCAGCACGTATCATCCATCATTACTCTATGGGACACGTGCAGCACGTATCATCCATCATTACTCTATGGGACGGGCCCAGCACGTATCATCCATCATTACCCTATGGGACACGTGCAGCACGTATCATCCATCATTACCCTATGGGACGGGTGCAGCACGTATCATCCATCATTACTCTATGGGACACGTGAGGCACGTATCATCCATCATTACCCTATGGGACACGTGCAGCACGTATCATCCATCATTACCCTATGGGACACGTGCAGCACGTATCATCCATCATTACCCTATGGGACACGTGCAGCACGTATCATCCATAATTACCCTATGGGACACGTGCAGCACGTATCATCCATCATTACCCTATGGGACACATGCAGCACGTATCATCCATCATTACCCTATGGGACGGGTGCAGCACGTATCATCCATCATTACTCTATGGGACACGTGCAGCACGTATCATCCATCATTACCCTATGTGACATGTGCAGCATGTATCATTCATCATTACCCTATGGGACGGGTGCAGCACGTATCATCCATCATTACTCTATGGGACACGTGCAGCACGTATCATCCATCATTACCCTATGGGACACGTGCAGTACGTATCATCCATCATTACCCTATGGGACACGTGCAACACGTATCATCCATCATTACTCTATGGGACACGTGCAGCACGTATCATCCATCATTACCCTATGGGACGGGTGCAGCACGTATCATCCATCATTACTCTATGGGACACGTGCAGCACGTATCATCCATCACTACCCTATGGGACACGTGCAGCCCGTATCATCCATCATTACCCTATGGGACACGTGCAGCACATATCATCCATCATTACCCTTATTGGACACGTGCAGTACGTATCATCCATCATTACCCTATGGGACACGTGCAGCACATATCATCCAGCATTACTCTATGGGACACGTGCAGCACGTATCATCCATCATTACCCTATGGGACACGTGCAGCACGTATCATCCATCATTACCCTATGGGACACGTGCAGCACGTATCATCCATCATTACCCTATGGGACACGTGCAGCACGTATCATCCATCATTACCCTATGGGACACCTGCAGCACGTATCATCCATCATTACCCTATGTGACACGTGCAGCACGTATCATCCATCATTACCCTATGTGACACGTGCAGCACGTATCATCCATCATTACCCTATGGGACGGGTGCAGCACGTATCATCCAGCATTACCCTATGGGACACGTGCAGCACGTATCATCCATCATTACTCTATGGGACACGTGCAGCACGTATCATCCATCATTACCCTATGGGACGGGTGCAGCACGTATCATCCATCATTACCCTATGGGACACGTGCAACACGTATCATCCATCATTACCCTATGGGACTAGTGCAGCACGTATCATCCATCATTACCTTATGGGACACGTGCAGCACGTATCATCCATCATTACTCTATGGGACACGTGCAGCACGTATCATCCATCATTACCCTATGGGACGGGTGCAGCACGTATCCTCCATCATTACTCTATGGGACACGTGCAGCACGTATCATCCATCATTACCCGATGGGACACGTGCAGCACGTATCATCCATCATTACTCTATGGGACGGGTGCAGCACATATCATCCATCATTACCCTATGGGACAAGTGCAGCACGTATCATCCATCATTACTCTATGGGACACGTGCAGCACGTATCATCCATCATTACCCTATGGGACACGTGTAGCACGTATCATCCATCATTACTCTATGGGACACGTGCAGCACGTATCATCCATCATTACCCTATGTGACACGTGCAGCACGTATCATCCATCATTACCTTATGGGACACGTGCAGCACGTATCATCCATCATTACTCTATGGGACACGTGCAGCACGTATCATCCATCATTACTCTATGGGACGGGCCCAGCACGTATCATCCATCATTACCCTATGGGACACGTGCAGCACGTATCATCCATCATTACCCTATGGGACGGGTGCAGCACGTATCATCCATCATTACTCTATGGGACACGTGCAGCACGTATCATCCATCATTACCCTATGGGACACGTGCAGCACGTATCATCCATCATTACCCTATGGGACACGTGCAGCACGTATCATCCATCATTACTCTATGGGACGGGTGCAGCACATATCATCCATCATTACCCTATGGGACAAGTGCAGCACGTATCATCCATCATTACTCTATGGGACACGTGCAGCATGTATCATCCATCATTACCCTATGGGACACGTGTAGCACGTATCATCCATCATTACTCTATGGGACACGTGCAGCACGTATCATCCATCATTACCCTATGTGACACGTGCAGCACGTATCATCCGTCATTACCTTATGGGACACGTGCAGCACGTATCATCCATCATTACTCTATGGGACACGTGCAGCACGTATCATCCATCATTACTCTATGGGACGGGCCCAGCACGTATCATCCATCATTACCCTATGGGACACGTGCAGCACGTATCATCCATCATTACCCTATGGGACGGGTGCAGCACGTATCATCCATCATTACTCTATGGGACACGTGAAGCACGTATCATCCATCATTACCCTATGGGACACGTGCAGCACGTATCATCCATCATTACCCTATGGGACACGTGCAGCACGTATCATCCATCATTACCCTATGGGACACGTGCAGCACGTATCATCCATCATTACCCTATGGGACGGGTGCAGCACGTATCATCCATCATTACTCTATGGGACACGTGCAGCACGTATCATCCATTTTAACCCTATGTGACATGTGCAGCATGTATCATCCATCATTACCCTATGGGACGGGTGCAGCACGTATCATCCATCATTACTCTATGGGACACGTGCAGCACGTATCATCCATCATTACCCTATGGGACACGTGCAGCCCGTATCATCCATCATTACCCTATGGGACACGTGCAGCACGTATCATCCATCATTACCCTATGGGACACGTGCAGCACATATCATCCAGCATTACTCTATGGGACACGTGCAGCACGTATCATCCATCAATACCCTATGGGACACGTGCAGCACGTATCATCCATCATTACCCTATGGGACGGGTGCAGCACGTATCATCCATCATTACTCTATGGGACACGTGCAGCACGTATCATCCATCATTACCCTATGGGACGGGTGCAGCACGTATCATCCATCATTACCATATGGGACGGGTGCAGAACGTATCATCCATCATTACCCTATGGGACGGGTGCAGCACGTATCATCCATCATTACCCTATGGGACACGTGTAGCACGTATCATCCATCATTACCCTATGGGACACGTGCAGCACGTATCATCCATCATTACCCTATGGGACACGTGCAGCACGTATCATCCATCATTACCCTATGGGACACGTGCAGCACGTATCATCCATCATTACCCTATGGGACACCTGCAGCACGTATCATCCATCATTACCCTATGTGACACGTGCAGCACGTATCATCCATCATTACCCTATGTGACACGTGCAGCACGTATCATCCATCATTACCCTATGGGACGGGTGCAGCACGTATCATCCAGCATTACCCTATGGGACACGTGCAGCACGTATCATCCATCATTACTCTATGGGACGGGTGCAGCACGTATCATCCAGCATTACCCTATGGGACACGTGCAGCACGTATCATCCATCATTACCCTATGGGACGGGTGCAGCACGTATCATCCATCATTACCCTATGGGACACGTGCAGCACGTATCATCCATCATTACCCTATGGGACACGTGCAGCACGTATAATCCATCATTACCCTATGGGACGGGTGCAGCACGTATCATCCATCATTACCCTATGGGACACGTGCAGCACGTATCATCCATCATTACCCTATGGGACGGGTGCAGCACGTATCATCCATCATTACCCTATGGGACGGGTGCAGCACGTATCATCCATCATTACCCTATGGGACGGGTGCAGCACGTATCATCCATCATTACCCTATGGGACACGTGCAGCATGTATCATCCATCATTACCCTATGGGACTGGTGCAGCACGTATCATCCATCATTACCCTATGGGACGGGTGCAGCACGTATCATCCATCATTACTCTATGGGACACGTGCAGCTCGTATCATCCATCATTACTCTATGGGACACGTGCAGCACGTATCATCCATCATTACCCTATGGGACACGTGCAGCACATATCATCCATCATTACTCTATGGGACACGTGCAGCACGTATCATCCATCATTACTCTATGGGACACGTGCAGCACGTATCATCCATCATTACCCTATGTGACACGTGCAGCACGTATCATCCATCATTACCCTATGGGACGGGTGCAGCACGTATCATCCATCATTACCCTATGGGACACGTGCAGCACGTATCATCCATCATTACTCTATGGGACACGTGCAGCACGTATCATCCATCATTACCCTATGGGACACGTGCAGCCCGTATCATCCATCATTACCCTATGGGACACGTGCAGCACGTATCATCCATCGTTACTCTATGGGACGTGTGCAGCATGCATCATCCTACTAAACAATTTAATCTAATTCCTACTTGTCCAGAGAGAAGAAAACTGGAAACAAAAGAGTTTTAAAGCTGTGAACCATACAAAAAAGATAATCAATCAATCAATATAAAACATACATTTTTTGTGATGTTTCAACTACGTATTTAGGCCAACCAAATTGTCCCATGTCCTTTCTTCAGGCACGATATTTTTTTTACTTTTATTTTTTTGTTTTTGAGGCAGTGGATGTAAAACTGATTTGTGGTTTTGTTTTGAATGCTAGCAGCTCTTCCTCTTACACCTGGCAGGAGTCTTGTAAAAACCCTCTTGTTCTAATGAATACCAGATTATTTTATGAATATCACATGTTCTGATGAATATCACATGCCAGCCCTTAGTTAACCAAAGGTTAGTATTTGATACATCAGTACACACACCAACACATCACTACTTCAATCACCATCTGCAAAAAATAGTTGATGGACATATTTTTTTTAACTTTAATTTTTCATTACCTAAATCTTTAGTTTGTGTTTTAGTTATTGCCAAATGTAATATTTAAATGTAAGTTGTGCTCACAATTATTCAGCCACTGGCACAATGTTCTGTTGAAAAACTGTTCAAAATAAGAATTATTAAACATTTTTCCTACACTGCATTTTAGCTAATGGCCCTTGATGGTATGCCGATCTTGCCGATCTTGTTGGCCCCCCTTTTTGATGGTATGCCGATCTTGATGGCCCCCCTTTTTAATGGTATGCCGATCTTGTTGGCCCCCCTTTTTGATGGTATGCCGATCTTGGCTTTAAATTAACAAACAACTCATTATCCTGTCACCATACTCTCCCCTATCTCCTGCTGTTTCAATGTTACAGCCAGAGTCTTGTAACAAGCCTCGATGTCAGCGACGCAGGGGAGAGTAAAGGGATACGAAAATCTTGAAGTGAGCAGGCATGTTTTATTCAGTTGGTTTCATTTCATGGTTTTGTAATGGGAAATTCAACCACATGCGGAGCACCTGTTGAGATAAAAACCTGGACTGAACTGTGTGCAGTTTGAGATGTCTCATTTCATTACCCCCCAAGGCAATCAAAAGTCTGGCAAAGCAACCCTCTATCACACAGTGTATTCCAAAAGCATCTTAACGCATTAGGTATTTACGGAATATGTCAACCAGCTGTGTGGCCCTATTGTGCCTCAGGAAACATTTCGGTCTAAGGACCAAGCTGAGATATCCTGAGTCTTTGGTCTAGGCCTAGGGAAGTTCTACAAGGACCACGCTGAGATATCCTGAGTCTTTGGTCTAGGACTAGGGAAGTTCTACAAGGACCAGACATATATACTGAGTCTAAGGCTGTCACTTGTCCACACAAAGTTATTTATGATTGATCTCTGGTACATTTAGAGATTCGTCAACCAATCAATACATTTATTGTTCTAGCGCAGTCAGGGTTACAATATTAAAACATCATTAAAAACAGTAACAACCATACATCTTTGCCTGTTGCACCACGATTACCTTGCTGGCCACCTTTACGACCCTGTTTAACCTGTTCTTGTTGCCAATGTGTTACCAAACCAGGCTACCATGGAAAACAATCTACATTGATTCGCTAAAACTCCTATAAAACATTTTAATGGAATCCAATGGGCTGCTTTAGCATTAACTAGCCTAGGATGTTTGGCATGATGGGATAATTAGGAGTACAGTGACACCTTCCATACCTGGATTGAGGTACGTTTTCATACCCGTTTGACCTATATTTGTTACGACTAGAAGCATTATTTACCACAACACATACTGCATTTTGGATGGCCTTTCTCAACATCCTGTAGTGCACTGAACAACATGATATGAAGAGGTCAGTTGTGGACATCAGATTTCTCTGCTTGTTTTTCATTTGCGTCATGAAGCTTTATGTAGGCTTGATGCAAGTTTTCAGTTAGGATGCAATGTAGGCTTGATGCAAGTTTTCAGTTAGGATGTAATTTCTGTCATATTTGATTTTAATACAGTTAACTCAGTAGAGTCCCTGCACCAAGCAGAAAATTACTGTGAGGTTAGGGTTAGGTAGGTGAGAGGGTTAGAGTTAGGTAGGTGAGAGGGTTAGGGTTAGGTAGGTGAGAGGGTTAGGGTTAGGTAGGTGAGAGGGTTAGGGTTAGGTAGGTCAAAGGAGGGTTAGGGTTACTTAGGTGAGAGGGTTAGGGTTAGGTAGGTGAGAGGGTTAGGGTTAGGTAGGTGAGAGGGTTAGGGTTAGGTAGGTCAAAGGAGGGTTAGGGTTACGTAGGTGAGAGGGTTAGGGTTAGGTAGGTGAGAGGGTTAGGGTTAGGTAGGTGAGAGGGTTAGGGTTAGGTAGGTCAAAGGAGGGTTAGGGTTACGTAGGTGAGAGGGTTAGGGTTAGGTAGGTGAGAGGGTTAATAATAATAATAATATGCCATTTAGCAGACACTTTTATCCAAAGCGACTTACAGTCATGCGTGCATACATTTTTGTGTATGGGTGGTCCTGGGGATCAAACCCACGACCCTGGCGCAACAAGCGCTGTGCTCTACCAGCTGAGCTACAGAGGGTTAGGTAGGTGAGAGGGTTAGAGTTAGGTAGGTGAGAGGGTTAGGGTTAGGTAGGTGAGAGGGTTAGGGTTAGGTAGGTGAGAGGGTTAGGGTTAGGTAGGTGAGAGGGTTAGAGTTAGGTAGGTGAGAGGGTTAGGGTTAGGTAGGTGAGAGGGTTAGAGTTAGGTAGGTGAGAGGGTTAGGGTTAGGTAGGTGAGAGGGTTAGGGTTAGGTAGGTGAGAGGGTTAGAGTTAGGTAGGTGAGAGGGTTAGGGTTAGGTAGGTGAGAGGGTTAGAGTTAGGTAGGTGAGAGGGTTAGGGTTAGGTAGGTGAGAGGGTTAGGGTTAGGTAGGTGAGAGGGTTAAGGTTAGGTAGGTGAGAGGGTTTGGGTTAGGTAGGTGAGAGGGTTAGGGTTAGGTAGGTGAGAGGGTTAGGGTTAGGTAGGTGAGAGGGTTAGGGTTAGGTAGGTGAGAGGGTTAGGGTTAGGTAGGTGAGAGGGTTAGGGTTAGGTAGGTGAGAGGGTTATGGTTAGGTAGGTGAGAGGGTTAAGGTTAGGTAGGTGAGAGGGTTAGGGTTAGGTAGGTGAGAGGGTTAGGGTTAGGGTTAGGTAGGTGAGAGGGTTAGGGTTAGGGTTAGGTGAACATTAGATAACTAGATATTGGATATGTTGTGCAATGCTTAAAAAAAATAACATTTTCAGTGGGAGCACCCTGCTTTCAAACTGACACCTTTTACCAGAATAAAATGCATGTCCTTTTGACAATTCGGAAACATATGAACCACATAATGTGGTAAGGAAACCACAGAACGGCCTCTCTCTCATCTTACCGAGCAACGGTAATTCATTTTAGTGGCACATGGATGACAATTTGTAATGCAATTAAAGGGGGAAATAACTATAATTATAACACACTCAGCACAACTTCGACAAAGCAACCATCGAGGTATGACATCAGACGCTATCACCACGAGTGCCGTATTTTTCTATCATATTGATTTGTTTGATCCCCTTCATTACCAGGGCCATTCTTCCGAAAGTAATGTTTTTTTTTTTTCAAAAGGTCAAGACTAATTGCATGTTTATAAATTATAATTTAATATGTAACAAAAGATGCCCAGCCTAACTGATTTGTTACACACCATCGGAGATGTTTCCATGGACGAAGAGATAAAATGGCAACCGCTAAAGCAATACATTTAATATGAACTAAACATGTGGATAGTAAAAAATGAAGTAAAGAAATTTGAAAAGAAATACAGATAGATCTGATGGCTACACATGGCTGACCACAGTCATAGATCATAGATATAGATCTGGGGGTCAGCCTGATGAACCAAACTGATGGCTACACATGGCTGATCACAGTCATAGATCATAGATATATATCTAGGGGTCAGCCTGATGAACCAAACTGATGGCTACACATGGCTGACCACAGTCATAGATCATAGATATATATCTAGGGGTCAGCCTGATGAACCAAACTGATGGCTACACATGGCTGATCACAGTCATAGATCATAGATATATATCTAGGGGTCAGCCTGATGAACCAAACTGATGGCTACACATGGCTGATCACAGTCATAGATCACAGATATATATCTAGGGGTCAGCCTGATGAACCAAACTGATTGCTACACATGGCTGATCACAGTCATAGATCATAGATATAGATCTGTTGGTCAGCCTGATGAACCAAACTACTCAGTAATCTCCTCCATATAATCTAACTCTTACACACTCACATGCACACACATTTGAACAACAACAACAACAAATATTTTGTTTTAACAAACCTTTTTTTATTTTTGTACTTGTATCTAGTTTTATTGTGGTGTGGTTTTCATATCAGCCCCTTGGGCTTCCAAACACACCTACACACCATTTTTATCTGTACTGTTGTCTATCACTTGTTTTCGTTGGTGCAGGTAAATGTCACGCCCTGACTCTGGGGACTCGTATTTGTTGAGTCAGGGTGTGTATTTTCTGTGTGGTATGTTCTATGTTGCATTTTCTATGTTAAGATCTAGATCGTGTAGATCTATGTTGGCCGGTGTGGTTCCCAATCAGAGGCAGCTGTAGCTTGTTGTCTCTGATTGGGGACCATACTTAGGTAGCCTATTGGCACTAGTGGGTTGTGGGATCTTGTTCTGTGTTAGGTATGTTTGTTTTGTGTACCTTGTTCTTTCCGTTTCGTTTGTGGTTTTGTCATTGTGTTTATTCGGAAAAATAAACATGTATGCATATCACGCTGCGCCTTGGTCTGACCCGTCTGTAAGCGAACGTGACAGAAGATCCCACCAAACGAGGACCAAGCAGCGTGTTCAGGAGCAAACGCCGGGAATTCAACAGGAGGTTACATTAGTAGATGTCCTCCTCGGTTAGGGGAGAATTACGGAGGAGGAGGCCGTCCGTTACCGGAAGGCGATGAAGGAGGATGCCCAGGTAGGAGAGGAAAAACGGCGCCAACAGTGCCGACGACGGAGACCCGAGAGGCAACCCCAAGAAAACATTTTGGGGGGGGGGCACACGGTGTGGACGACAAGGCAGCAGGAGGCCGTTAAAGGGCGGATCTGCAGGTTAGGAGAGGAGGCCACCATGTTACGGGGGCTATTGGTTCAGAGGGAGCAGGAGTTATTCGGTCAGAGGGAGGCGCTACAGGAGGCTATAAGGGAGAAGGAAAGTGTAGAGGCACGGCGAGAGGAGCTGGTTAGGCAGCAGAAGGAGCGGGGGTTAATAAAGGAACCCAGTCCCGCTCCTCGCACCAAGCAAGTGGTGCGTGTCACCAGTCCGGTCCGGCCCGTTCCTGCTTCCCGCACTAAGTCAGTGGTGCGTGTTCGCAGTATGGCCCAACCCGTTCCTGCCCCTCGCACCAAGCCAGTGGTGCGTGTCGCCAGCCCGGTCCGGCCTGTTCCTGCCCCTCACACCAAACCAGTGTTGCGCGTCGCCAGCCCGGTCCGGCCTGTTCCCTCTCCTCACACCAAGCCAGTGGTGCGCGTCGCCAGCCCGGCCCGGCCCGGCCTGTTCCTGCCCCTCGCACCAAGCCAGTGGTGCGCGTTGCCAGCCCGGCCCGGCCTGTTCCTGCCCCTCGCACCAAGCCAGTGGTGCGCGTCGCCAGCCCGGCCCGGCCTGTTCCTGCCCCTCGCACCAAGCCAGTGGTGCGCGTCGCCGGCCCGGCCTTTTCCTGCCCCTCGCACCAAGCCAGTGGTGCTTGTCGCCAGCCCGGCCCGGCCTTTTCCTGCCCCTCGCACCAAGCAAGTGGTGCGCGTCGCCAGCCCGGTCCGGCCTGTTCCTCTCCCTCGCACCAAGCCAGTGGTGCGCGTCGCCAGCCCGGCCCAGCCTGTTCCTGCCCCTCGCACCAAGCCAGTGGTGCGCGTCGCCGGCCCGGCCTGTTCCTGCCCCTCGCACCAAGCCAGTGGTGCGCGTCGCCAGCCCGGTCCGGCCTGTTCCTGCCCCTCGCACCAAGCCAGTGGTGCGCGTCGCCAGCCCGGTCCGGCCTGTTCCTGCCCCTCGCACCAAGCCAGTGGTGCGCGTCACCAGCCCGGCCTGTTCCTGCTCCCCGCACCAAGCCAGTGGTGCGCGTCGCCAGCCCGGCCCAGCCTGTTCCTGCCCCTCGCACCAAGCCAGTGGTGCGCGTCGCCGGCCCGGCCTGTTCCTGCCCCTCGCACCAAGCCAGTGGTGCGTGTCGCCAGCCCGGTCCGGCCTGTTCCTGTCCCCCGCACCAAGCCAGGGGTGCGCGTCGCCAGCCCGGCCCATTCCTGCTCCCCGCACCAAGCCAGTGGTGCACGTCGCCAGCCCGGTCCGGCCTGTTCCTCTCCCTCGCACCAAGCCAGTGGTGCGCGTCACCAGCCCGGCCCTGCCTGTTCCTGCCCCTCGCACCAAGCCAGTGGTGCGCGTCGCCGGCCCGGCCTGTTCCTTCCCCTCGCACCAAGCCAGTGGTGTGCGTCGCCAGCCCGGCCCGGCCTGTTCCTGCCCCTCACACCAAGCCAGTGGTGCGCGTTGCCGGCCCGGCCTGTTCCTTCCCCTCGCACCAAGCCAGTGGTGCGCGTCGCCAGCCCAGCCTGTCCTGTTCCTGCTTCCCGCACTAAGCCAGTGGTGCGTGTTCCCAGTACGGCCCGGCCTGTTCCTGCCCCTCGCACCAAGCCAGTGGTGCGCGTCGCCAGCCCGGCCTGTTCCTCCCCCTCGCACCAAGCCAGTGGTGCGCGTCGCCAGCCCAGCCTGTCCTGTTCCTGCTTCCCGCACTAAGCCAGTGGTGCGTGTTCCCAGTACGGCCCGGCCTGTTCCTTCCCCTCGCACCAAGCCAGTGGTGTGCGTCGCCATCCCGGCCCGGCCTGTTCCTGCCCCTCACACCAAGCCAGTGGTGCGCGTTGCCGGCCCGGCCTGTTCCTCCCCCTCGCACCAAGCCAGTGGTGCGCGTCGCCAGCCCAGCCTGTCCTGTTCCTGCTTCCCGCACTAAGCCAGCGGTGCGTGTTCCCAGTACGGCCCGGCCTGTTCCTGCCCCTCGCACCAAGCCAGTGGTGCGCGTCGCCAGCCCAGTCCGGCCTGTTCCTTACCCCCGCACCAAGCCAGTGGTGCGCGTCGCCAGCCCGGCCCGTTCCTGCTCCCCGCACCAAGCCAGTGGTGCGTGTGGCTAGTCCGGCACGGCCCGTGCCTGTTCCACCGGTGCCTGGTCCGGCACCGGTCACCTGCTCCACTCCGGAGCCAGAGCAGTCCGCTCCACCGGTGCCCAGTTCAGCTCCGGTCAGCTGCTCTACTCCGGAGCCAGAGCAATCTGCTTCACCGGGGTCCAGTCCAGCTCCGGTCAGCTGCTCCACTCCGGAGCCAGAGCAGTCCGCTTCACCGGTGCCCAGTTCAGCTCCGGTCAGCTGCTCTACTCCGGAGCCAGAGCAATCCGCTTCACCGGGGTCCAGTCCAGCTCCGGTCAGCGGCTCCACTCCGGAGCCAGAGCAGTACGCTCCACCGGTGCCTGATCCAGCTCCGGTCAGCTGCTCCACTCCGGAGCCAGAGCAATCCGCTTCACCGGGGACCAGTCCAGCTCCGGTCAGCGGCTCCACTCCGGAGCTAGAGCAGTCCGCTCCACCGGTGCCAAGTCCAGCTCCGGTCAGCGGCTCCAGTCCGGAGCCTGTGCAGTCCGCTCCACCGGTGCCCGGTCCAGCTCCGGTCAGCGGCTCCAGTCCAGACCCAGACGTCAGCCCCTCTCCAGGTTCGGGGTCTCCCACACCAGGGTCCAGACAGGGCTTGGTACTTCGTGGGAGGAAGGAGAGAGGAAGCAGCACGCCGAGGTCCAGACCAGACCAGGGGCGCAAAAGGGAGGCAGAGAGTAAGTGGTCGTCACGCCCTGAGCCGGATCCGCCTCCGAGGCGGAATGCCCACCCGGCCCCTACCCTGTTATGTTTATGTTGTGCGGTCGGAGTCCGCACCTTTGGGGGGGGGGGGGGTACTGTCACGCCCTGACTCTGGGGACTTGATTTGTTGAGTCAGGGTGTGTATTTTCTGTGTGGTATGTTCTATGTTGCATTTTCTACGTTTAGATCTAGATCGTGTAGATCTATGTTGGCCGGTGTGGTTCCCAATCAGAGGCAGCTGTAGCTTGTTGTCTCTGATTGGGGACCATACTTAGGTAGCCTATTGGCACTAGTGGGTTGTGGGATCTTGTTCCGTGTTAGGTATGTTTGGTTTGTGTACCTTGGACGTCACGTTTCGTTTGTTGTTTTGTCATTGTGTTTATTCGGAAAAATAAACATGTACGCATATCACGCTGCGCCTTGGTCTGACCCGTCTGTAAGCGAACGTGACAGTAAATCAAAGAAATGTTAAAAAGATCACAGCCATGGAAGAAGTTTTGAGTTGTGTGTGTGTGTGTGTGTGTGTGTGTGTGTGTGTGTGTGTGTGTGTGTGAGGTGTTTCTAGGATTTGCACATATGGTGAAAAAAATAAGTAAGCGGCGGTCCGGGGAAAATGTTTGTCCTTTTATAAATACATTTCATGCAATTCTACATAATTGTACATGACTGGAGTCATTAGCAGAATATTTTTTTAATACCACACAAATGACCGTAATGACAGGCTACTTGACACTGACAAACTGAGATCAATAAAAACTACCTTATCTTTGAATGAAACCAATAGCCAACAAAAAGAGAGGAGACACACAGATTGTACAATATGAGGAGGAAATTATAGTCCTTAAAAAAAACATTCCAATTTCACTGACTCACCCAATGCACAGGTGTCAAACTCCTTCTATGGAGGGCCAAGTGTCTACGGGTTTTCACTAGTTATGGGCATTTTTAAGTCTTATTGGTGAGACGGATCACCTTTCACCTAAAATAGCTGTTCATTTGGCTCTCCAACGGCTCTTCGTTCAGTAGTGCTTAAAAATTGACTTTAGAACCATGAAAAAAAGCAAAATCTCTTAAGGTAAGGCCTAAAAAAATTGCCTACCGGTATATCATGATGTCAGATCGTTAAATGTGAGTTCATATAAATTTTTACCTGGCCAAAGTATTAGATCGCCTGCAAAGAAGTAAAACAACAAAATGATGCACTGCAAAAATGATTGTGGACCAGATTTGACGTACTTTCCCTCACTATTTATTGTTCCTGCACTGAGGATTCACCATCTTCAGAGAATGTTTTAATCAGTGTTTGGAGCTCAAAAAGGCAGTAGGAAACTGTACAGAAATCCGGGAGCCAAATGAACGTCTCTTTCATGACATGTATGATGGACACTCACCTGTGAGGCTATATACTGTAGGTTCCTCCCACCTTTTCCTACCCACGGCTCTGATAAAAGCGATTACGCCAAAACGTAAGCCTATTTGTAAATAATATAATATGCCATTTAGCAGACGCTTTTATCCAAAGCGACTTACAGTCACGCGTGCATACATTTTTACATATGGGTGGTCCCGGGGATCGAACCCACTACCCTGGCGTTACAAGCGCCATGCTCTACCAATTGAGCTACAGAGGACTAATAAAAAAAATGAAATTAAACGGAAATGCAACTGAAGGAAGAGCTATTTGGAGCCAACTCTTTTAGGTGAATGGAGCACTGAAAAGACTCGAAATGCCCATCACTAAAGCCTGAACAAAGCAGATCCATCAGTCGAATCGACCAGTCACACAGACATGATTATTTACCCATGTCACAGGATTACCTTTGTAATGATACCAAAGATTTTTTCTTTAACGAATTGGAGGCAAAATATTTACGGCTCCTCCCGGACCAGGCCCAAATTGTAGAATAATAGTGAAGACATCAAAACTATGAAATAACACATTTGGAATCATGTAGTAACCCAAAAAGTGTTAATCAAAACAAAATATGTATTATATTTGAGATTCTTCAAATAGCCACCCTTTAGTATAGTGAGTGTGAGATAGGGCTGTAGTAGGAGAGTCGTGGTGGTGGGCCTCTCTGCCCCCCACTCCCAGAGGTTTCTTCTCACTTCATCTGTTGACTTGACCTCGAGACGCATTCCTCGCTCCTCCCTAGTTCCGCAGCCGGACTGCCTTTATCAAGGCTCAGGCTAAGACCCAGATGCAGACACAGGAGGCGGATAGTAAGAGTCTCAGAGTGGATTACTGAACAAGGGGCAGGCAAAAAGGTAAGTCAAGGCAGGCTAGAGTCGCAATCCAAATCTGAGTCAGGCAGGTACAGGACGGCAGGCAGGATCAGGGTCAGTACAGGCAGAAAGGTCACAACTGGGAAGACAAGAAAAAACTAAAACTAGGGCACTGGAAACACGGGAACACGCTGGTAGGACTTGACGGGAGAAGACGAACTGGCAACAGACAAACTGAAAACGCAGGCATAAATACACAGGGGATAATTGGGGGAAATGGGAGACACCTGGTGGGGGGTGGAGACAAGCACAAAGACAGGTCAGGGTGTGACAGCCTTTTCAGAGACTATAGCCCTTCGCCTCCCTCTTTAGAAACATGGAACAGAATATGAACTTTTTACACTCAGTAACTTTCCAAACACTACGTCCCTATCTACCCTTCATTGACCCCAACATATACATTGGGGAGAACAAGTATTTAAACACTGCCGATTTTGCAGGTTTTCCTACTTACAAAGCATGTAGAGGTCTGTAATTTCGATCATAGGTACACTTCAACTGTGAGAGACGGAATCTAAAACAAAAATCCAGAAAATCACATTGTATGATTTTAAGTAATTAATTTGCATTTTATTGCATGACAACAGTATTTGATCAACTACCAACCAGTAAGAATTCCGGCTCTCACAGACCTGTTAGTTTTTCTTTAAGAAGCCCTCCTGTTCTCCACTCCTGTTCTCCACTCATTACCTGTATTAACTGCACCTGTTTGAACTCGTTACCTGTATAAAAGACACCTGTCCACACACTCAATCAAACAGACTCCAACCTCTCCACAATGGCCAAGACCAGAGAGCTGTGTAAGGACATCAGGGATAAAATTGTGAACCTGCACAAGGCTGGGATGGGCTACAGGACAATAGGCAAGCAGCTTGGTGAGAAGGCAACAACTGTTGGCGCAATTATTAGAAAATGGAAGAAGTTCAAGATGACGGTCAATCACCCTCGGTCTGGGGCTCCATGCAAGATCTCACCTCATGGGGCATCAATGATCATGAGGAAGGTGAGGGATCAGCCCAGAACTACACGGCAGGACCTGGTCAATGACCTGAAGAGAGCTGGGACCACAGTCTCAAAGAAAACCATTAGTAACACACTACGCCGTCATGGATTAAAATCCTGCAGCGCACGCAAGGTCCCCCTGATCAAGCCAGCGCATGTCCAGGCCCGTCTGAAGTTTGCCAATACCATCTGGATGATCCAGAGGAGGAATGGGAGAAGGTCATGTGTTCTGATGAGACAAAAATAGAGCTTTTTGGTCAAAACTCCACTCGCCGTGTTTGGAGGAAGAAGAAGGATGAGTACAACCCCAAGAACACCATCCCAACCGTGAAGCATGGAGGTAGAAACATCACTCTTTGGGGATGCTTTTCTGCAAAGGGGACAGGATGACTGCACCGTATTGAGGGGAGGATGGATGGGGCCATGTATCGCGAGATCTTGGCCAACAACCTCCTTCCCTCAGTAAGAGCATTGAAGATGGGTCGTGGCTGGGTCTTCCAGCATGACAACGACCCGAAACACACAGCCAGGGCAACTAAGGAGTGGCTCCGTAAGAAGCATCTCAAGGTCCTGGAGTGGCCTAGCCAGTCTCCAGACCTCAACCCAATAGAAAATCTTTGGAGGGAGCTGAAAGTCCGTATTGCCCAGCGACAGCCCCGAAACCTGAAAGATCTGGAGAAGTTCTGTATGGAGGAGTGGGCCAAAATCCCTGCTGCAGTGTGTGCAAACCTGGTCAAGACCTACAGGAAACGTATGATCTCTGTAATTGCAAACACAGGTTTCTGTACCAAATATTAAGTTCTGCTTTTCTGATGTATCAAATACTTATGTCATGCAATAAAATGCAAATGAATTACTTAAAAATCACACAATGTGATTTTCTGGATTTTTGTTTTAGATTCCGTCTCTCACAGTTGAAGTGTACCTATGATAAAAATTACAAATTACCTCTACATGCTTTGTAAGTAGGAAAACCTGCAATATCGGCAGTGTATGAAATACTTGTTCTCCCCACTGTACATCCCTTATACATGTAAAGCAATCAATAAGTTATAGTATGGTAACATGAAGAAGTATATTTCAAGCTAGAATCCAACAGTACATATCCCAACCAGAAGCCATGGATTACAGGCAACATCCGCACTGAGCTAAAGGCTAGAGCAGACGCTTTCAAGGAGTGGGACATTAACCTGGACGCTTATAAGAAATCCCCCTATGCCCTCCGACGAACCATCAAACAGGCAAAGATTCAATACAGCAATAATATGGAATCCTACTACACCGGCTCTGATGCTCGTCGGATGTGGCAGGGCTTGCAAACTATTACGGATTACAAAGGGAAACCCAGCCACCAGCTGCCCAATGACGAGAGCCTACCAGATGAGCTAAAGGCCTTCTATGCTCACTTCGAGGCAAGCAACACTGAACAATGCATGAGAGCACCAGCTGTTCCGGACTACTGTGTGATCATGCTCTCCGTAGCCGATGTGAGTAAGACCTTAGAACAGGTCAACATTCACAAGGCCGCAGGGCCAGACGGGATTACCAGGACATGTACTCAGAGCATGCGCTGACCAACTAGCAAGTGTCTTCACTGACATTTTCAACCTCTCCTTGACAGAGTCTGTAATACCTACATGTTTCAAGCAGACCACCATAGTCCCTGTGCCCAAGAACACCAAGGTGACCTGCCTAAATGACTAACGCCCCGTAGCACTCACGTCTGTAGCCATGAAGTGCTTTGAAAGGTTGGTCATGGCTCACATCAACACCATCATCCCAGAAACCCTAGACCCACTACAATCCA
This sequence comes from Coregonus lavaretus, assembly GCF_964263955.1. Classification (NCBI taxonomy): domain Eukaryota; kingdom Metazoa; phylum Chordata; class Actinopteri; order Salmoniformes; family Salmonidae; genus Coregonus; species Coregonus lavaretus. The sequence goes on along the minus strand of NC_140006.1, from coordinate 44,850,395 downwards.
CAGATGACGCAATCTCCATTGCACTCCACAATGCCCTTTCCCACCTGGACAAAAGGAAGACCTACGTGAGAATGCTGTTCGTTGACTACAGCTCAGCATTCCTCATCATAGCGCCCTCAAAGCTCATCACTAAGCTAAGGACCCTGGGACTAAACACCTCCCTCTGCAACTGGATCCTGGACTTCCTGATGGGCCACCCCCAGGTGCTAAGGGTAGGTAACAACACATCTGCCACACTGGTCCTCAACACGGGGGCCCCTCAGGGGTGCATGTATAGTCCCCTGTACTCCCTGTTCACCCAAAACTGCGTGGCCAGGCACGACTCCAACACCATCATTAAGTTTTCCGACAACACAACGGTGGTAGGCCTGATCACCGACAATGATGAGACAGCCTTCAGGGAGGAGGTCAGAGACCTGGCAGTGTGGTGCCAGGACAACAACCTCTCCCTCAATGTGAGTAAGACAAAAGAGCTGATCGTGGACTACAGGAAAAGGGGGGCCGAGCACGCCCCCATTCACATTGACGGGGTTCCTTGGCGTCCACATCACTAACAAACTATCATGGTCCAAACACACCAAGACAGTCATGAAGAGGGCACGACAATGCCTGTTTCCCCTCAGGAGACTGAAACAATTTGGCATGGGTCCTCAGATTCTCAAAAAGTTATACGGCTGCACCATCGAGAGCATTCTGACTAGTTGCATCACCACTTGGTATGGCAACTGCTCGGTATCCGACTGCAAGGTGCTACAGAGGGTAGTGCGTACGGACCAGTACATCACTGGGGCCAAGTTTCCTACATGAGGAAGGCCCCTAACAATTGACAAAGACTCCAGCCACCCTAGTCATAAACTGTTCTCTCTGCTACCGCACAGCAAGCGGTACCAGAGCGCCAAGTCTAGGTCCAAAAGGCTCCTCGACAGCTTCTACCCTCAAGCCATAAGACTTCTAAACAGTTAATCGAATGGCTATCCAGATGATTTCTATTGACCCCCTTTTTTCCCGCTGTTGCTTCTCACTGTTTATTATTTATGTCACTTTACCCCTACCTACATGTACTGTACATATTACCTCAATGAGTAACTTTTTTTCTCACTTTAGTTTATTATTATTATTATTATTATTAATTTTTTTTATAGCAAATATTTTCTTGATTACTATTTTAAAAAATCTGCATTGTTGGTTAAGGCCTTGTAAGTAAGCATTTCACGGTAAGGTCTACACCTGTTGTATTCGGCACATGTGACAAATAATACTCTTAGCCTGTAACAAAAAGGTCACTGTTCAAACAGTTACAACTCTTGTCTTTGATGGTATGGCGGCGATGACATGCACCTCTCCTGAGTCACGTTGCACAAGACAACTACATTGTCCTGTGGCAGTGACCTCCTCAATGCAGACGACGAGCGTCAGCCCTACCAGCTCCCCCACTGCACTCACCGCAGAATAAACTGAGATTCCCGAGCTGGGTCTCTAGACTAGGCCATTGGGCTGCCTCCCTCTGGAGCCCCGGGAAACTGTCCCCATGGACCTTTGAGTGTCTCCTGATGAAGCCGCGGCAGCAGCTCTCCTCCTAGCTCTCTTCAACAACAGTGGACTCACAAACTGCTCCCCCTTGGGCTCTGGCCACGCTCTACCATCCAGGCAAACCACTCCTGAGGTCCAGTAAACCACTTCCTGGATGAAGTCCTTTCACTCACCATCTTGTTTTAGGCCGTCGAATAACACACTGTTCCTTAAAAACCTTTTCTTTAAAAAAACTAATTAAATCGTGGGTCTTCCCTTTGGGCACTAAGGAACTTATCCCACCACTGTTATTGATACTAAGATTTTATTTACACAAATTATTTTGTGTTATTTTGTATTACTATTTTGTTTACCCTTTTTTGGGGGACAACTGAAACTGCAAAGTGAGACAGGGTTCCGATTGAGTCCTTGCTGGATTGTTTTATGTAAGATATATCACCATTTATTACGGTGAACAGACAAAGGAATCTAACAGGGTACCGTTGTTTAACAAGACCAAGGTCTTTATTATGACAGGATTAGTGTCAAATCCCTTCATCTGTCTTCCCTCAGGTGTGTTTTTTATTCCAGGAATCCTTTGGCTGGATTTATAGGATCATTCAGTCGGAAAATATGCGCCGTTAAATTCTCTCTCAGGGGAATTCAATCACATTCCAAAATCCCTTCTCGGTCATCTTTCTCTTTGTGCACCAGTATTTTTCCCGCTCACAATGAGTTTTAATTCCTCTTCGGAATTGGCCAGGAGAAAATAACCTCCCCCGAAAATCATTACTCCCCATAATCCCTTCCCCGGCTTTCCGTATGTTTGTATGACGAAAGGTGGAGGTAGATGGAGCTATAGGACTGTTGACCGTGGAATAAGATGAATTACTTTACAATAAGTGAAAATGATACAAACCAGAATTCCAGGTACTTGCCGTTGAAGATATTTTCACTGCCCAGCATTGTCTAACACTATCATTGAGAGAGATTGAGAGGCTTTGGATCCCATTTCATCTGTAGTCATTTAACGACGTATCCTCAGAGGCCAACAAAAAGCTCTATACTATATTAGGTCTGATATCTGACTAAAGCCAGATGGGACCTGAACCTATTTGTTGGATACGTGTCCAGTCTTGAAACAGGCTTATTTTTTTCAATTAGACATTTACATTTACATTTACCATGATACAATGCTCTATCCTCATTCTGCTCACCCATTTTGCATCAGCAGTCTTAGATTTAATCCATTCAGTTGGTTGTCACGACAACCAGAAAACAGTATACAAGTCACATCCAAAATTATTGGCAACCTTGATAAAGATGAACAAAAAAATACTATAAAAGAAATCATACAAATACTGAGCTATATTGTATACAAAGTAATGTGGAAAATTATATTATTTTATACTAATACAATTGCTCAGAAAAATTGCTTTAAAAAAATTATTTAAAAAAAAGATAGGTGTCAAAATTATTGGCATCCCTAATGAGACTTAAAATCAAACTAAATATTATCTGCATTAACATTCTACTTTTTTAAGTTCATCTCAGCTAAACGAACTGTATTGTGGCCTTTCATGGCTTCCTGTTTCACTGGGGTATAAAAATGAGGTAACAGGCATGTCAAATCCATTTGTCATCCATCACCATAGGGAAAGTCAAAGAACTCACAAATGAAAAGAGACAAATCGTTGTTGACTTTTATAAATCAGGCAATGGGTACAAACCAAAAAACAAAATATACCACTTACATTTTAGTCGACGCTCTTATCCAGAGCGACTTACTTATGTGAGTGCACACATTATTATTTTTTCATTAACTTTTTCATACTGGCCCCCCGTGGGAATCGAACCCACAACTTCTGGGTGCTGTACTTGGGCATTGGATTGTCATATATTTTATCAGTATTAGGATAGGGCCCCATTCATTCTGAAAATCTGTCTCTATAGTTCACTGTTTACACTTCAGGAAATGTCATTTAAGGATGTTCTTACTACTGTCGTGCCATAAAATGTGTCAACATACACTACATGACCAACAGTATGTGGACACCTGCTCGTCGAACATCTCATTCCAAAATCATGGGCATTAATATGGAGTTGGTCCCCCCCTCTGCTACTATAACAGCCTCCAGTCTTCTGGGAAGGCTTTCCACTAGAGGTCGGGCACTGATGTTGGGCGAATAGTCCTGGCTCGCAGTCGGCATTCCAATTAATCCCAAAGGTGTTCGATGGGGTTGAGGTCATTGCTCTGTGCAGGCCAGTCATGTTCTTCCACACCGATCTCGAAAAACCATTTATGTATGGACCTTGCATTGTGTACTGGGGCATTGTCATGCTGAAACAGGGCCTTCCCCAAACTGTTGCCACAAAAGTTGGAAGCACAGAATCGTCTATAATATAATATGCCATTTAGCAGACGCTTTTATCCAAAGCAACTTACAGTCATGTGTGCATAAATTTTTACGTAAGTGTGGTCCCGGGGATCGAACCCACTACCCTGGCATTAGAAGCACCATGCTCTACCAATTGAGCTACAGAGGACCACCCAGATTTGTCTAGAATGCCATTGTATGCTGTAACGTTAAGATTTCCCTTCACCGGAACTAAGGGGCCTAGACCGAATCATGTAAAACAACCCCAGACCATTATTCCTCCTCCACCAAACTTTACAGTTGGCACTATGCATTCGGGCAGGTAGCGTTGGCGGCGAGCCAATGGCGGCGAGCTTCGTGATCTTATGCTTGTGTGCGGCTGCTCGGCCATGGAAACTCATCTCATGAAGCTCCCGACGAACAGTTCTTGTGCTGATGTTGCTTCCAGAGTCAGTTTGGAGCTCGGTAGTGAGTGTTGCAACCGAGGACAAACTATTTTTTACACACTACTTGCTTCAGCACTCAGTGGTCCCGTTCTATGAGCTTGTGTGGCCTACAACTTGCGGCTGAGCCGTTGTTGTTCCTAGATGTTTCCACTTCACAATAACAGCACGTACAGTTGACCGGGGCAGCCCTAGCAGGGCAAAAAAGTTGACGAACTGACTTGTTGGAAAGGTGGCATTCTATGACATTGCCACATTGAAAGTCACTGAGCTCTTCAATGAGGCCATTCTACTGCCAGTGTTTGTCTATGGAGATTGCATGGCTGTGTGCTCGATTTTATACACCTGTCAGCAACGGGTGTGGCTGAAATAGCCGAATCCACTAGTTGAAGGGGTGTCCACATACTTTTGTATATATAGTGTACATCTTCAGTCTGATCAGATGAATGGCAGACCATGCCTAACAATACATTCAGGTGGAAACGCAGCGTTTTCATTGAAGAGAGTCAGACATCCTGCTGGCTATGGTGTGTTTTTTGAGCGTGACTCCCGACCCCTGCCTGCATGTATGGGGGAGTCCAGGGGAGAGGAAAATGGTTCTCCCAGCATGACTTCCTGTTTGAAGTACCCAAATCCAGTGATTGGCAGGTGAGATGGTAAAAGAACAACAACACGATTCATGCTGTACCCTTGTTCCCTTTCAAGAGAAGGGGGTAGTATCTGTGAAGGACAGAATGAACTTGCTACGCAAAACTTTATGTAATAGAGCAGAAATGGTAACACTTTTCTTTGCTTATAAAAGGTATTTATAATAATAAATAATAAAAAATAATATGCCATTTAGCAGACGCTGTTATCCAAAGCGACTTACAGTCATGTGCAGGTGAGATGGTAAAGGTCCCGAACAGTGAAAATCATGTTTTTCATCAAATGGATGACATTTGGATGAAACCAGTTCAAAATGAGGTGACCAAGGTATGAAGAATGACTGTAGCATTGATAAAGTTTGATCATAAAGTTACTGTTCCCCTCCCCACGTGTCAAACACTTGGATTCAGGAGGCAGGCATCACCAAGGATTTACTTCTGGCTTTTTGCAGAGTCACATAAAGCCGGAAATGTAATACAGCAATGGTGGCGTCTTATCATCTTAAATCATTTAAATTTGTACCGCCTTAAAACTGTCATCATGTATGTGGCTACGCCTTGCTTTGTTTACAAATTGTACGCTAGCAAAACGTATGACCAAAGATACTGGTAATCTTTCATCTTTAATGTGTGAAGTGTCCTATGCCACTGGACAATAGGGTCTGGCTGTGGCCTACCTCATCAGTAAAAGCAGGGGTGTCAAACTCATTCGATGGAGTGCCTAGTGTCTGCTGGAGTGCCTAGACAACCAGGTGAGGGGAGTTCCATACTAATTAGTGACCTTAATTCATCAATCAAGTACAAGGGAGGAGCGAAAACCCGCAGACACTCGGCCCTCCGTGGAATGAGTTTGACAGATGTGAGTAAATGGCTACAAAGTTTGTGTCTCTCCCAGGGCCACAGAGAGGGTTAAGGATCAATGGCATGTGGCCCGTTGTTTACCTTCTTACCTGGCAACGACCTCAAGGGCGTTTCAAAGAGATGTCAGTCAGGGCGAGCTCATGAATATAAGCCTATTCTACCAGGAATCCAGATAGTTAAAGATGAAAAGTTATATTTGTTCAATTCTGAGCAGTTTTATAGCGTAAAAATATTATGGGTGATGTTTTGGTCATTCAAAGGCTATTTTTTACTTGGGAAATAGGATGACTGTGCGGGACCTTTAAAACAGCATTCAGTGCATTCGGAAAGTATTCAGACCCCTTCCCTTTTCCCACATTTTGTTACGTTACAGCCTTATTCTAAAATGGAATAAATACGAATGTTTCCCTCATCAATATACACAGAGTACCCCATAATGACAAAGCGAAAACAGGTTTTTAGAAATTTTTGCAAAGTTGTAAAAAATTAAAAACTGAAATACCTTATCTACATAATTATTCAGTACCTTTGCTAAGAGACTCGAAATTGAGCTCAGGTGCGTCCTGTTTCCATTGATCATCCTTGAGATGTTTCTACAAATTGATTGGAGTCCACCTGTGGTAAATTCAATTGATTGGACATGATTTGGAAAGGCATACACCTGTCTATGTAAGGTCCCACAGTTGACAGTGCATGTCAGAGCAAAAACCAAGCCATGAGGTCGAATGAATTGAAGGTCCCCAAGAACACAGTGGCCACCATCATTTTTAATGGAAGAAGTTTTGAACCACCAAGACACTTACTTGACCTGGCCGCACGGCCAAACTGAGCAATCGGAGGAGAAGGGCCTTGGTCAGGGAGTTGACCAAGAACCCGATGGTCACTCTAACAGAGGTGCAGAGTTACTTTGTGGAAATTGGGAGAACCTTCCAGAAGGACAACCATCTCTGCAGCACTCCACCAATCATGCCTTTATGGTATAGTGGCCAGACAGAAGCCACTCCTCAGTAAAAGGCACACGACAGCCCGCTTGGAGTTTGTCAAATAGCACCTAAAGCCTCTCTGGTCTGATGAAACCAAGATTGAACTCTTTGGCCTGAATGCCATGCGTCACGTCTGGAGGAAACCTGGCACCATCCCTACGGTGATGCATGGTGGTGGCAGCATCAGGCTGTGGGGATGTTTTTCAGCGGCAGGGACTGGAAGACTAGTCAAGATAGAGGGAAAGATGAACGGAGCAAAGTACAGAGAGATCCTTGATGAAAACCTGCCCCAGAGCACTCAGGACCTCAGACTGGGGCGAAGGTTCACCTTCCAACAGGACAACGACATTAAGCACACAGCCAAGGCAACGCAGGAGTGGCTTCGAGACAAGTCTCTGAATGTCCTTGAGTGGCCCAGCCAGAGCCCGGACTTGAACCCGATCGAACATCTCTAGAAAGACCTGAAATTACCTGTGCAGCGAAGAATGGGAGAAACTCCACAAATACAGGTGTGCCAAGCTTGTAGCGTAATACCCAAGAAGACTCAAGCCTGTAATTGCTGCCAAAGGTGATTCAACAAATACTTATGTAAATGTGATATTTCCATTTATTTATTTTTACACATTTGAAAAAAAATGTAAACCTGTTTTTGCTTTGTCATTATGGGGTATTGTGTGTAGATTGATGAGTGGGGGGGGGGGGGACAATTAAATCAATTTTAGAATAAGGCTGTAACGTAACAAAATGTGGAAAAAGTCAAGGGGTCTGAATACTTTCTGAAGGCACTGTATATATATATATATATATACAGTTGAAGTCGGAAGTTTACATACACTTAGATTGAAGTCAATGAAACTCCTTTTTTCAACCACTCCACAAATTTCTTGTTAGCAAACTATAGTTTTGGCAAATGGGTTAGCAACTTTGTGCATGACACAAGTAATTTTTCCAACAATTGTTTACAGACAGATTATTTCACTTATAATTCACTGTATCACAATTCAAGTGGGTCAGAAGTTTACATACACTAAGTTGACTGTGCCTTTAAACAGCTTGGAAAATTCCAGAAAATGATGTCATGGCTTTAGAAGCTTCTGATAGGCTAGTTGACATAATTTGAGTCAATTGGAGGTGTACCTGTGGATGTATTTCAAGGCCTGCCTTCAAACTCAGTGCCTCTTTGCTTGACATCATGGGAAAATCAAAAGAAATCAGCCAAGACCTCAGATTAAAAATGGTAGACCTCCACAAGTCTGGTTCATCCTTGGGAGCAATTTCCAAACGCCTGAAGGTACCAGGTTCATCTGTATAAACAATAGTATGCAAGTATAAACACCATGGGACCATGCAGCTGTCATACCGCTCAGGAAGGAGACGCGTTCTGTCTCTCTCCTAGAGATGAATGTACTTTGGTGTGAAAAGTGCAAATCAATCCCAGAACAGCAAAGGACCTTGTGAAGATGCTGGAGGAAACGGGTACAAAAGTATCTATATCCACAGTAAAACAAGTCCTATATCGACATAACCTGAGAGGCTGCTCAGCAAGGAAGAAGCCACTGCTCCAAAACCGCCATAAAAAAGCAAGACTAGGGTTTGCAACTGCACATGGGGACAAAGATCATACTTTTTGGAGAAATGTCCTCTGGTCTGATGAAACAAAAATAGAACTGTTTGGCCATAATGACAATTGTTATGTTGGGAGTAAAAAGGTGCTTGCAAGCCGAAGAACACCATCCCAGCTGTGAAGCAAGGAGGTGGCAGCATCATGCTGTGGGGGTGCTTTGCTGCAGGAGGGACTGGTGCACTTCACAAAATAGATGGCATCATGAGGAAGGAAAATTCTGTAGATATATTAAAGCAACATCTCAAGACATCAGTCAGGAAGTTATAGCTTGGTCGCATACTTCCAAAGTTGTGGCAAAATGGCTTAAGGACAACAAAGTCAAGGTTTTGGAGTGTTTATCACGAAGCCCTGACCTCAATCCTATAGAAAATGTGTGGGCAGAACTGACAAAGCGTGTGTAAGCAAGGAGGCCTACAAATCTTATTCAGTTACACCAGCTCTGTCAGGAGGAATGGGCCAAAACTCACCCAACTTATTGTGGGAAGCTTGTGGAAGGCTACCCGAAACATTTGACCCAAGTTAAACAATTTAAAGGCAATGCTGCCAAATACTAATTGAGTGTATGTAAACTTCTGACCCACTGGGAATGTGATGAAATAAATAAAAGCTGAAATAAATCATTCTCTCTACTATTATTCTGACATTTCACATTCTTAAAATAAAGTGGTGATCCTAGGATTAAATGTCAGGAATCGTGAAATACTGAGTTTATATGTATTTGGCTAAGATGTAAACTTCCGACTTGAACTGTATATACAGTATACGTGTAGCTCAGTTGGTAGAGCATGGCGTTGTGGGTTCAATTCCCACGGGGGGCCAGTATGAAAGTGTATGCACTCACTAACTGTAAGTCGCTCTGGATAGGAGCATCTGCTAAATGACTAAAATGTAAAATGTATATACAGTACCAGTCAAAAGTTTGGACACACCTACTCATGCCAGGGTTTTTCTTTATTTTTACTATTTTCTACATTGTAGAATAGTAGTGAAGACACCAATACTATGAAATAACACATATGGAATCATGTAGTAAGCAAAAAAGTGTTAATCAAATCAAAATATATTTTATATTTGAGTTTTTTCAAAGTAGCCACCCTTTGCTTTGATGACAGCTTTGCACACTCTTGGCATTCTGTCAACCAGCTTCATGAGGTAGTCACCTAGAATGCATTTCACATAATAGGTGTGCCTTGTTAAAAGTTAATTTGTGGAATATCTTTCCTTCTTAATCTGTTTGAGCCAATCAGTTGTGTTGTAACAAGGTTGGGTTGGTATACAGAAGATAACACTATTTGTTAAAAGACCAAGTCCATTTGTGGTCCTCTGTAGCTCAGCTGGTAGAGCACGGCGCTTGTAACGCCAAGGTAGTGGGTTTGATCCCCGGGACCACCCATACACAAAAAATGTATGCACGCATGACTGTAAGTCGCTTTGGATAAAAGCGTCTGCTAAATGGCATATTATTATTATTATTATATTATTATATTATTATTACATATTATTATTATATTATATTATATTTCATGGCAGGAACAGCTCAAATAAACAAAGATAAACAACAGTCTATCATTACTTTAAGACATGAAGGTCAGTCAATCCGGAAAATTTCAAGAACTTTTAAAGTTTCTTCATGTGCAGTCGCAAAAACCATCAAGTGCTATGATGAAACTGGCTTTCATGAGGACCGCCACAGGATAGGAAGACCCAGAGATCATTAGAATTACCAGCCTCAGAAATCGGCAATTAACTGCACCTCAGATTGCAGCCCAAATAAATGCCTCACAAAGTTAAAGTAACAGACACATCTCAACATCAACTGTTCAGAGGAGACTGCGTGAATCAGGCCTTCATGGTTGAATTGCTGCAAAGAAACCAATACTAAAGGACACCAATAATAAGAAGAGACTTGCTTGGGCCAAGAACATTGAGCAATGGACATTAGACCGGGGGAAATCTGTCCTTTGGTCTAATGAGTCCAAATTTGAGATTTTTGGTTCCAACCGCCGTGTCCTTGTGAGATGCAGAGTAGGTGAATGGATGATCTCTGCATATGTGGTTCTCACCGTGAAGCATGGAGGTGGAGGTGTTATAGTGTGGGGGTGCTCTGCTGGTGACACTGTCTGTGATTTATTTAGAATTCAAGGCACACTTAACCAGCATGGCTATCACAGTCTCCCATCTGGTTTGCGTTTAGTGGGACTAGCATTTGTTTTTCAACAGGACAATGACCCAACACACCTCCAGGATGTGTAAAGGCTATTTGACCAAGGAGAGTGATGGAGTGCTGCATCAGATGACCTGGCATCCACAATCACCCGACCTCAACCCAATTGAGATGGTTTGGGATGAGTTGGACCACAGAGTGAAGGAAAAGCAGCCAACAAGTGCTCAGCATATTTGGGAACTCCTTCAAGACTGTTGGAAAAGCATTCCAGGTGAAGCTGGTTGAGAGAATGCCAAGAGTGTGCAAAGCTGTCATCAAGGCAAAGGGTGGCTAATTTGAAAAAACTCAAATATAAAATATATTTTGATTTGATTAACACTGTTTTGCTTACTACATGATTCCATATGTGTTATTTCATAGTTTTGATGTCTTCACTACTATTCTACAATGTAGAAAATAGTAAAAATAAAGAAAAACCCTGGCATGAGTAGGTGTTTCCAAACCTTTGACTGGTACTGTATATATATGTGTATGTATGTGTATATTGATTTGAAAATAAAAAAGTGGGATGCTAAAACGTTTTCAGTGTAAACTTAAACGACTAAATCCAGACAAAAACATTTAATAACATAAGAACACAACATAAGCCATGAAAATGTGTAGAATTGCAGGACATTAGCTCTGAAACTGTAGTCTTTCTCTCAGCCCCATAACAAAATGTGTAGAATTGCAGAAAAATAGCTTTAAAACTGTTAAATGTTCTGTTCGCCTTATGGCAAAATGTGTAGAACTGCAGGAAATGTACTTTAAAACAGCAAAATGTTGTGTCTGCGGCCAAGAGGGCCTCCAAAACCGTGCCATTGGCCACGCCTACTACCATCCTAGGGGAAACACTGTTCTGGGTAAATCGGTTAGCTCCTTGTCAATACCTATTCTGCCCCATTCATTTCAATTAGCCTATAGGAACTCATGGAATTGAAGGCAAGAACCAGCCAGTCCCAAGACGGACGAAAAGGAGAAGATCAGAACGAGAAAGGCAGCTGCTGATTTTCAGACATTCATAACAAATGGACTTAAAACAGTCTATACCAAAACTGTCTACCGATAATGACGATTGGTTGTATTTTGTCTATGCTGTCTCCTTAATCATCTCATCGACATCTACCCTCCTTAGATTGGAAGAGGAAAACGGCCTATAAGCCATGGCTACAAGTAAGTATTCCACTCAGGTAAAACCCCATAGCAGTGCTACACACTCACTCCTTTCTGAAACGTTACTGACAGTTGCAACAGTTACCTGACATGCACGGCTGTTCCCCACAGGACAGCTCGTCCAAGAGCGACGTCCCCGTGACCCAAGACCGCCGGCGTCCGTCCACTCACGTAAAACAACATAGCAATTCTCCCTGTGCATATTTCAATCTTTCTCTCAGTGGAAAGCCCACTTGTGCTTTCTTTGCACATTGTTTTTTGACTTGAACATTAAATAGACAACCTTCAAATATTTGGATAACACCAAGGTAATTTGGCACAATAAGCTCAAGATCAGATCACTTTCCTTGCATTCCCACATTACATTTACATTTTAGTCATTTAGCAGACGCTCTTATCCAGAGCGACTTACAGGAGCAATTAGGGTTAAGTGCCTTGGTCAAGGGCACATTTACGTCATTTAGCAGACGCTCTTATCCAGAGCGACTACAAATTGGTGCATTCACCCTATAGCCAGTGGGATAACCACTTTACAATTATACTTTTTTTTTTGGGGGGGGGGGGGGGGGGGTAGAAGGATTACTTTATCCTATCCCAGGTGTTCCTTAAAGAGGCGGGGTTTCAAATGTCTCCGGAAGGTGGTGAGTGACTCCGCTGTCCTGGCGTCGTGAGGGAGCTTGTTCCACCATTGGGGTGCCAGAGCAGCGAACAGCTTTGACTGGGCTGAGCGGGAACTATGCTTCCGCAGAGGAAGGGGAGCCAGCAGGCCAGAGGTGGATGAACGCAATGCCCTCGCCTGGGTGTAGGGACTGATCAGAGCCTGAAGGTACGGAGGTGCCGTTCCCCTCACTGCTCCATAGGCAAGCACCATGGTCTTGTAACGGATGCGAGCTTCAAATGGAAGCCAGTGGAGTGTGCGGAGGAGGGGGGTGACGTGAGAGAACTTGGGAAGGTTGAACACCAGACGGGCTGCGGCATTCTGGATGAGTTGTAGGGGTTTAATGGCACAGGCAGGGAGCCCAGCCAACAGCGAGTTGCAGTAATCCAGACGGGAGATGACAAGTGCCTGGATTAGGACCTGTGCCGCTTCCTGTGTAAGGCAGGGTCGTACTCTCCGAATGTTGTAGAGCATGAACCTGCAGGATCGGGTCACCGCCTTGATGTTAGCGGAGAACGACAGGGTGTTGTCCAGGGTCACGCCAAGGCTCTTCGCACTCTGGGAGGAGGACACAACGGAGTTGTCAACCGTGATGGCGAGATCATGGAACGGGCAGTCCTTCCCCGGGAGGAAGAGCAGCTCCGTCTTGCCAGGGTTCAGCTTGAGGTGGTGATCCGTCATCCATACTGATATGTCGGCCAGACATGCAGAGATGCGATTCGCCACCTGGTTATCAGAAGGGGGAAAGGAGAAGATTAGTTGTGTATCGTCAGCGTAGCAATGATAGGAGAGGCCATGTGAGGATATGACAGAGCCAAGTGACTTGGTGTATAGGGAGAAAAGGAGAGGGCCTAGAACTGAGCCCTGGGGGACACCAGTGGTGAGAGCATGTGGTGCGGAGACAGCTTCTCGCCACGCCACTTGGTAGGAGCGACCGGTCAGGTAGGACGCAATCCAGGAGTGAGCCGCGCCGGAGATGCCCAGCTCGGAGAGGGTGGAGAGGAGGATCTGATGGTTCACTGTATCAAAGGCAGCAGACAGGTCTAGAAGGACAAGAGCAGAGGAGAGAGAGTTAGCTTTAGCAGTGCGGAGAGCCTCCGTGACACAGAGAAGAGCAGTCTCAGTTGAATGACCAGTCCTGAAACCTGACTGGTTTGGATCAAGAAGGTCATTCTGAGAGAGATAGCAAGAGAGTTGGCTAAAGACGGCACGCTCAATAGTTTTGGAAAGAAAAGAAAGAAGGGATACACATATACAATGGCCAAGCGTTTTAAGCGTTGGTATTGAAATCCAATGTGGTCTCCCTGTGCTGTTTTTAACCCTGCTTACAGCGCTATGATAAAATAGTCCTTTAAATATTTGAACTATGTCCTCTGACTTGAAATTGTCCTTCTTTTATGGGCTCGTCCAATAATTGAAGTACTCAGAAAACAGCTTATTTTAGCTTGCTTGATAAGTATTTCAATTATTCTATTGAATTTCAAGAGTGTTTCAAGGACAGCTTTTTTCCATCTACGTAACATTGCAAAAATCAGAAATTTTCTGTCCAAAAATGATGCAGAAAAATTAATCCATGCATTTGTTACTTCTAGGTTAGACTACTGCAATGCTCTACTTTCCGGCTCCCCGGATAAAGCACTAAATAAACTTCAGTTAGTGCTAAATACGGCTGCTAGAATCCTGACTAGAACCAAGAAATTTGATCATATTACTCCAGTGCTAGCTTCCCTACACTGGCTTCCTGTTAAGGCAAGGGCTGATTTCAAGGTTTTACTGTTAACCTATAAAGCGTTACATGGGCTTGCTCCTACCTATCTTTCCGAGTTGGTCCTGCCGTACATACCAATACGTACGCTACGGTCACAAGACGCAGGCCTCCTAATTGTCCCTAGAATTTCTAAGCAAACAGCGGGAGGCAGGGCTTTCTCCTATAGATCTCCATTTTTATGGAACAGTTTGCCTACCCATGTGAGAGACGCAGACTCGGTCTCAACCTTTAAGTCTTTACTGAAGACTTATCTCTTCAGTAGGTCTTATGATTGAGTGTAGTCTGGCCCAGGAGTGTGAAGGTGAACGGAAAGGCTCTGGAGCAACGAACAGCCCTTGCTGTCTCTGCCAGGCCGGTTCCCCTCTCTCCACTGGGGTTCTCTGCCTCTAACCCTGTTACAGGGGCTGAGTCACTGGCTTGCTGGTGCTCTTTCATGCCGTCCCTAGGAGGGGTGCGTCACTTGAGTGGGTTGAGTTACTGACGTGATCTTCCTGTCTGGGTTGGCGCCCCCCCTTGGTTTGTGCTGTGGTGGAGACCTCTGTGGGCTATACTCGGCCTTGTCTCAGGATTGTAAGTTGGTGGTTGAGGATATCCCTCTAGTGGTGCGGGGGCTGTGCTTTGGCAGAGTGGGTGGGGTTATATCCTTCCTGTTTGGCCCTGTCCGGGGGTTTCTTCGGATGGGGCCACAGTGTCTCCGGACCGCTCCTGTCTCAGCCTCCAGTATTTATGCTGCAGTAGTTTATGTGTCGGGGGGCTGGGGTTAGTTGGTTATACCTGGAGTACTTCTCCTGTCTTATCCAGTGTCCTGTGTGAATTTAAGTATGCTCTCTCTAATTCTCTCGTTCTCTCTTTCTCTCTGAGAACCTGAGCCCTAGGACCATACGTCAGGACTACCGGGCATGCTGACACCTTGCTGTCCCCAGTCCGCCTGGCCTTGCTGCTATTCCAGTTTCAACTGTTCTGCCTGCGGTTACGAAACCCCTACCTGTCCCAGACCTGCTGTTTTCAACTCTTAATGATCGGCTATGAAAAGCCAACTGAGAGACCTGAGCCCTAGGACCATACGTCGGGACTACCGGCCGTGGTGACTCCTTGCTGTCCCCAGTCCGCCTGGCCTTGCTGCTATTCCAGTTTCAACTGTTCTGCCTGCGGTTATGGAACCCCTACCTGTCCCAGACCTGCTGTTTTCAACTCTTAATGATCGGCTATGAAAAGCCAACTGAGATTTATTCCTGATTATTATTTGACCATGCTTGTCACTTATGAACATTTTTGAACATCTTAGCATGGTTCTGTTATAATCTCCACCCGGCACAGCCAGAAGAGGACTGGCCACCCCTCATAGCCTGGTTCCTCTCTAGGTTTCTTCCTAGGTTTTGGCCTTTCTAGGGAGTTTTTCCTAGCCACCGTGCTTCTACACCTGCATTACTAGCTGTTTGGGGTTTTAGGCTGGGTTTCTGTACAGCACTTCGAGATATCAGCTGATGTACGAAGGGCTATATAAAATAAAATTGATTGATTGATTGAATTTAGGTACTTTAGTCTTTTTTGGAGATTATTCAACAAGCTGCGATGGCTGAGACGTTAAGGCGTTGGACTCGAAATCCAATGGGGTCTCCCCGCGCAGGTTCGAACCCTGCTCGCAGCGCTTTGACAAAGCTGTCTTTATTTGGAATATATTCTCAGTGGCTTTATATGGATACATTCCTTAATGCATGGGCTCTTCCAGTGATTCAAGTGCTCAAAAAATGTCTTCCTTGACAACATATTTAAATAGGTTTTTCCATACAGATGCTCTTGTCTTTGTAGAAGAAAAATGGACAAGCTGGAATAGCCGACTGGTTAAGTCACTGGACTTGAAATCACAACGTCGTCTCCCTGTGCATATTTCAATCTTTCTCTCAGTGCAAAGCCCACTTGTGCTGTCTTTGCACATAGTTTTTTGACTTGAACATTAAACTGGACAACCTTCAAAGATTTGGATAACACCAAGGTAATTTGGCACAATAAGCTCAATATGGGGTGCCATCAAGTTTGCAATTTTGCTCCAACAACATCTGTTTCCAAATCGCAATCACTTTATTTGCATTCCCACACATTCAATGGCAGAGTTCTTTAGACATTGGACCTGAAATCCAATGGGATCTCCCCACCCATGTTCTCACCTTGTCAGAGCACCTTACCGATCACTGCACCTGTACACAGCCCATCTGAAATTAGCCCACCCAACTACCTCATCCCTATATTGTTATTTATTTTGCTCTTTTGCACCCCAGTATCTCTATTTGCACATAATCTCTTGCACATCTAGCATTCCAGTGTTAATAGTATTGTAATTATTCTGCACTATAGCCTATTTATTGCCTTACCTCCATAACTTGCTACATTTGCACACACTGTATATATATTTTCTGTTGTATTTCTGACTTTATGTTTTTTACCCCATATGTAACTCTGTGTTGTTTTTATTGCACTACTTTGCTTTATCTTGGCCAGGTCGCAGTTGTAAATGAGAACCTGTTCTCAACTGGCTTACCTGGTTAAATAAAGGTGAAATAAAAAAATAAAAAAATAAAATAAAACCTTGCTCGCAGAGTATAGCCCACTTGTGCTTTCTCCAGATCACTTTCCTTGCATTCCCACAGCTACGATGGCCAAGCGTTTTAAGCGTTGGAATTGAAATCCAATGTGGTCTCCCTGTGCTGTTTTTAACCCTGCTTACAGCGCTATGATAAAATAGTCATTTAAATATTTGAACTATGTCCTCTGACTTGAAATTGTCCTTCTTTTATGGGCTCGTCCAATAACTTAAGTACTCAGAAAACAGCTTATTTTAGCTTGCTTGAAAAGTATTTCAATTAGTCTATTGAATTTAGGTACTTTAGTCTGTTTTGGAGATAACTCATCAAGCTGCGATGGCCGAGAGGTTAAGGCGTTGGACTCGAAATCCAATGGGGTCTCCCCGCACAGGTTCGAACCCTGCTCGCAGCGCTTCGACAAAGCTGTCTTTATTTGGAATATATTCTCAGTGGCTTGATATGGATAAATTCCTTAATGCATGGGCTCTTCCAGTGATTCAAGTGCTCAGAAAATGTCTTCCTTGACAACATGTTCAAATAGGTTTTTTCTTACAGATGCTCTTGTCTTTGTAGAAGTAAAATGGACAAGCTGAAATAGCTGACTTGTTAAGTCCTTGGACTTGAAATCACGATGTGGTCTCCCTGTGCATATTTCAATCTTTCTCTCAGTGGAAAGCTTTCTTTGCACATAGTTTTTTGACTTGAACATTAAACTGGACAACCTTCAAAGATTTGGATAACACCAAGGTAATTTGGCACAATAAGCTCAATATGGGGAGCCATCAAGTTTGCAATTTTGCTCCTACAACATCTCTTTCCAAATCGCAATCACTTTATTTGCATTCCCACACATTCAATGGCAGAGTTCTTTAGACGTTGGACCTGAAATCCAATGGGATCTCCCCACCCATGTTCTAACCTTGCTCGCAGCGTATAGCCCACTTGTGCTTTCTCCAGATCACTTTCCTTGCATTCCCACAGCTACGATGGCCAAGCGTTTTAAGCGTTGGAATTGAAATCCAATGTGGTCTCCCTGTGCTGTTTTTAACCCTGCTTACAGCGCTATGATAAAATAGTTCTTTAAATATTTGAACTATGTCCTCTGACTTGAAATTGTCCTTCTTTTATAGGCTCGTCCAATAATTGAAGTACGCAGAAAACAGCTTATTTTAGCTTGCTTGAAAAGTATTTTAATTAGTCTATTGAATTTAGGTACTTTAGTCTGTTTTGGAGATAATTCAACAAGCTGTGATGGCCGAGAGGTTAAGGCGTTGGACTCGAAATCCAATGGGGTCTCCCCGCGCAGGTTCGAACCCTGCTCGCAGCGCTTTGACAAAGCTGACTTTATTTGGAATATATTCTCACTGGCTTGATATGGATAAATTCCTTAATGCATAGGCTCTTCAAGTGCTCAGAAAATGTCTTCCTTGACAACATATTCAAATAGGTTTTTCCATACAGATGCTCTTGTCTTTGTAGAAGAAAAATGGACAAGCTGAAATAGCCGACTGCTTAAGTCCTTGGACTTGAAATCACGATGTGGTCTCCCTGTGCATATTTCAATCTTTCTCTCAGTGGAAAGCTTTCTTTGCACATTGTTTTTTAACTTGAACATTAAACTGGACAACCTTCAAAGATTTGGATAACACCAAGGTAATTTGGCACAATAAGCTCAATATGGGGAGCCATCAAGTTTGCAATTTTGCTCCTACAACATCTGTTTCCAAATCGCAATCACTTTATTTGCATTCCCACACATTCAATGACAGAGTTCTTTAGACATTGGACCTGAAATCCAATGGGATCTCCCCACCCATGTTCTAACCTTGCTAGCAGAGTATAGCCCACTTGTGCTTTCTCCAGATCACTTTCCTTGCATTCCCACAGCTACGATGGCCAAGCGTTTTAAGCGTTGGAATTGAAATCCAATGTGGTCTCCCTGTGCTGTTTTTAACCCTGCTTACAGCGCTATGATAAAATAGTCATTTAAATATTTGAACTATGTCCTCTGACTTGAAATTGTCCTTCTTTTATGGGCTCGTCCAATAACTTAAGTACTCAGAAAACAGCTTATTGTAGCTTGCTTGAAAAGTATTTCAATTAGTCTATTGAATTTAGGTACTTTAGTCTTTTTTGGAGATAATTCAACAAGCTGCGATGGCAGAGAGGTTAAGGCGTTGGACTCGAAATCCAATGAGGTCTCCCCGCGCAGGTTCGAACCCTGCTCGCAGCGCTTTGACAAAGCTGACTTTATTTGGAATATATTCTCACTGGCTTGATATGGATAAATTCCTTAATGCATAGGCTCTTCCAGTGATTCAAGTGCTCAGAAAATGCCTTCCTTGACAACATATTCAAATAGGTTTTTCCATACAGATGCTCTTGTCTTTGTAGAAGAAAAATGGACAAGCTGAAATAGCCGACTGCTTAAGTCCTTGGACTTGAAATCACGATGTGGTCTCCCTGTGCATATTTCAATCTTTCTCTCAGTGGAAAGCTTTCTTTGCACATTGTTTTTTAACTTGAACATTAAACTGGACAACCTTCAAAGATTTGGATAACACCAAGGTAATTTGGCACAATAAGCTCAATATGGGGAGCCATCAAGTTTGCAATTTTGCTCCTACAACATCTGTTTCCAAATCGCAATCACTTTATTTGCATTCCCACACATTCAATGACAGAGTTCTTTAGACATTGGACCTGAAATCCAATGGGATCTCCCCACCCATGTTCTAACCTTGCTCGCAGAGTATAGCCCACTTGTGCTTTCTCCAGATCACTTTCCTTGCATTCCCACAGCTACGATGGCCAAGCATTTTAAGCGTTGGAATTGAAATCCAATGTGGTCTCCCTGTGCTGTTTTTAACCCTGCTTACAGCGCTATGATAAAATAGTCATTTAAATATTTGAACTATGTCCTCTTACTTGAAATTGTCCTTCTTTTATGGGCTCGTCCAATAACTTAAGTACTCAGAAAACAGCTTATTGTAGCTTGCTTGAAAAGTATTTCAATTAGTCTATTGAATTTAGGTACTTTAGTCTTTTTTGGAGATAATTCAACAAGCTGCGATGGCCGAGAGGTTAAGGCGTTGGACTCCAAATCCAATGGGGTCTCCCCGCGCAGGTTTGAACCCTGCTCGCAGCGCTTTGACAAAGCTGACTTTATTTGGAATATATTCTCACTGGCTTGATATGGATAAATTCCTTAATGCATAGGCTCTTCCAGTGATTCAAGTGCTCAGAAAATGTCTTCCTTGACAACATATTCAAACAAGTTTTTCCATACAGATGCTCTTGTCTTTGTAGAAGAAAAATGGACAAGCTGAAATAGCCGACTGGTTAAGTCCTTGGACTTGAAATCACGATGTGGTCTCCCTGTGCATATTTCAATCTTTCTCTCAGTGGAAAGCTTTCTTTGCACATTGTTTTTTGACTTGAACATTAAACTGGACAACCTTCAAAGATTTGGATAACACCAAGGTAATTTGGCACAATAAGCTCAATATGGGGAGCCATCAAGTTTGCAATTTTGCTCCTACAACATCTGTTTCCAAATCGCAATCACTTTATTTGCATTCCCACACATTCAATAGCAGAGTTCTTTAGATGTTGGACCTGAAATCCAATGGGATCTCCCCACCCATGTTCTAACCTTGCTCGCAGCGTATAGCCCACTTGTTCTTTCTCCAGATCACTTTCCTTGCATTCCCACAGCTACGATGGCCAAGCGTTTTAAGCGTTGGAATTGAAATCCAATGTGGTCTCCCTGTGCTGTTTTTAACCCTGCTTACAGCGCTATGATAAAATAGTCCTTTAAATATTTGAACTATGTCCTCTGACTTGAAATTGTCCTTCTTTTATGGGCTCGTCCAATAACTGAAGTACTCAGAAAACAGCTTATTTTAGCTTACTTGAAAAGTATTTCAATTAGTCTATTGAATTTAGGTACTTTAGTCTGTTTTGGAGATAATTCAACAAGCTGCGATGGCCGAGAGGTTAAGGCGTTGGACTCGAAATCCAATGGGGTCTCCCCGCAAAGGTTCGAACCCTGCTCGCAGCGCTTTGACAAAGCTGACTTTATTTGGAATATATTCTCACTGGCTTGATATGGATAAATTCCTTAATGCATAGGCTCTTCCAGTGACTCAAGTGCTCAGAAAATGTCTTCCTTGACAACATATTCAAATACGTTTTTCCATACAGATGCTCTTGTCTTTGTAGAAGAAAAATGGACAAGCTGAAATAGCCGACTGGTTAAGTCCTTGGACTTGAAATGACGATGTGGTCTCCCTGTGCATATTTCAATCTTTCTCTCAGTGGAAAGCTTTCTTTGCACATTGTTTTTTGACTTGAACATTAAACTGGACAACCTTCAAAGATTTGGATAACACCAAGGTAATTTGGCACAATAAACTCAATATGGGGAGCCATCAAGTTTGCAATTTTGCTCCTACAACATCTGTTTCCAAATCGCAATCACTTTATTTGCATTCCCACACATTCAATAGCAGAGTTCTTTAGATGTTGGACCTGAAATCCAATGGGATCTCCCCACCCATGTTCTAACCTTGCTCGCAGCGTATAGCCCACTTGTGCTTTCTCCAGATCACTTTCCTTGCATTCCCACAGCTACGATGGCCAAGCGTTTTAAGCGTTGGAATTGAAATCCAATGTGGTCTCCCTGTGCTGTTTTTAACCCTGCTTACAGCGCTATGATAAAATAGTCCTTTAAATATTTGAACTATGTCCTCTGACTTGAAATTGTCCTTCTTTTATGGGCTCGTCCAATAACTGAAGTACTCAGAAAACAGCTTATTTCAGCTTGCTTGAAAAGTATTTCAATTAGTCTATTGAATTTAGGTACTTTAGTCTGTTTTGGAGATAATTCAACAAGCTGCGATGGCCGAGAGGTTAAGGCGTTGGACTCGAAATCCAATGGGGTCTCCCCGCGCAGGTTTGAACCCTGCTCGCAGCGCTTTGACAAAGCTGACTTTATTTGGAATATATTCTCACTGGCTTGATATGGATAAATTCCTTAATGCATAGGCTCTTCCAGTTATTCAAGTGCTCAGAAAATGTCTTCCTTGACAACATATTCAAACAAGTTTTTCCATACAGATGCTCTTGTCTTTGTAGAAGAAAAATGGACAAGCTGAAATAGCCGACTGGTTAAGTCCTTGGACTTGAAATCACGATGTGGTCTCCCTGTGCATATTTCAATCTTTCTCTCAGTGGAAAGCTTTCTTTGCACATTGTTTTTTGACTTGAACATTAAACTGGACAACCTTCAAAGATTTGGATAACACCAAGGTAATTTGGCACAATAAGCTCAATATGGGGAGCCATCAAGTTTGCAATTTTGCTCCTACAACATCTGTTTCCAAATCGCAATCACTTTATTTGCATTCCCACACATTCAATAGCAGAGTTCTTTAGATGTTGGACCTGAAATCCAATGGGATCTCCCCACCCATGTTCTAACCTTGCTCGCAGCGTATAGCCCACTTGTTCTTTCTCCAGATCACTTTCCTTGCATTCCCACAGCTACGATGGCCAAGCGTTTTAAGCGTTGGAATTGAAATCCAATGTGGTCTCCCTGTGCTGTTTTTAACCCTGCTTACAGCGCTATGATAAAATAGTCCTTTAAATATTTGAACTATGTCCTCTGACTTGAAATTGTCCTTCTTTTATGGGCTCGTCCAATAACTGAAGTACTCAGAAAACAGCTTATTTCAGCTTACTTGAAAAGTATTTCAATTAGTCTATTGAATTTAGGTACTTTAGTCTGTTTTGGAGATAATTCAACAAGCTGCGATGGCCGAGAGGTTAAGGCGTTGGACTCGAAATCCAATGGGGTCTCCCCGCAAAGGTTCGAACCCTGCTCGCAGCGCTTTGACAAAGCTGACTTTATTTGGAATATATTCTCACTGGCTTGATATGGATAAATTCCTTAATGCATAGGCTCTTCAAGTGCTCAGAAAATGTCTTCCTTGACAACATATTCAAATAGGTTTTTCCATACAGATGCTCTTGTCTTTGTAGAAGAAAAATGGACAAGCTGAAATAGCCGACTGCTTAAGTCCTTGGACTTGAAATCACGATGTGGTCTCCCTGTGCATATTTCAATCTTTCTCTCAGTGGAAAGCTTTCTTTGCACATTGTTTTTTAACTTGAACATTAAACTGGACAACCTTCAAAGATTTGGATAACACCAAGGTAATTTGGCACAATAAGCTCAATATGGGGAGCCATCAAGTTTGCAATTTTGCTCCTACAACATCTGTTTCCAAATCGCAATCACTTTATTTGCATTCCCACACATTCAATGACAGAGTTCTTTAGACATTGGACCTGAAATCCAATGGGATCTCCCCACCCATGTTCTAACCTTGCTCGCAGAGTATAGCCCACTTGTGCTTTCTCCAGATCACTTTCCTTGCATTCCCACAGCTACGATGGCCAAGCATTTTAAGCGTTGGAATTGAAATCCAATGTGGTCTCCCTGTGCTGTTTTTAACCCTGCTTACAGCGCTATGATAAAATAGTCATTTAAATATTTGAACTATGTCCTCTTACTTGAAATTGTCCTTCTTTTATGGGCTCGTCCAATAACTTAAGTACTCAGAAAACAGCTTATTGTAGCTTGCTTGAAAAGTATTTCAATTAGTCTATTGAATTTAGGTACTTTAGTCTTTTTTGGAGATAATTCAACAAGCTGCGATGGCCGAGAGGTTAAGGCGTTGGACTCGAAATCCAATGGGGTCTCCCCGCGCAGGTTCGAACCCTGCTCGCAGCGCTTTGACAAAGCTGACTTTTTTTGGAATATATTCTCACTGGCTTGATATGGATAAATTCCTTAATGCATAGGCTCTTCCAGTGACTCAAGTGCTCAGAAAATGTCTTCCTTGACAACATATTCAAATACGTTTTTCCATACAGATGCTCTTGTCTTTGTAGAAGAAAAATGGACAAGCTGAAATAGCCGACTGGTTAAGTCCTTGGACTTGAAATGACGATGTGGTCTCCCTGTGCATATTTCAATCTTTCTCTCAGTGGAAAGCTTTCTTTGCACATTGTTTTTTGACTTGAACATTAAACTGGACAACCTTCAAAGATTTGGATAACACCAAGGTAATTTGGCACAATAAACTCAATATGGGGAGCCATCAAGTTTGCAATTTTGCTCCTACAACATCTGTTTCCAAATCGCAATCACTTTATTTGCATTCCCACACATTCAATAGCAGAGTTCTTTAGATGTTGGACCTGAAATCCAATGGGATCTCCCCACCCATGTTCTAACCTTGCTCGCAGCGTATAGCCCACTTGTGCTTTCTCCAGATCACTTTCCTTGCATTCCCACAGCTACGATGGCCAAGCGTTTTAAGCGTTGGAATTGAAATCCAATGTGGTCTCCCTGTGCTGTTTTTAACCCTGCTTACAGCGCTATGATAAAATAGTCCTTTAAATATTTGAACTATGTCCTCTGACTTGAAATTGTCCTTCTTTTATGGGCTCGTCCAATAACTGAAGTACTCAGAAAACAGCTTATTTCAGCTTGCTTGAAAAGTATTTCAATTAGTCTATTGAATTTAGGTACTTTAGTCTGTTTTGGAGATAATTCAACAAGCTGCGATGGCCGAGAGGTTAAGGCGTTGGACTCCAAATCCAATGGGGTCTCCCCGCGCAGGTTTGAACCCTGCTCGCAGCGCTTTGACAAAGCTGACTTTATTTGGAATATATTCTCACTGGCTTGATATGGATAAATTCCTTAATGCATAGGTTCTTCCAGTGATTCAAGTGCTCAGAAAATGTCTTCCTTGACAACATATTCAAACAAGTTTTTCCATACAGATGCTCTTGTCTTTGTAGAAGAAAAATGGACAAGCTGAAATAGCCGACTGGTTAAGTCCTTGAAATCACGATGTGGTCTCCCTGTGCATATTTCAATCTTTCGCTCAGTGGAAAGCTTTCTTTGCACATTGTTTTTTGACTTGAACATTAAACTGGACAACCTTCAAAGATTTGGATAACACCAAGGTAATTTGGCACAATAAGCTCAATATGGGGAGCCATCAAGTTTGCAATTTTGCTCCTACAACATCTGTTTCCAAATCGCAATCACTTTATTTGCATTCCCACACATTCAATAGCAGAGTTCTTTAGATGTTGGACCTGAAATCCAATGGGATCTCCCCACCCATGTTCTAACCTTGCTCGCAGCGTATAGCCCACTTGTTCTTTCTCCAGATCACTTTCCTTGCATTCCCACAGCTACGATGGCCAAGCGTTTTAAGCGTTGGAATTGAAATCCAATGTGGTCTCCCTGTGCTGTTTTTAACCCTGCTTACAGCGCTATGATAAAATAGTCCTTTAAATATTTGAACTATGTCCTCTGACTTGAAATTGTCCTTCTTTTATGGGCTCGTCCAATAACTGAAGTACTCAGAAAACAGCTTATTTCAGCTTGCTTGAAAAGTATTTCAATTAGTCTATTGAATTTAGGTACTTTAGTCTGTTTTGGAGATAATTCAACAAGCTGCGATGGCCGAGAGGTTAAGGCGTTGGACTCTAAATCCAATGGGGTCTCCCCGCGCAGGTTTGAACCCTGCTCGCAGCGCTTTGACAAAGCTGACTTTATTTGGAATATATTCTCACTGGCTTGATATGGATAAATTCCTTAATGCATAGGCTCTTCAAGTGCTCAGAAAATGTCTTCCTTGACAACATATTCAAATAGGTTTTTCCATACAGATGCTCTTGTCTTTGTAGAAGAAAATGGACAAGCTGAAATAGCCGACTGCTTAAGTCCTTGGACTTGAAATCACGATGTGGTCTCCCTGTGCATATTTCAATCTTTCTCTCAGTGGAAAGCTTTCTTTGCACATTGTTTTTTAACTTGAACATTAAACTGGACAACCTTCAAAGATTTGGATAACACCAAGGTAATTTGGCACAATAAGCTCAATATGGGTAGCCATCAAGTTTGCAATTTTGCTCCTACAACATCTGTTTCCAAATCGCAATCACTTTATTTGCATTCCCACACATTCAATGACAGAGTTCTTTAGACATTGGACCTGAAATCCAATGGGATCTCCCCACCCATGTTCTAACCTTGCTCGCAGAGTATAGCCCACTTGTGCTTTCTCCAGATCACTTTCCTTGCATTCCCACAGCTACGATGGCCAAGCGTTTTAAGCGTTGGAATTGAAATCCAATGTGGTCTCCCTGTGCTGTTTTTAACCCTGCTTACAGCGCTATGATAAAATAGTCATTTAAATATTTGAACTATGTCCTCTGACTTGAAATTGTCCTTCTTTTATGGGCTCGTCCAATAACTTAAGTACTCAGAAAACAGCTTATTGTAGCTTGCTTGAAAAGTATTTCAATTAGTCTATTGAATTTAGGTACTTTAGTCTTTTTTGGAGATAATTCAACAAGCTGCGATGGCCGAGAGGTTAAGGCGTTGGACTCGAAATCCAATGGGGTCTCCCCGCGCAGGTTCGAACCCTGCTCGCAGCGCTTTGACAAAGCTGACTTTATTTGGAGTATATTCTCACTGGCTTGATATGGATAAATTCCTTAATGCATAGGCTCTTCCAGTGATTCAAGTGCTCAGAAAATGCCTTCCTTGACAACATATTCAAATAGGTTTTTCCATACAGATGCTCTTGTCTTTGTAGAAGAAAAATGGACAAGCTGAAATAGCCGACTGCTTAAGTCCTTGGACTTGAAATCACGATGTGGTCTCCCTGTGCATATTTCAATCTTTCTCTCAGTGGAAAGCTTTCTTTGCACATTGTTTTTTAACTTGAACATTAAACTGGACAACCTTCAAAGATTTGGATAACACCAAGGTAATTTGGCACAATAAGCTCAATATGGGGAGCCATCAAGTTTGCAATTTTGCTCCTACAACATCTGTTTCCAAATCGCAATCACTTTATTTGCATTCCCACACATTCAATAGCAGAGTTCTTTAGATGTTGGACCTGAAATCCAATGGGATCTCCCCACCCATGTTCTAACCTTGCTCGCAGCGTATAGCCCACTTGTGCTTTCTCCAGATCACTTTCCTTGCATTCCCACAGCTACGATGGCCAAGCGTTTTAAGCGTTGGAATTGAAATCCAATGTGGTCTCCCTGTGCTGTTTTTAACCCTGCTTACAGCGCTATGATAAAATAGTCCTTTAAATATTTGAACTATGTCCTCTGACTTGAAATTGTCCTTCTTTTATGGGCTCGTCCAATAACTGAAGTACTCAGAAAACAGCTTATTTCAGCTTGCTTGAAAAGTATTTCAATTAGTCTATTGAATTTAGGTACTTTAGTCTGTTTTGGAGATAATTCAACAAGCTGCGATGGCCGAGAGGTTAAGGCGTTGGACTCCAAATCCAATGGGGTCTCCCCGCAAAGGTTCGAACCCTGCTCGCAGCGCTTTGACAAAGCTGACTTTATTTGGAATATATTCTCACTGGCTTGATATGGATAAATTCCTTAATG
Source organism: Coregonus lavaretus (assembly GCF_964263955.1). NCBI lineage: Eukaryota > Metazoa > Chordata > Actinopteri > Salmoniformes > Salmonidae > Coregonus > Coregonus lavaretus. The sequence goes on along the minus strand of NC_140006.1, from coordinate 44,823,060 downwards.
CATAGGCTCTTCCAGTGATTCAAGTGCTCAGAAAATGTCTTCCTTGACAACATATTCAAACAAGTTTTTCCATACAGATGCTCTTGTCTTTGTAGAAGAAAAATGGACAAGCTGAAATAGCCGACTGGTTAAGTCCTTGGACTTGAAATCACGATGTGGTCTCCCTGTGCATATTTCAATCTTTCTCTCAGTGGAAAGCTTTCTTTGCACATTGTTTTTTGACTTGAACATTAAACTGGACAACCTTCAAAGATTTGGATAACACCAAGGTAATTTGGCACAATAAGCTCAATATGGGGAGCCATCAAGTTTGCAATTTTGCTCCTACAACATCTGTTTCCAAATCGCAATCACTTTATTTGCATTCCCACACATTCAATAGCAGAGTTCTTTAGATGTTGGACCTGAAATCCAATGGGATCTCCCCACCCATGTTCTAACCTTGCTCGCAGCGTATAGCCCACTTGTTCTTTCTCCAGATCACTTTCCTTGCATTCCCACAGCTACGATGGCCAAGCGTTTTAAGCGTTGGAATTGAAATCCAATGTGGTCTCCCTGTGCTGTTTTTAACCCTGCTTACAGCGCTATGATAAAATAGTCCTTTAAATATTTGAACTATGTCCTCTGACTTGAAATTGTCCTTCTTTTATGGGCTCGTCCAATAACTGAAGTACTCAGAAAACAGCTTATTTCAGCTTGCTTGAAAAGTATTTCAATTAGTCTATTGAATTTAGGTACTTTAGTCTGTTTTGGAGATAATTCAACAAGCTGCGATGGCCGAGAGGTTAAGGCTTTGGACTCGAAATCCAATGGGGTCTCCCCGCGCAGGTTTGAACCCTGCTCGCAGCGCTTTGACAAAGCTGACTTTATTTGGAATATATTCTCACTGGCTTGATATGGATAAATTCCTTAATGCATAGGCTCTTCAAGTGCTCAGAAAATGTCTTCCTTGACAACATATTCAAATAGGTTTTTCCATACAGATGCTCTTGTCTTTGTAGAAGAAAATGGACAAGCTGAAATAGCCGACTGCTTAAGTCCTTGGACTTGAAATCACGATGTGGTCTCCCTGTGCATATTTCAATCTTTCTCTCAGTGGAAAGCTTTCTTTGCACATTGTTTTTTAACTTGAACATTAAACTGGACAACCTTCAAAGATTTGGATAACACCAAGGTAATTTGGCACAATAAGCTCAATATGGGGAGCCATCAAGTTTGCAATTTTGCTCCTACAACATCTGTTTCCAAATCGCAATCACTTTATTTGCATTTCCACACATTCAATGACAGAGTTCTTTAGACATTGGACCTGAAATCCAATGGGATCTCCCCACCCATGTTCTAACCTTGCTCGCAGAGTATAGCCCACTTGTGCTTTCTCCAGATCACTTTCCTTGCATTCCCACAGCTACGATGGCCAAGCGTTTTAAGCGTTGGAATTGAAATCCAATGTGGTCTCGCTGTGCTGTTTTTAACCCTGCTTACAGCGCTATGATAAAATAGTCATTTAAATATTTGAACTATGTCCTCTGACTTGAAATTGTCCTTCTTTTATGGGCTCGTCCAATAACTTAAGTACTCAGAAAACAGCTTATTGTAGCTTGCTTGAAAAGTATTTCAATTAGTCTATTGAATTTAGGTACTTTAGTCTTTTTTGGAGATAATTCAACAAGCTGCGATGGCCGAGAGGTTAAGGTGTTGGACTCGAAATCCAATGGGGTCTCCCCGCGCAGGTTCGAACCCTGCTCGCAGCGCTTTGACAAAGCTGACTTTATTTGAAATAGATTCTCACTGGCTTGATATGGATAAATTCCTTAATGCATAGGCTCTTCCAGTGATTCAAGTGCTCAGAAAATGCCTTCCTTGACAACATATTCAAATACGTTTTTCCATACAGATGCTCTTGTCTTTGTAGAAGAAAAATGGACAAGCTGAAATAGCCGACTGCTTAAGTCCTTGGACTTGAAATCACGATGTGGTCTCCCTGTGCATATTTCAATCTTTCTCTCAGTGGAAAGCTTTCTTTGCACATTGTTTTTTAACTTGAACATTAAACTGGACAACCTTCAAAGATTTGGATAACACCAAGGTAATTTGGCACAATAAGCTCAATATGGGGAGCCATCAAGTTTGCAATTTTGCTCCTACAACATCTGTTTCCAAATCGCAATCACTTTATTTGCATTCCCACACATTCAATAGCAGAGTTCTTTAGATGTTGGACCTGAAATCCAATGGGATCTCCCCACCCATGTTCTAACCTTGCTCGCAGCGTATAGCCCACTTGTGCTTTCTCCAGATCACTTTCCTTGCATTCCCACAGCTACGATGGCCAAGCGTTTTAAGCGTTGGAATTGAAATCCAATGTGGTCTCCCTGTGCTGTTTTTAACCCTGCTTACAGCGCTATGATAAAATAGTCCTTTAAATATTTGAACTATGTCCTCTGACTTGAAATTGTCCTTCTTTTATGGGCTCGTCCAATAACTGAAGTACTCAGAAAACAGCTTATTTCAGCTTGCTTGAAAAGTATTTCAATTAGTCTATTGAATTTAGGTACTTTAGTCTGTTTTGGAGATAATTCAACAAGCTGCGATGGCCGAGAGGTTAAGGCGTTGGACTCCAAATCCAATGGGGTCTCCCCGCAAAGGTTCGAACCCTGCTCGCAGCGCTTTGACAAAGCTGACTTTATTTGGAATATATTCTCACTGGCTTGATATGGATAAATTCCTTAATGCGTAGGCTCTTCAAGTGCTCAGAAAATGTCTTCCTTGACAACATATTCAAATAGGTTTTTCCATACAGATGCTCTTGTCTTTGTAGAAGAAAAATGGACAAGCTGAAATAGCCGACTGCTTAAGTCCTTGGACTTGAAATCACGATGTGGTCTCCCTGTGCATATTTCAATCTTTCTCTCAGTGGAAAGCTTTCTTTGCATATTGTTTTTTAACTTGAACATTAAACTGGACAACCTTCAAAGATTTGGATAACACCAAGGTAATTTGGCACAATAAGCTCAATATGGGGAGCCATCAAGTTTGCAATTTTGCTCCTACAACATCTGTTTCCAAATCGCAATCACTTTATTTGCATTCCCACACATTCAATGACAGAGTTCTTTAGACATTGGACCTGAAATCCAATGGGATCTCCCCACCCATGTTCTAACCTTGCTCGCAGAGTATAGCCCACTTGTGCTTTCTCCAGATCACTTTCCTTGCATTCCCACAGCTACGATGGCCAAGCATTTTAAGCGTTGGAATTGAAATCCAATGTGGTCTCCCTGTGCTGTTTTTAACCCTGCTTACAGCGCTATGATAAAATAGTCATTTAAATATTTGAACTATGTCCTCTTACTTGAAATTGTCCTTCTTTTATGGGCTCGTCCAATAACTTAAGTACTCAGAAAACAGCTTATTGTAGCTTGCTTGAAAAGTATTTCAATTAGTCTATTGAATTTAGGTACTTTAGTCTTTTTTGGAGATAATTCAACAAGCTGCGATGGCCGAGAGGTTAAGGTGTTGGACTCGAAATCCAATGGGGTCTCCCCGCGCAGGTTCGAACCCTGCTCGCAGCGCTTTGACAAAGCTGACTTTTTTTGGAATATATTCTCACTGGCTTGATATGGATAAATTCCTTAATGCATAGGCTCTTCCAGTGATTCAAGTGCTCAGAAAATGTCTTCCTTGACAACATATTCAAATACGTTTTTCCATACAGATGCTCTTGTCTTTGTAGAAGAAAAATGGACAAGCTGAAATAGCCGACTGGTTAAGTCCTTGGACTTGAAATGACGATGTGGTCTCCCTGTGCATATTTCAATCTTTCTCTCAGTGGAAAGCTTTCTTTGCACATTGTTTTTTGACTTGAACATTAAACTGGACAACCTTCAAAGATTTGGATAACACCAAGGTAATTTGGCACAATAAACTCAATATGGGGAGCCATCAAGTTTGCAATTTTGCTCCTACAACATCTGTTTCCAAATCGCAATCACTTTATTTGCATTCCCACACATTCAATAGCAGAGTTCTTTAGATGTTGGACCTGAAATCCAATGGGATCTCCCCACCCATGTTCTAACCTTGCTCGCAGCGTATAGCCCACTTGTGCTTTCTCCAGATCACTTTCCTTGCATTCCCACAGCTACGATGGCCAAGCGTTTTAAGTGTTGGAATTGAAATCCAATGTGGTCTCCCTGTGCTGTTTTTAACCCTGCTTACAGCGCTATGATAAAATAGTCCTTTAAATATTTGAACTATGTCCTCTGACTTGAAATTGTCCTTCTTTTATGGGCTCGTCCAATAACTGAAGTACTCAGAAAACAGCTTATTTCAGCTTGCTTGAAAAGTATTTCAATTAGTCTATTGAATTTAGGTACTTTAGTCTGTTTTGGAGATAATTCAAAAAGCTAAGATGGCCGAGAGGTTAAGGCGTTGGACTCCAAATCCAATGGGGTCTCCCCGCGCAGGTTTGAACCCTGCTCGCAGCGCTTTGACAAAGCTGACTTTATTTGGAATATATTCTCACTGGCTTGATATGGATAAATTCCTTAATGCATAGGCTCTTCAAGTGCTCAGAAAATGTCTTCCTTGACAACATATTCAAATAGGTCTTTCCATACAGATGCTCTTGTCTTTGTAGAAGAAAAATGGACAAGCTGAAATAGCCGACTGCTTAAGTCCTTGGACTTGAAATCACGATGTGGTCTCCCTGTGCATATTTCAATCTTTCTCTCAGTGGAAAGCTTTCTTTGCACATTGTTTTTTAACTTGAACATTAAACTGGACAACCTTCAAAGATTTGGATAACACCAAGGTAATTTGGCACAATAAGCTCAATATGGGGAGCCATCAAGTTTGCAATTTTGCTCCTACAACATCTGTTTCCAAATCGCAATCACTTTATTTGCATTCCCACACATTCAATGACAGAGTTCTTTAGACATTGGACCTGAAATCCAATGGGATCTCCCCACCCATGTTCTAACCTTGCTCGCAGAGTATAGCCCACTTGTGCTTTCTCCAGATCACTTTCCTTGCATTCCCACAGCTACGATGGCCAAGCGTTTTAAGCGTTGGAATTGAAATCCAATGTGGTCTCCCTGTGCTGTTTTTAACCCTGCTTACAGCGCTATGATAAAATAGTCATTTAAATATTTGAACTATGTCCTCTGACTTGAAATTGTCCTTCTTTTATGGGCTCGTCCAATAACTTAAGTACTCAGAAAACAGCTTATTGTAGCTTGCTTGAAAAGTATTTCAATTAGTCTATTGAATTTAGGTACTTTAGTCTTTTTTGGAGATAATTCAACAAGCTGCGATGGCCGAGAGGTTAAGGCGTTGGACTCGAAATCCAATGGGGTCTCCCCGCGCAGGTTCGAACCCTGCTCGCAGCGCTTTGACAAAGCTGACTTTATTTGGAATATATTCTCACTGGCTTGATATGGATAAATTCCTTAATGCATAGGCTCTTCCAGTGATTCAAGTGCTCAGAAAATGCCTTCCTTGACAACATATTCAAATAGGTTTTTCCATACAGATGCTCTTGTCTTTGTAGAAGAAAAATGGACAAGCTGAAATAGCCGACTGCTTAAGTCCTTGGACTTGAAATCACGATGTGGTCTCCCTGTGCATATTTCAATCTTTCTCTCAGTGGAAAGCTTTCTTTGCACATTGTTTTTTAACTTGAACATTAAACTGGACAACCTTCAAAGATTTGGATAACACCAAGGTAATTTGGCACAATAAGCTCAATATGGGGAGCCATCAAGTTTGCAATTTTGCTCCTACAACATCTGTTTCCAAATCGCAATCACTTTATTTGCATTCCCACACATTCAATGACAGAGTTCTTTAGACATTGGACCTGAAATCCAATGGGATCTCCCCACCCATGTTCTAACCTTGCTCGCAGAGTATAGCCCACTTGTGCTTTCTCCAGATCACTTTCCTTGCATTCCCACAGCTACGATGGCCAAGCATTTTAAGCGTTGGAATTGAAATCCAATGTGGTCTCCCTGTGCTGTTTTTAACCCTGCTTACAGCGCTATGATAAAATAGTCATTTAAATATTTGAACTATGTCCTCTTACTTGAAATTGTCCTTCTTTTATGGGCTCGTCCAATAACTTAAGTACTCAGAAAACAGCTTATTGTAGCTTGCTTGAAAAGTATTTCAATTAGTCTATTGAATTTAGGTACTTTAGTCTTTTTTGGAGATAATTCAACAAGCTGCGATGGCCGAGAGGTTAAGGCGTTGGACTCGAAATCCAATGGGGTCTCCCCGCGCAGGTTCGAACCCTGCTCGCAGCGCTTTGACAAAGCTGACTTTTTTTGGAATATATTCTCACTGGCTTGATATGGATAAATTCCTTAATGCATAGGCTCTTCCAGTGACTCAAGTGCTCAGAAAATGTCTTCCTTGACAACATATTCAAATACGTTTTTCCATACAGATGCTCTTGTCTTTGTAGAAGAAAAATGGACAAGCTGAAATAGCCGACTGGTTAAGTCCTTGGACTTGAAATGACGATGTGGTCTCCCTGTGCATATTTCAATCTTTCTCTCAGTGGAAAGCTTTCTTTGCACATTGTTTTTTGACTTGAACATTAAACTGGACAACCTTCAAAGATTTGGATAACACCAAGGTAATTTGGCACAATAAACTCAATATGGGGAGCCATCAAGTTTGCAATTTTGCTCCTACAACATCTGTTTCCAAATCGCAATCACTTTATTTGCATTCCCACACATTCAATAGCAGAGTTCTTTAGATGTTGGACCTGAAATCCAATGGGATCTCCCCACCCATGTTCTAACCTTGCTCGCAGCGTATAGCCCACTTGTGCTTTCTCCAGATCACTTTCCTTGCATTCCCACAGCTACGATGGCCAAGCGTTTTAAGCGTTGGAATTGAAATCCAATGTGGTCTCCCTGTGCTGTTTTTAACCCTGCTTACAGCGCTATGATAAAATAGTCCTTTAAATATTTGAACTATGTCCTCTGACTTGAAATTGTCCTTCTTTTATGGGCTCGTCCAATAACTGAAGTACTCAGAAAACAGCTTATTTCAGCTTGCTTGAAAAGTATTTCAATTAGTCTATTGAATTTAGGTACTTTAGTCTGTTTTGGAGATAATTCAACAAGCTGCGATGGCCGAGAGGTTAAGGCGTTGGACTCCAAATCCAATGGGGTCTCCCCGCGCAGGTTTGAACCCTGCTCGCAGCGCTTTGACAAAGCTGACTTTATTTGGAATATATTCTCACTGGCTTGATATGGATAAATTCCTTAATGCATAGGCTCTTCCAGTGATTCAAGTGCTCAGAAAATGTCTTCCTTGACAACATATTCAAACAAGTTTTTCCATACAGATGCTCTTGTCTTTGTAGAAGAAAAATGGACAAGCTGAAATAGCCGACTGGTTAAGTCCTTGGACTTGAAATCACGATGTGGTCTCCCTGTGCATATTTCAATCTTTCTCTCAGTGGAAAGCTTTCTTTGCACATTGTTTTTTGACTTGAACATTAAACTGGACAACCTTCAAAGATTTGGATAACACCAAGGTAATTTGGCACAATAAGCTCAATATGGGGAGCCATCAAGTTTGCAATTTTGCTCCTACAACATCTGTTTCCAAATCGCAATCACTTTATTTGCATTCCCACACATTCAATAGCAGAGTTCTTTAGATGTTGGACCTGAAATCCAATGGGATCTCCCCACCCATGTTCTAACCTTGCTCGCAGCGTATAGCCCACTTGTTCTTTCTCCAGATCACTTTCCTTGCATTCCCACAGCTACGATGGCCAAGCGTTTTAAGCGTTGGAATTGAAATCCAATGTGGTCTCCCTGTGCTGTTTTTAACCCTGCTTACAGCGCTATGATAAAATAGTCCTTTAAATATTTGAACTATGTCCTCTGACTTGAAATTGTCCTTCTTTTATGGGCTCGTCCAATAACTGAAGTACTCAGAAAACAGCTTATTTCAGCTTGCTTGAAAAGTATTTCAATTAGTCTATTGAATTTAGGTACTTTAGTCTGTTTTGGAGATAATTCAACAAGCTGCGATGGCCGAGAGGTTAAGGCGTTGGACTCCAAATCCAATGGGGTCTCCCTGCGCAGGTTTGAACCCTGCTCGCAGCGCTTTGACAAAGCTGACTTTATTTGGAATATATTCTCACTGGCTTGATATGGATAAATTCCTTAATGCATAGGCTCTTCCAGTGATTCAAGTGCTCAGAAAATGTCTTCCTTGACAACATATTCAAACAAGTTTTTCCATACAGATGCTCTTGTCTTTGTAGAAGAAAAATGGACAAGCTGAAATAGCCGACTGGTTAAGTCCTTGGACTTGAAATCACGATGTGGTCTCCCTGTGCATATTTCAATCTTTCTCTCAGTGGAAAGCTTTCTTTGCACATTGTTTTTTGACTTGAACATTAAACTGGACAACCTTCAAAGATTTGGATAACACCAAGGTAATTTGGCACAATAAGCTCAATATGGGGAGCCATCAAGTTTGCAATTTTGCTCCTACAACATCTGTTTCCAAATCGCAATCACTTTATTTGCATTCCCACACATTCAATAGCAGATTTCTTTAGATGTTGGACCTGAAATCCAATGGGATCTCCCCACCCATGTTCTAACCTTGCTCGCAGCGTATAGCCCACTTGTTCTTTCTCCAGATCACTTTCCTTGCATTCCCACAGCTACGATGGCCAAGCGTTTTAAGCGTTGGAATTGAAATCCAATGTGGTCTCCCTGTGCTGTTTTTAACCCTGCTTACAGCGCTATGATAAAATAGTCCTTTAAATATTTGAACTATGTCCTCTGACTTGAAATTGTCCTTCTTTTATGGGCTCGTCCAATAACTGAAGTACTCAGAAAACAGCTTATTTCAGCTTGCTTGAAAAGTATTTCAATTAGTCTATTGAATTTAGGTACTTTAGTCTGTTTTGGAGATAATTCAACAAGCTGCGATGGCCGAGAGGTTAAGGCGTTGGACTCGAAATCCAATGGGGTCTCCCCGCGCAGGTTCGAACCCTGCTCGCAGCGCTTTGACAAAGCTGACTTTATTTGGAATATATTCTCACTGGCTTGATATGGATAAATTCCTTAATGCATAGGCTCTTCCAGTGATTCAAGTGCTCAGAAAATGTCTCCATTGACAACATATTCAAACAAGTTTTTCCATACAGATGCTCTTGTCTTTGTAGAAGAAAAATGGACAAGCTGAAATAGCCGACTGGTTAAGTCCTTGGACTTGAAATCACGATGTGGTCTCCCTGTGCATATTTCAATCTTTCTCTCAGTGGAAAGCTTTCTTTGCACATTGTTTTTTGACTTGAACATTAAACTGGACAACCTTCAAAGATTTGGATAACACCAAGATAATTTGGCACAATAAGCTCAAAATGGGGAGCCATCAAGTTTGCAATTTTGCTCCTACAACATCTGTTTCCAAATCGCAATCACTTTATTTGCATTCCCACACATTCAATAGCAGAGTTCTTTAGACATTGGACCTGAAATCCAATGGGATCTCCCCACCCATGTTCTAACCTTGCTCGCAGAGTATAGCCCACTTGTGCTTTCTCCAGATCACTTTCCTTGCATTCCCACAGCTACGATGGCCAAGCGTTTTAAGCGTTGGAATTGAAATCCAATGTGGTCTCCCTGTGCTGTTTTTAACCCTGCTTACAGCGCTATGATAAAATAGTCCTTTAAATATTTGAACTATGTCCTCTGACTTGAAATTGTCCTTCTTTTATGGGCTCGTCCAATAACTGAAGTACTCAGAAAACAGCTTATTTCAGCTTGCTTGAAAAGTATTTCAATTAGTCTATTGAATTTAGGTACTTTAGTCTGTTTTGGAGATAATTCAACAAGCTGCGATGGCCGAGAGGTTAAGGCGTTGGACTTGAAATCCAATGGGGTCTCCCCGCGCAGGTTCGAACCCTGCTCGCAGCGCTTTGACAAAGCTGACTTTATTTGGAATATATTCTCACTGGCTTGATATGGATAAATTCCTTAATGCATAGGCTCTTCAAGTGCTCAGAAAATGTCTTCCTTGACAACATATTCAAATAGGTTTTTCCATACAGATGCTCTTGTCTTTGTAGAAGAAAAATGGACAAGCTGAAATAGCCGACTGCTTAAGTCCTTGGACTTGAAATCACGATGTGGTCTCCCTGTGCATATTTCAATCTTTCTCTCAGTGGAAAGCTTTCTTTGCACATTGTTTTTTAACTTGAACATTAAACTGGACAACCTTCAAAGATTTGGATAACACCAAGGTAATTTGGCACAATAAGCTCAATATGGGGAGCCATCAAGTTTGCAATTTTGCTCCTACAACATCTGTTTCCAAATCGCAATCACTTTATTTGCATTCCCACACATTCAATGACAGAGTTCTTTAGACATTGGACCTGAAATCCAATGGGATCTCCCCACCCATGTTCTAACCTTGCTCGCAGAGTATAGCCCACTTGTGCTTTCTCCAGATCACTTTCCTTGCATTCCCACAGCTACGATGGCCAAGCATTTTAAGCGTTGGAATTGAAATCCAATGTGGTCTCCCTGTGCTGTTTTTAACCCTGCTTACAGCGCTATGATAAAATAGTCATTTAAATATTTGAACTATGTCCTCTTACTTGAAATTGTCCTTCTTTTATGGGCTCGTCCAATAACTTAAGTACTCAGAAAACAGCTTATTGTAGCTTGCTTGAAAAGTATTTCAATTAGTCTATTGAATTTAGGTACTTTAGTCTTTTTTGGAGATAATTCAACAAGCTGTGATGGCCGAGAGGTTAAGGCGTTGGACTCGAAATCTAATGGGGTCTCCCCGCGCAGGTTCGAACCCTGCTCGCAGCGCTTTGACAAAGCTGACTTTTTTTGGAATATATTCTCACTGGCTTGATATGGATGAATTCCTTAATGCATAGGCTCTTCCAGTGACTCAAGTGCTCAGAAAATGTCTTCCTTGACAACATATTCAAATACGTTTTTCCATACAGATGCTCTTGTCTTTGTAGAAGAAAAATGGACAAGCTGAAATAGCCGACTGGTTAAGTCCTTGGACTTGAAATGACGATGTGGTCTCCCTGTGCATATTTCAATCTTTCTCTCAGTGGAAAGCTTTCTTTGCACATTGTTTTTTGACTTGAACATTAAACTGGACAACCTTCAAAGATTTGGATAACACCAAGGTAATTTGGCACAATAAACTCAATATGGGGAGCCATCAAGTTTGCAATTTTGCTCCTACAACATCTGTTTCCAAATCGCAATCACTTTATTTGCATTCCCACACATTCAATATCAGAGTTCTTTAGATGTTGGACCTGAAATCCAATGGGATCTCCCCACCCATGTTCTAACCTTGCTCGCAGCGTATAGCCCACTTGTTCTTTCTCCAGATCACTTTCCTTGCATTCCCACAGCTACGATGGCCAAGCGTTTTAAGCGTTGGAATTGAAATCCAATGTGGTCTCCCTGTGCTGTTTTTAACCCTGCTTACAGCGCTATGATAAAATAGTCCTTTAAATATTTGAACTATGTCCTCTGACTTGAAATTGTCCTTCTTTTATGGGCTCGTCCAATAACTGAAGTACTCAGAAAACAGCTTATTTCAGCTTGCTTGAAAAGTATTTCAATTAGTCTATTGAATTTAGGTACTTTAGTCTGTTTTGGAGATAATTCAACAAGCTGCGATGGCCGAGAGGATAAGGCGTTGGACTCGAAATCCAATGGGGTCTCCCCGCGCAGGTTCGAACCCTGCTCGCAGCGCTTTGACAAAGCTGACTTTATTTGGAATATATTCTCACTGGCTTGATATGGATAAATTCCTTAATGCATAGGCTCTTCCAGTGATTCAAGTGCTCAGAAAATGTCTTCCTTGACAACATATTCAAATAAGTTTTTCCATACAGATGCTTTTGTCTTTGTAGAAGAAAAATGGACAAGCTGAAATAGCCGACTGGTTAAGTCCTTGGACTTGAAATGACGATGTGGTCTCCCTGTGCATATTTCAATCTTTCTCTCAGTGGAAAGCTTTCTTTGCACATTGTTTTTTGACTTGAACATTAAACTGGACAACCTTCAAAGATTTGGATAACACCAAGGTAATTTGGCACAATAAGCTCAATATGGGGAGCCATCAAGTTTGCAATTTTGCTCCTACAACATCTGTTTCCAAATCGCAATCACTTTATTTGCATTCCCACACATTCAATAGCAGAGTTCTTTAGATGTTGGACCTGAAATCCAATGGGATCTCCCCACCCATGTTCTAACCTTGCTCGCAGCGTATAGCCCACTTGTTCTTTCTCCAGATCACTTTCCTTGCATTCCCACAGCTACGATGGCCAAGCGTTTTAAGCGTTGGAATTGAAATCCAATGTGGTCTCTCTGTGCTGTTTTTAACCCTGCTTACAGCGCTATGATAAAATAGTCCTTTAAATATTTGAACTATGTCCTCTGACTTGAAATTGTCCTTCTTTTATGGGCTCGTCCAATAACTGAAGTACTCAGAAAACAGCTTATTTCAGCTTGCTTGAAAAGTATTTCAATTAGTCTATTGAATTTAGGTACTTTAGTCTTTTTTGGAGGTAATTCAACAAGCTGCGATGGCCGAGAGGTTAAGGCGTTGGACTCGAAATCCAATGGGGTCTCCCCGCGCAGGTTCGAACCCTGCTCGCAGCGCTTTGACAAAGCTGACTTTATTTGGAATATATTCTCACTGGCTTGATATGGATAAATTCCTTAATGCATAGGCTCTTCCAGTGATTCAAGTGCTCAGAAAATGCCTTCCTTGACAACATATTCAAATAGGTTTTTCCATACAGATGCTCTTGTCTTTGTAGAAGAAAAATGGACAAGCTGAAATAGCCGACTGCTTAAGTCCTTGGACTTGAAATCACGATGTGGTCTCCCTGTGCATATTTCAATCTTTCTCTCAGTGGAAAGCTTTCTTTGCACATTGTTTTTTAACTTGAACATTAAACTGGACAACCTTCAAAGATTTGGATAACACCAAGGTAATTTGGCACAATAAGCTCAATATGGGGAGCCATCAAGTTTGCAATTTTGCTCCTACAACATCTGTTTCCAAATCGCAATCACTTTATTTGCATTCCCACACATTCAATGACAGAGTTCTTTAGACATTGGACCTGAAATCCAATGGGATCTCCCCACCCATGTTCTAACCTTGCTCGCAGCGTATAGCCCACTTGTGCTTTCTCCAGATCACTTTCCTTGCATTCCCACAGCTACGATGGCCAAGCGTTTTAAGCGTTGGAATTGAAATCCAATGTGGTCTTTTGTGCTGTTTTTAACCCTGCTTACAGCGCTATGATAAAATAGTCCTTTAAATATTTGAACTATGTCCTCTGACTTGAAATTGTCCTTCTTTTATGGGCTCGTCCAATAACTGAAGTACTCAGAAAACAGCTTATTTCAGCTTGCTTGAAAAGTATTTCAATTAGTCTATTGAATTTAGGTACTTTAGTCTTTTTTGGAGATAATTCAACAAGCTGCGATGGCCGAGAGGTTAAGGCGTTGGACTCGAAATCCAATGGGGTCTCCCCGCGCAGGTTCGAACCCTGCTCGCAGCGCTTTGACAAAGCTGACTTTATTTGGAATATATTCTCACTGGCTTGATATGGATAAATTCCTTAATGCATAGGCTCTTCAAGTGCTCAGAAAATGCCTTCCTTGACAACATATTCAAATAGGTTTTTCCATACAGATGCTCTTGTCTTTGTAGAAGAAAAATGGACAAGCTGAAATAGCCGACTGGTTAAGTCCTTGGACTTGAAATGACGATGTGGTCTCCCTGTGCATATTTCAAACTTTCTCTCAGTGGAAAGCTTTCTTTGCACATTGTTTTTTGACTTGAACATTAAACTGGACAACCTTCAAAGATTTGGATAACACCAAGGTAATTTGGCACAATAAACTCAATATGGGGAGCCATCAAGTTTGCAATTTTGCTCCTACAACATCTGTTTCCAAATCGCAATCACTTTATTTGCATTCCCACACATTCAATAGCAGAGTTCTTTAGATGTTGGACCTGAAATCCAATGGGATCTCCCCACCCATGTTCTAACCTTGCTCGCAGCGTATAGCCCACTTGTGCTTTCTCCAGATCACTTTCCTTGCATTCCCACAGCTACGATGGCCAAGCGTTTTAAGCGTTGGAATTGAAATCCAATGTGGTCTCCCTGTGCTGTTTTTAACCCTGCTTACAGCGCTATGATAAAATAGTCCTTTAAATATTTGAACTATGTCCTCTGACTTGAAATTGTCCTTCTTTTATGGGCTCGTCCAATAACTGAAGTACTCAGAAAACAGCTTATTTCAGCTTGCTTGAAAAGTATTTCAATTAGTCTATTGAATTTAGGTACTTTAGTCTGTTTTGGAGATAATTCAACAAGCTGCGATGGCCGAGAGGTTAAGGCGTTGGACTCCAAATCCAATGGGGTCTCCCCGCGCAGGTTTGAACCCTGCTCGCAGCGCTTTGACAAAGCTGACTTTATTTGGAATATATTCTCACTGGCTTGATATGGATAAATTCCTTAATGCATAGGCTCTTCCAGTGATTCAAGTGCTCAGAAAATGTCTTCCTTGACAACATATTCAAACAAGTTTTTCCATACAGATGCTCTTGTCTTTGTAGAAGAAAAATGGACAAGCTGAAATAGCCGACTGGTTAAGTCCTTGGACTTGAAATCACGATGTGGTCTCCCTGTGCATATTTCAATCTTTCTCTCAGTGGAAAGCTTTCTTTGCACATTGTTTTTTGACTTGAACATTAAACTGGACAACCTTCAAAGATTTGGATAACACCAAGGTAATTTGGCACAATAAGCTCAAAATGGGGAGCCATCAAGTTTGCAATTTTGCTCCTACAACATCTGTTTCCAAATCGCAATCACTTTATTTGCATTCCCACACATTCAATAGCAGAGTTCTTTAGACATTGGACCTGAAATCCAATGGGATCTCCCCACCCATGTTCTAACCTTGCTCGCAGAGTATAGCCCACTTGTGCTTTCTCCAGATCACTTTCCTTGCATTCCCACAGCTACGATGGCCAAGCATTTTAAGCGTTGGAATTGAAATCCAATGTGGTCTCCCTGTGCTGTTTTTAACCCTGCTTACAGCGCTATGATAAAATAGTCATTTAAATATTTGAACTATGTCCTCTGACTTGAAATTGTCCTTCTTTTATGGGCTCGTCCAATAACTTAAGTACTCAGAAAACAGCTTATTGTAGCTTGCTTGAAAAGTATTTCAATTAGTCTATTGAATTTAGGTAATTTAGTCTTTTTTGGCGATAATTCAACAAGCTGCGATGGCCGAGAGGTTAAGGCGTTGGACTCGAAATCCAATGGGGTCTCCCCGCGCAGGTTCGAACCCTGCTCGCAGCGCTTTGACAAAGCTGACTTTATTTGGAATATATTCTCACTGGCTTGATATGGATAAATTCCTTAATGCATAGGCTCTTCCAGTGATTCAAGTGCTCAGAAAATGTCTTCCTTGACAACATATTCAAATAAGTTTTTCCATACAGATGCTCTTGTCTTTGTAGAAGAAAAATGGACAAGCTGAAATAGCCGACTGGATAAGTCCTTGGACTTGAAATGACGATGTGGTCTCCCTGTGCATATTTCAATCTTTCTCTCAGTGGAAAGCTTTCTTTGCACATTGTTTTTTGACTTGAACATTAAACTGGACAACCTTCAAAGATTTGGATAACACCAAGGTAATTTGGCACAATAAGCTCAATATGGGGAGCCATCAAGTTTGCAATTTTGCTCCTACAACATCTGTTTCCAAATCGCAATCACTTTATTTGCATTCCCACACATTCAATAGCAGAGTTCTTTAGATGTTGGACCTGAAATCCAATGGGATCTCCCCACCCATGTTCTAACCTTGCTCGCAGCGTATAGCCCACTTGTTCTTTCTCCAGATCACTTTCCTTGCATTCCCACAGCTACGATGGCCAAGCGTTTTAAGCGTTGGAATTGAAATCCAATGTGGTCTCCCTGTGCTGTTTTTAACCCTGCTTACAGCGCTATGATAAAATAGTCCTTTAAATATTTGAACTATGTCCTCTGACTTGAAATTGTCCTTCTTTTATGGGCTCGTCCAATAACTGAAGTACTCAGAAAACAGCTTATTGTAGCTTGCTTGAAAAGTATTTCAATTAGTCTATTGAATTTAGGTAATTTAGTCTTTTTTGGCGATAATTCAACAAGCTGCGATGGCCGAGAGGTTAAGGCGTTGGACTCGAAATCCAATGG
The DNA here is from genome assembly GCF_964263955.1 of Coregonus lavaretus. Lineage (NCBI taxonomy): Eukaryota > Metazoa > Chordata > Actinopteri > Salmoniformes > Salmonidae > Coregonus > Coregonus lavaretus. The sequence continues at coordinate 44,806,739 of NC_140006.1, read as the reverse complement.
GGTCTCCCCGCGCAGGTTCGAACCCTGCTCGCAGCGCTTTGACAAAGCTGACTTTATTTGGAAAATATTCTCACTGGCTTGATATGGATAAATTCCTTAATGCATAGGCTCTTCCAGTGATTCAAGTGCTCAGAAAATGTCTTCCTTGACAACATATTCAAATAAGTTTTTCCATACAGATGCTCTTGTCTTTGTAGAAGAAAAATGGACAAGCTGAAATAGCCGACTGGTTAAGTCCTTGGACTTGAAATGACGATGTGGTCTCCCTGTGCATATTTCAATCTTTCTCTCAGTGGAAAGCTTTCTTTGCACATTGTTTTTTGACTTGAACATTAAACTGGACAACCTTCAAAGATTTGGATAACACCAAGGTAATTTGGCACAATAAGCTCAATATGGGGAGCCATCAAGTTTGCAATTTTGCTCCTACAACATCTGTTTCCAAATCGCAATCACTTTATTTGCATTCCCACACATTCAATAGCAGAGTTCTTTAGATGTTGGACCTGAAATCCAATGGGATCTCCCCACCCATGTTCTAACCTTGCTCGCAGCGTATAGCCCACTTGTTCTTTCTCCAGATCACTTTCCTTGCATTCCCACAGCTACGATGGCCAAGCGTTTTAAGCGTTGGAATTGAAATCCAATGTGGTCTCCCTGTGCTGTTTTTAACCCTGCTTACAGCGCTATGATAAAATAGTCCTTTAAATATTTGAACTATGTCCTCTGACTTGAAATTGTCCTTCTTTTATGGGCTCGTCCAATAACTGAAGTACTCAGAAAACAGCTTATTTCAGCTTGCTTGAAAAGTATTTCAATTAGTCTATTGAATTTAGGTACTTTAGTCTTTTTTGGAGGTAATTCAACAAGCTGCGATGGCCGAGAGGTTAAGGCGTTGGACTCGAAATCCAATGGGGTCTCCCCGCGCAGGTTCGAACCCTGCTCGCAGCGCTTTGACAAAGCTGACTTTATTTGGAATATATTCTCACTGGCTTGATATGGATAAATTCCTTAATGCACAGGCTCTTCCAGTGATTCAAGTGCTCAGAAAATGTCTTCCTTGACAACATATTCAAATAGGTTTTTCCATACAGATGCTCTTGTCTTTGTAGAAGAAAAATGGACAAGCTGAAATAGCCGACTGCTTAAGTCCTTGGACTTGAAATCACGATGTGGTCTCCCTGTGCATATTTCAATCTTTCTCTCAGTGGAAAGCTTTCTTTGCACATTGTTTTTTGACTTGAACATTAAACTGGACAACCTTCAAAGACTTGGATAACACCAAGGTAATTTGGCACAATAAACTCAATATGGGGAGCCATCAAGTTTGCAATTTTGCTCCTACAACATCTGTTTCCAAATCGCAATCACTTTATTTGCATTCCCACACATTCAATGGCAGAGTTCTTTAGATGTTGGACCTGAAATCCAATGGGATCTCCCCACCCATGTTCTAACCTTGCTCGCAGCGTATAGCCCACTTGTGCTTTCTCCAGATAACTTTCCTTGCATTCCCACAGCTACGATGGCCAAGCGTTTTAAGCGTTGGAATTGAAATCCAATGTGGTCTCCCTGTGCTGTTTTTAACCCTGCTTACAGCGCTATGATAAAATAGTCCTTTAAATATTTGAACTATGTCCTCTGACTTGAAATTGTCCTTCTTTTATGGGCTCGTCCAATAACTGAAGTACTCAGAAAACAGCTTATTTCAGCTTGCTTGAAAAGTATTTCAATTAGTCTATTGAATTTAGGTACTTTAGTCTGTTTTGGAGATAATTCAACAAGCTGCGATGGCCGAGAGGTTAAGGCGTTGGACTCCAAATCCAATGGGGTCTCCCCGCGCAGGTTTGAACCCTGCTCGCAGCGCTTTGACAAAGCTGACTTTATTTGGAATATATTCTCACTGGCTTGATATGGATAAATTCCTTAATGCATAGGCTCTTCCAGTGATTCAAGTGCTCAGAAAATGTCTTCCTTGACAACATATTCAAACAAGTTTTTCCATACAGATGCTCTTGTCTTTGTAGAAGAAAAATGGACAAGCTGAAATAGCCGACTGGTTAAGTCCTTGGACTTGAAATCACGATGTGGTCTCCCTGTGCATATTTCAATCTTTCTCTCAGTGGAAAGCTTTCTTTGCACATTGTTTTTTGACTTGAACATTAAACTGGACAACCTTCAAAGATTTGGATAACACCAAGGTAATTTGGCACAATAAGCTCAAAAAGGGGAGCCATCAAGTTTGCAATTTTGCTCCTACAACATCTGTTTCCAAATCGCAATCACTTTATTTGCATTCCCACACATTCAATAGCAGAGTTCTTTAGACATTGGACCTGAAATCCAATGGGATCTCCCCACCCATGTTCTAACCTTGCTCGCAGAGTATAGCCCACTTGTGCTTTCTCCAGATCACTTTCCTTGCATTCCCACAGCTACGATGGCCAAGCATTTTAAGCGTTGGAATTGAAATCCAATGTGGTCTCCCTGTGCTGTTTTTAACCCTGCTTACAGCGCTATGATAAAATAGTCATTTAAATATTTGAACTATGTCCTCTGACTTGAAATTGTCCTTCTTTTATGGGCTCGTCCAATAACTTAAGTACTCAGAAAACAGCTTATTGTAGCTTGCTTGAAAAGTATTTCAATTAGTCTATTGAATTTAGGTAATTTAGTCTTTTTTGGCGATAATTCAACAAGCTGCGATGGCCGAGAGGTTAAGGCGTTGGACTCGAAATCCAATGGGGTCTCCCCGCGCAGGTTCGAACCCTGCTCGCAGCGCTTTGACAAAGCTGACTTTATTTGGAATATATTCTCACTGGCTTGATATGGATAAATTCCTTAATGCATAGGCTCTTCCAGTGATTCAAGTGCTCAGAAAATGTCTTCCTTGACAACATATTCAAATAAGTTTTTCCATACAGATGCTCTTGTCTTTGTAGAAGAAAAATGGACAAGCTGAAATAGCCGACTGGTTAAGTCCTTGGACTTGAAATGACGATGTGGTCTCCCTGTGCATATTTCAATCTTTCTCTCAGTGGAAAGCTTTCTTTGCACATTGTTTTTTGACTTGAACATTAAACTGGACAACCTTCAAAGATTTGGATAACACCAAGGTAATTTGGCACAATAAGCTCAATATGGGGAGCCATCAAGTTTGCAATTTTGCTCCTACAACATCTGTTTCCAAATCGCAATCACTTTATTTGCATTCCCACACATTCAATAGCAGAGTTCTTTAGATGTTGGACCTGAAATCCAATGGGATCTCCCCACCCATGTTCTAACCTTGCTCGCAGAGTATAGCCCACTTGTTCTTTCTCCAGATCACTTTCCTTGCATTCCCACAGCTACGATGGCCAAGCGTTTTAAGCGTTGGAATTGAAATCCAATGTGGTCTCCCTGTGCTGTTTTTAACCCTGCTTACAGCGCTATGATAAAATAGTCCTTTAAATATTTGAACTATGTCCTCTGACTTGAAATTGTCCTTCTTTTATGGGCTCGTCCAATAACTGAAGTACTCAGAAAACAGCTTATTTCAGCTTGCTTGAAAAGTATTTCAATTAGTCTATTGAATTTAGGTACTTTAGTCTTTTTTGGAGGTAATTCAACAAGCTGCGATGGCCGAGAGGTTAAGGCGTTGGACTCGAAATCCAATGGGGTCTCCCCGCGCAGGTTCGAACCCTGCTCGCAGCGCTTTGACAAAGCTGACTTTATTTGGAATATATTCTCACTGGCTTGATATGGATAAATTCCTTAATGCATAGGCTCTTCCAGTGATTCAAGTGCTCAGAAAATGCCTTCCTTGACAACATATTCAAATAGGTTTTTCCATACAGATGCTCTTGTCTTTGTAGAAGAAAAATGGACAAGCTGAAATAGCCGACTGGTTAAGTCCTTGGACTTGAAATCACGATGTGGTCTCCCTGTGCATATTTCAATCTTTCTCTCAGTGGAAAGCTTTCTTTGCACATTGTTTTTTAACTTGAACATTAAACTGGACAACCTTCAAAGATTTGGATAACACCAAGGTAATTTGGCACAATAAGCTCAATATGGGGAGCCATCAAGTTTGCAATTTTGCTCCTACAACATCTGTTTCCAAATCGCAATCACTTTATTTGCATTCCCACACATTCAATGACAGAGTTCTTTAGACATTGGACCTGAAATCCAATGGGATCTCCCCACCCATGTTCTAACCTTGCTCGCAGCGTATAGCCCACTTGTGCTTTCTCCAGATCACTTTCCTTGCATTCCCACAGCTACGATGGCCAAGCGTTTTAAGCGTTGGAATTGAAATCCAATGTGGTCTTTTGTGCTGTTTTTAACCCTGCTTACAGCGCTATGATAAAATAGTCATTTAAATATTTGAACTATGTCCTCTGACTTGAAATTGTCCTTCTTTTATGGGCTCGTCCAATAACTTAAGTACTCAGAAAACAGCTTATTTTAGCTTGCTTGAAAAGTATTTCAATTAGTCTATTGAATTTAGGTACTTTAGTCTTTTTTGGAGGTAATTCAACAAGCTGCGATGGCCGAGAGGTTAAGGCGTTGGACTCAAAATCCAATGGGGTCTCCCCGCGCAGGTTCGAACCCTGCTCGCAGCGCTTTGACAAAGCTGACTTTATTTGGAATATATTCTCACTGGCTTGATATGGATAAATTCCTTAATGCATAGGCTCTTCCAGTGATTCAAGTGCTCAGAAAATGCCTTCCTTGACAACATATTCAAATAGGTTTTTCCATACAGATGCTCTTGTCTTTGTAGAAGAAAAATGGACAAGCTGAAATAGCCGACTGCTTAAGTCCTTGGACTTGAAATCACGATGTGGTCTCCCTGTGCATATATCAATCTTTCTCTCAGTGGAAAGCTTTCTTTGCACATTGTTTTTTAACTTGAACATTAAACTGGACAACCTTCAAAGATTTGGATAACACCAAGGTAATTTGGCACAATAAGCTCAATATGGGGAGCCATCAAGTTTGCAATTTTGCTCCTACAACATCTGTTTCCAAATCGCAATCACTTTATTTGCATTCCCACACATTCAATGACAGAGTTCTTTAGACATTGGACCTGAAATCCAATGGGATCTCCCCACCCATGTTCTAACCTTGCTCACAGCGTATAGCCCACTTGTGCTTTCTCCAGATCACTTTCCTTGCATTCCCACAGCTACGATGGCCAAGCGTTTTAAGCGTTGGAATTGAAATCCAATGTGGTCTTTTGTGCTGTTTTTAACCCTGCTTACAGCGCTATGATAAAATAGTCCTTTAAATATTTGAACTATGTCCTCTGACTTGAAATTGTCCTTCTTTTATGGGCTCGTCCAATAACTGAAGTACTCAGAAAACAGCTTATTTCAGCTTGCTTGAAAAGTATTTCAATTAGTCTATTGAATTTAGGTACTTTAGTCTTTTTTGGAGATAATTCAACAAGCTGCGATGGCCGAGAGGTTAAGGCGTTGGACTCGAAATCCAATGGGGTCTCCCCGCGCAGGTTCGAACCCTGCTCGCAGCGCTTTGACAAAGCTGACTTTATTTGGAATATATTCTCACTGGCTTGATATGGATAAATTCCTTAATGCATAGGCTCTTCCAGTGATTCAAGTGCTCAGAAAATGTCTTCCTTGACAACATATTCAAATAAGTTTTTCCATACAGATGCTCTTGTCTTTGTAGAAGAAAAATGGACAAGCTGAAATAGCCGACTGGTTAAGTCCTTGGACTTGAAATCACGATGTGGTCTCCCTGTGCATATTTCAATCTTTCTCTCAGTGGAAAGCTTTCTTTGCACATTGTTTTTTGACTTGAACATTAAACTGGACAACCTTCAAAGATTTGGATAACACCAAGGTAATTTTGCACAATAAGCTCAATATGGGGAGCCATCAAGTTTGCAATTTTGCTCCTACAACATCTGTTTCCAAATCACAATCACTTTATTTGCATTCCCACACATACAATAGCAGAGTTCTTTAGACATTGGACCTGAAATCCAATGGGATCTCCCCACCCATGTTCTAACCTTGCTCGCAGAGTATAGCCCACTTGTGCTTTCTCCAGATCACTTTCCTTGCATTCCCACAGCTACGATGGCCAAGCATTTTAAGCGTTGTAATTGAAATCCAATGTGGTCTCCCTGTGCTGTTTTTAACCCTGCTTACAGCGCTATGATAAAATAGTCATTTAAATATTTGAACTATGTCCTCTGACTTGAAATTGTCCTTCTTTTATGGGCTCGTCCAATAACTTAAGTACTCAGAAAACAGCTTATTTTAGCTTGCTTGAAAAGTATTTCAATTAGTCTATTGAATTTAGGTACTTTAGTCTGTTTTGGAGATAACTCATCAAGCTGCGATGGCCGAGAGGTTAAGGCGTTGGACTCGAAATCCAATTGGGTCACCCCGCGCAGGTTCGAACCCTGCTCGCAGCGCTTTGACAAAGCTGTCTTTATTTGGAATATATTCTCAGTGGCTTGATATGGATAAATTCCTTAATGCATGGGCTCTTCCAGTGATTCAAGTGCTCAGAAAATGCCTTCCTTGACAACATATTCAAATAGGTTTTTCCATACAGATGCTCTTGTCTTTGTAGAAGAAAAATGGACAAGCTGAAATAGCCGACTCGTTAAGTCCTTGGACTTGAAATGACAATGTGGTCTCCCTGTGCATATTTAAATCTTTCTCTCAGTGGAAAGCTTTCTTTGCACATTGTTTTTTTACTTGAACATTAAACTGGACAACCTTCAAAGATTTGGATAACACCAAGGTAATTTGGCACAATAAGCTCAATATGGGGAGCCATCAAGTTTGCAATTTTGCTCCTACAACATCTGTTTCCAAATCGCAATCACTTTATTTGCATTCCCACACATTCAATGACAGAGTTCTTTAGACATTGGACCTGAAATCCATGGGATCTCCCCACCCATGTTCTAACCTTGCTCGCAGAGTATTGCCCACTTGTGCTTTCTCCAGATCACTTTCCTTGCATTCCCACAGCTACGATGAACAAGCATTTTAAGCGTTGGAATTGAAATCCAATGTGGTCTCCCTGTGCTGTTTTTAACCCTGCTTACAGCGCTATGATACAATAGTTCTTTAAATATTTGAACTATGTTCACTGACTTGAAGTTGTCCTTCTTTTATGGGCTCGTCCAATAATTGAAGCACTCAGAAAACAGCTTATTTTAGCTTGCTTGAAAAGTATTTCAATTAGTCTATTGAATTTAGGTACTTGAGTCTTTTTTGGAGATAATTCAACAAGCTGCGATGGCCGAGAGGTTAAGGCGTTGGACTCGAAATCCAATGGGGTCTCCCCGCGCAGGTTCGAACCCTGCTCGCAGCGCTTTGACAAAGCTGTCCTTATTTGGAATATATTCTCAGTGGCTTGATATGGATGAATTCCTTAATGGATGGGCTCTTCCTGTGATTCAAGTGCTCAGAAAATGTCTTCCTTGACAACATATTCAAATTGGTTTTTCCAGACATATGCTCTTGTCTTTGTAGAAGAAAAATGCACAAGCTGAAATAGCCGACTGCTTAAGTCCTTGGACTTAAAATCATGATGTGGTCTCCCTGTGCATATTTCAATCTTTCTCTCAGTGGAAAGCCCACTTGTGCTGTCTTTGCACATTGTTTTTTGACTTGAACATTAAACTGGACAACCTTCAAAGATTTGGATAACACCAAGGTAATTTGGCACAATAAGCTCAATATGGGGAGCCGTCAAGTTTGCAATTTTGCTCCTACAACATCTGTTTCCAAATCGCAATCACTTTATTTGCATTCCCACACATTCAATGGCAGAGTTCTTTAGACGTTGGACCTGAAATCCAATGGGATCTCCCCAACCATGTACTAACCTTGCTCGCAGCGTATAGCCCACTTGTGCTTTCTCCAGATCACTTTCCTTGCATTCCCACAGCTACAATGGCCAAGCGTTTTAAGCGTTGGAATTGAAATCCAATGTGGTCTCCCTGTGCTGTTTTTAACCCTGCTTACAGCGCTATGATAAAATAGTCCTTTAAATATTTGAACTATATCCTCTGACTTGAAATTGTCCTTCTTTTATGGGCTCGTCCAATAATTGAAGTACTCAGAAAACAGCTTATTTTAGCTTGCTTGAAAATTATTTCAATTAGTCTATTGAATTTAGGTACTTTAGTCTGTTTTGGAGACAATTCAACAAGCTGCGATGGCCGAGAGGTTAAGGCGTTGGACTCGAAATCCAATGGGGTCTCCCCGCGCAGGTTCGAACCCTGCTCGCAGCGCTTTGACAAAGCTGTCTTTATTTGGAATATATTCTCAGTGGCTTGATATGGATAAATTCCTTAATGGATGGGCTCTTCCATAGATTCAAGTGCTCAGAAAATGTCTTCCTTGACAACATATTCAAATAGGTTTTTCCATACAGATGCTCTTGTCTTTGTAGAAGAAAAATGGACAAGCTGAAATAGCCGACTGGTTAAGTCCTTGGACTTGAAATCACGATGTGGTCTCTCTGTGCATATTTCAATCTTTCTCTCAGTGGAAAGCTCTCTTTGCACATTGTTTTTTTACTTGAACATTAAACTGGACAACCTTCAAAGATTTGGATAACACCAAGGTAATTTGGCACAATAAGCTCAATATGGGGAGCCATCAAGTTTGCAATTTTGCTCCTACAACATCTGTTTCCAAATCGCAATCACTTTAATTGCATTCCCACACATTCAATGACAGAGTTCTTTAGACATTGGACCTGAAATCCAATGGGATCTCCCCACCCATGTTCTAACCTTGCTCGCAGAGTATTGCCCACTTGTGCTTTCTCCAGATCACTTTCCTTGCATTCCCACAGCTACGATGGCCAAGCATTTTAAGCGTTGGAATTGAAATCCAATGTGGTCTCCCTGTGCTGTTTTTAACCCTGCTTACAGCGCTATGATAAAATAGTTCTTTAAATATTTGAACTATGTTCTCTGACTTGAAGTTGTCCTTCTTTTATGGGCTCGTCTAATAATTGAAGCACTCAGAAAACAGCTTATTTTAGCTTGCTTGAAAAGTATTTCAATTAGTCTATTGAATTTAGGTACTTGAGTCTTTTTTGGAGATAATTCAACAAGCTGCGATGGCCGAGAGGTTAAGGCGTTGGACTCGAAATCCAATGGGGTCTCCCCGCGCAGGTTAGAACCCTGCTCGCAGTGCTTTGACAAAGCTGTCCTTATTTGGAATATATTCTCAGTGGCTTGATATGGATGAATTCCTTAATGGATGGGCTCTTCCAGTGATTCAAGTGCTCAGAAAATGTCTTCCTTGACAACATATTCAAATTGGTTTTTCCAGACATATGCTCTTGTCTTTGTAGAAGAAAAATGCACAAGCTGAAATAGCCGACTGCTTAAGTCCTTGGACTTAAAATCATGATGTGGTCTCCCTGTGCATATTTCAATCTTTCTCTCAGTGGAAAGCCCACTTGTGCTGTCTTTGCACATTGTTTTTTGACTTGAACATTAAACTGGACAACCTTCAAAGATTTGGATAACACCAAGGTAATTTGGCACAATAAGCTCAATATGGGGAGCCATCAAGTTTGCAATTTTGCTCCTACAACATCTGTTTCCAAATCGCAATCACTTTATTTGCATTCCCACACATTCAATGGCAGAGTTCTTTAGACGTTGGACCTGAAATCCAATGGGATCTCCCCAACCATGTACTAACCTTGCTCGCAGCGTATAGCCCACTTGTGCTTTCTCCAGATCACTTTCCTTGCATTCCCACAGCTACAATGGCCAAGCGTTTTAAGCGTTGGAATTGAAATCCAATGTGGTCTCCCTGTGCTGTTTTTAACCCTGCTTACAGCGCTATGATAAAATAGTCCTTTAAATATTTGAACTATGTCCTCTGACTTGAAATTGTCCTTCTTTTATGGGCTCGTCCAATAATTGAAGTACTCAGAAAACATCTTATTTTAGCTTGCTTGAAAATTATTTCAATTAGTCTATTGAATTTAGGTACTTTAGTCTGTTTTGGAGACAATTCAACAAGCTGCGATGGCCGAGAGGTTAAGGCGTTGGACTCGAAATCCAATGGGGTCTCCCCGCGCAGGTTCGAACCCTGCTCGCAGCGCTTTGACAAAGCTGTCTTTATTTGGAATATATTCTCAGTGGCTTGATATGGATAAATTCCTTAATGGATGGGCTCTTCCAGTGATTCAAGTGCTCAGAAAATGTCTTCCTTGACAACATATTAAAATTGGTTTTTCCATACAGATGCTCTTGTCTTTGTAGAAGAAAAATGGACAAGCTGAAATAGCCGACTGGTTAAGTCCTTGGACTTGAAATCATAATGTGGTCTCCCTGTGCATATTTCAATCTTTCTCTCAGTGGAAAGCCCACTTGTGCTGTCTTTGCACATTGTTTTTTGACTTGAACATTAAACTGGACAACCTTCAAAGATTTGGATAACACCAAGGTAATTTGGCACAATAAGCTCAATATGGGGAGCCATCAAGTTTGCAATTTTGCTCCAACAACATCTGTTTCCAAATCGCAATCACTTTATTTGCATTCCCACACATTCAATGGCAGAGTTCTTTAGACATTGGACCTGAAATCCAATGGGATCTCCCCACCCATGTTCTAACCTTGCTCGCAGAGTATATCCCACTTGTGCTTTCTCCAGATCACTTTCCTTGCATTCCCACAGCTACGATGGCCAAGCGTTTTAAGCGTTGGAATTGAAATCCAATGTGGTCTCCCTGTGCTGTTTTTAACCCTGCTTACAGCGCTATGATAAAATAGTCCTTTAAATATTTGAACTATGTCCTCTGACTTGAAATTGTCCTTCTTTTATGGGCTCGTCCAATAATTGAAGTACTCAGAAAACAGCTTATTTTAGCTTGCTTGAAAAGTATTTCAATTAGTCTATTGAATTTAGGTACTTTAGTCTTTTTTGGAGATAATTAAACAAGCTGCGATGGCCGAGAGGTTAAGGCGTTGGACTCGAAATCCCCGCGCAGGTTCGAACCCTGCTCGCAGCGCTTTGACAAAGCTGTCTTTATTTGGAATATATTCTCAGTGGCTTGATATGAATAAATTCCTTAATGGATGGGCTCTTCCAGTGATTCAAGTGCTCAGAAAATGTCTTCCTTGACAACATATTCAAATTGGTTTTTCCATACAGATGCTTTTGTCTTTGTAGAAGAAAAATGGACAAGCTGAAATAGCCGACTGGTTAAGTCCTTGGACTTGAAATCATAATGTGGTCTCCCTTTGCATATTTCAATCTTTCTCTCAGTGGAAAGCCCACTTGTGCTGTCTTTGCACATAGTTTTTGACTTGAACATTAAACTGGACAACCTTCAAAGATTTGGATAACACCAAGGTAATTTGGCACAATAAGCTCAATATGGGGTGCCATCAAGTTTGCAATTTTGCTCCAACAACATCTGTTTCCAAATCGCAATCACTTTTTTTGCATTCCCACACATTCAATGGCAGAGTTCTTTAGACGTTGGACCTGAAATCCAATGGGATCTCCCCAACCATGTACTAACCTTGCTCGCAGCGTATAGCCCACTTGTGCTTTCTCCAGATCACTTTCCTTGCATTCCCACAGCTACAATGGCCAAGCGTTTTAAGCGTTGGAATTGAAATCCAATGTGGTCTCCCTGTGCTGTTTTTAACCCTGCTTACAGCGCTATGATAAAATAGTCCTTTAAATATTTGAACTATGTCCTCTGACTTGAAATTGTCCTTCTTTTATGGGCTCGTCCAATAATTGAAGTACTCAGAAAACAGCTTATTTTAGCTTGCTTGAAAATTATTTCAATTAGTCTATTGAATTTAGGTACTTTAGTCTGTTTTGGAGACAATTCAACAAGCTGCGATGGCCGAGAGGTTAAGGCGTTGGACTCGAAATCCAATGGGGTCTCCCCGCGCAGGTTCGAACCCTGCTCGCAGCGCTTTGACAAAGCTGTCTTTATTTGGAATATATTCTCAGTGGCTTGATATGGATAAATTCCTTAATGGATGGGCTCTTCCAGTGATTCAAGTGCTCAGAAAATGTCTTCCTTGACAACATATTCAAATAGGTTTTTCCATACAGATGCTCTTGTCTTTGTAGAAGAAAAATGGACAAGCTGAAATAGCCGACTGGTTAAGTCCTTGGACTTGAAATCACGATGTGGTCTCTCTGTGCATATTTCAATCTTTCTCTCAGTGGAAAGCTCTCTTTGCACATTGCTTTTTGACTTGAACATTAAACTGGACAACCTTCAAAGATTTGGATAACACCAAGGTAATTTGGCACAATAAGCTCAATATGGGGAGCCATCAAGTTTGCAATTTTGCTCCTACAACATCTGTTTCCAAATCGCAATCACTTTATTTGCATTCCCACACATTCAATGGCAGAGTTCTTTAGACATTGGACCTGAAATCCAATGGGATCTCCCCACCCATGTTCTAACCTTGCTCGCAGAGTATATCCCACTTGTGCTTTCTCCAGATCACTTTCCTTGCATTCCCACAGCTACGATGGCCAAGCGTTTTAAGCGTTGGAATTGAAATCCAATGTGGTCTCCCTGTGCTGTTTTTAACCCTGCTTACAGCGCTATGATAAAATAGTCCTTTAAATATTTGAACTATGTCCTCTGACTTGAAATTGTCCTTCTTTTATGGGCTCGTCCAATAATTGAAGTACTCAGAAAACAGCTTATTTTAGCTTGCTTGAAAAGTATTTCAATTAGTCTATTGAATTTAGGTACTTTAGTCTTTTTTGGAGATAATTCAACAAGCTGCGATGGCCGAGAGGTTAAGGCGTTGGACTCGAAATCCAATGGGGTCTCCCCGTGCAGGTTCGGACCCTGCTCGCAGCGCTTTGACAAAGCTGTCTTTATTTGGAATATATTCTCAGTGGCTTGATATGGATAAATTCCTTAATGGATGGGCTCTTCCATTGATTCAAGTGCTCAGAAAATGTCTTCCTTGACAACATATTAAAATTGGTTTTTCCATACAGATGCTCTTGTCTTTGTAGAAGAAAAATGGACAAGCTGAAATAGCTGACTGGTTAAGTCCTTGGACTTGAAATCATAATGTGGTCTCCCTGTGCATATTTCAATCTTTCTCTCAGTGGAAAGCTCTCTTTGCACATTGTTTTTTGACTTGAACATTAAACTGGACAACCTTCAAAGATTTGGATAACACCAAGGTAATTTGGCACAATAAGCTCAATATGGGGAGCCATCAAGTTTGCAATTTTGCTCCTACAACATCTGTTTCCAAATCGCAATCACTTTATTTGCATTCCCACACATTCAATGGCAGAGTTCTTTAGACATTGGACCTGAAATCCAATGGGATCTCCCCACCCATGTTCTAACCTTGCTCGCAGAGTATATCCCACTTGTGCTTTCTCCAGATCACTTTCCTTGCATTCCCACAGCTACGATGGCCAAGCGTTTTAAGCGTTGGAATTTAAATCCAATGTGGTCTCCCTGTGCTGTTTTTAACCCTGCTTACAGCGCTATGATAAAATAGTCCTTTAAATATTTGAACTATGTCCTCTGACTTGAAATTGTCCTTCTTTTATGGGCTCGTCCAATAATTGAAGTACTCAGAAAACAGCTTATTTTAGCTTGCTTGAAAAGTATTTCAATTAGTCTATTGAATTTAGGTACTTTAGTCTTTTTTGGAGATAATTCAACAAGCTGCGATGGCCGAGAGGTTAAGGCGTTGGACTCGAAATCCAATGGGGTCTCCCCGCGCAGGTTCGAACCCTGCTCGCAGCGCTTTGACAAAGCTGTCTTTATTTGGAATATATTCTCAGTGGCTTGATATGGATAAATTCCTTAATGGATGGGCTCTTCCAGTGATTCAAGTGCTCAGAAAATGTCTTCCTTGACAACATATTAAAATTGGTTTTTCCATACAGATGCTCTTGTCTTTGTAGAAGAAAAATGGACAAGCTGAAATAGCCGACTGGTTAAGTCCTTGGACTTGAAATCATAATGTGGTCTCCCTGTGCATATTTCAATCTTTCTCTCAGTGGAAAGCCCACTTGTGCTGTCTTTGCACATTGTTTTTTGACTTGAACATTAAACTGGACAACCTTCAAAGATTTGGATAACACCAAGGTAATTTGGCACAATAAGCTCAATATGGGGAGCCATCAAGTTTGCAATTTTGCTCCAACAACATCTGTTTCCAAATCGCAATCACTTTATTTGCATTCCCACACATTCAATGGCAGAGTTCTTTAGACATTGGACCTGAAATCCAATGGGATCTCCCCACCCATGTTCTAACCTTGCTCGCAGAGTATAGCCCACTTGTGCTTTCTCCAGATCACTTTCCTTGCATTCCCACAGCTACGATGGCCAAGCGTTTTAAGCGTTGGAATTGAAATCCAATGTGGTCTCCCTGTGCTGTTTTTAACCCTGCTTACAGCGCTATGATAAAATAGTCCTTTAAATATTTGAACTATGTCCTCTGACTTGAAATTGTCCTTCTTTTATGGGCTCGTCCAATAATTGAAGTACTCAGAAAACAGCTTATTTTAGCTTGCTTGAAAAGTATTTCAATTAGTCTATTGAATTTAGGTACTTTAGTCTTTTTTGGAGATAATTAAACAAGCTGCGATGGCCGAGAGGTTAAGGCGTTGGACTCGAAATCCCCGCGCAGTTTCGAACCCTGCTCGCAGCGCTTTGACAAAGCTGTCTTTATTTGGAATATATTCTCAGTGGCTTGATATGAATAAATTCCTTAATGGATGGGCTCTTCCAGTGATTCAAGTGCTCAGAAAATGTCTTCCTTGACAACATATTCAAATTGGTTTTTCCATACAGATGCTTTTGTCTTTGTAGAAGAAAAATGGACAAGCTGAAATAGCCGACTGGTTAAGTCCTTGGACTTGAAATCATAATGTGGTCTCCCTTTGCATATTTCAATCTTTCTCTCAGTGGAAAGCCCACTTGTGCTGTCTTTGCACATAGTTTTTGACTTGAACATTAAACTGGACAACCTTCAAAGATTTGGATAACACCAAGGTAATTTGGCACAATAAGCTCAATATGGGGTGCCATCAAGTTTGCAATTTTGCTCCAACAACATCTGTTTCCAAATCGCAATCACTTTTTTTGCATTCCCACACATTCAATGGCAGAGTTCTTTAGACGTTGGACCTGAAATCCAATGGGATCTCCCCACCCATGTTCTAACCTTTCTCGCAGCATATAGCCCACTTGTGCTTTTCCAGATCACTTTCCTTGCATTCCCACAGCTACGATGGCCAAGCGTTTTAAGCGTTGCAATTGAAATCCAATGTGGTCTCCCTGTGCTGTTTTTAACCCTGCTTACAGCGCTATGATAAAATAGTCCTTTAAATATTTGAACTATGTCCTCTGACTTGAAATTGTCCTTCTTTTATGGGCTCGTCCAATAATTGAAGTACTCAGAAAACAGCTTATTTTAGCTTGCTTGAAAATTATTTCAATTAGTCTATTGAATTTAGGTACTTTAGTCTGTTTTGGAGACAATTCAACAAGCTGCGATGGCCGAGAGGTTAAGGCGTTGGACTCGAAATCCAATGGGGTCTCCCCGCGCAGGTTCGAACCCTGCTCGCAGCGCTTTGACAAAGCTGTCTTTATTTGGAATATATTCTCAGTGGCTTGATATGGATAAATTCCTTAATGGATGGGCTCTTCCAGTGATTCAAGTGCTCAGAAAATGTCTTCCTTGACAACATATTCAAATAGGTTTTTCCATACAGATGCTCTTGTCTTTGTAGAAGAAAAATGGACAAGCTGAAATAGCCGACTGGTTAAGTCCTTGGACTTGAAATCACGATGTGGTCTCTCTGTGCATATTTCAATCTTTCTCTCAGTGGAAAGCTCTCTTTGCACATTGTTTTTTGACTTGAACATTAAACTGGACAACCTTCAAAGATTTGGATAACACCAAGGTAATTTGGCACAATAAGCTCAATATGGGGAGCCATCAAGTTTGCAATTTTGCTCCTACAACATCTGTTTCCAAATCGCAATCACTTTATTTGCATTCCCACACATTCAATGGCAGAGTTCTTTAGACATTGGACCTGAAATCCAATGGGATCTCCCCACCCATGTTCTAACCTTGCTCGCAGAGTATATCCCACTTGTGCTTTCTCCAGATCACTTTCCTTGCATTCCCACAGCTACGATGGCCAAGCGTTTTAAGCGTTGGAATTGAAATCCAATGTGGTCTCCCTGTGCTGTTTTTAACCCTGCTTACAGCGCTATGATAAAATAGTCCTTTAAATATTTGAACTATGTCCTCTGACTTGAAATTGTCCTTCTTTTATGGGCTCGTCCAATAATTGAAGTACTCAGAAAACAGCTTATTTTAGCTTGCTTGAAAAGTATTTCAATTAGTCTATTGAATTTAGGTACTTTAGTCTTTTTTGGAGATAATTCAACAAGCTGCGATGGCCGAGAGGTTAAGGCGTTGGACTCGAAATCCAATGGGGTCTCCCCGTGCAGGTTCGGACCCTGCTCGCAGCGCTTTGACAAAGCTGTCTTTATTTGGAATATATTCTCAGTGGCTTGATATGGATAAATTCCTTAATGGATGGGCTCTTCCAGTGATTCAAGTGCTCAGAAAATGTCTTCCTTGACAACATATTAAAATTGGTTTTTCCATACAGATGCTCTTGTCTTTGTAGAAGAAAAATGGACAAGCTGAAATAGCTGACTGGTTAAGTCCTTGGACTTGAAATCATAATGTGGTCTCCCTGTGCATATTTCAATCTTTCTCTCAGTGGAAAGCTCTCTTTGCACATTGTTTTTTGACTTGAACATTAAACTGGACAACCTTCAAAGATTTGGATAACACCAAGGTAATTTGGCACAATAAGCTCAATATGGGGAGCCATCAAGTTTGCAATTTTGCTCCTACAACATCTGTTTCCAAATCGCAATCACTTTATTTGCATTCCCACACATTCAATGGCAGAGTTCTTTAGACATTGGACCTGAAATCCAATGGGATCTCCCCACCCATGTTCTAACCTTGCTCGCAGAGTATATCCCACTTGTGCTTTCTCCAGATCACTTTCCTTGCATTCCCACAGCTACGATGGCCAAGCGTTTTAAGCGTTGGAATTGAAATCCAATGTGGTCTCCCTGTGCTGTTTTTAACCCTGCTTACAGCGCTATGATAAAATAGTCCTTTAAATATTTGAACTATGTCCTCTGACTTGAAATTGTCCTTCTTTTATGGGCTCGTCCAATAATTGAAGTACTCAGAAAACAGCTTATTTTAGCTTGCTTGAAAAGTATTTCAATTAGTCTATTGAATTTAGGTACTTTAGTCTTTTTTGGAGATAATTCAACAAGCTGCGATGGCCGAGAGGTTAAGGCGTTGGACTCGAAATCCAATGGGGTCTCCCCGCGCAGGTTCGAACCCTGCTCGCAGCGCTTTGACAAAGCTGTCTTTATTTGGAATATATTCTCAGTGGCTTGATATGGATAAATTCCTTAATGGATGGGCTCTTCCAGTGATTCAAGTGCTCAGAAAATGTCTTCCTTGACAACATATTAAAATTGGTTTTTCCATACAGATGCTCTTGTCTTTGTAGAAGAAAAATGGACAAGCTGAAATAGCCGACTGGTTAAGTCCTTGGACTTGAAATCATAATGTGGTCTCCCTGTGCATATTTCAATCTTTCTCTCAGTGGAAAGCCCACTTGTGCTGTCTTTGCACATTGTTTTTTGACTTGAACATTAAACTGGACAACCTTCAAAGATTTGGATAACACCAAGGTAATTTGGCACAATAAGCTCAATATGGGGAGCCATCAAGTTTGCAATTTTGCTCCAACAACATCTGTTTCCAAATCGCAATCACTTTATTTGCATTCCCACACATTCAATGGCAGAGTTCTTTAGACATTGGACCTGAAATCCAATGGGATCTCCCCACCCATGTTCTAACCTTGCTCGCAGAGTATAGCCCACTTGTGCTTTCTCCAGATCACTTTCCTTGCATTCCCACAGCTACGATGGCCAAGCGTTTTAAGCGTTGGAATTGAAATCCAATGTGGTCTCCCTGTGCTGTTTTTAACCCTGCTTACAGCGCTATGATAAAATAGTCCTTTAAATATTTGAACTATGTCCTCTGACTTGAAATTGTCCTTCTTTTATGGGCTCGTCCAATAATTGAAGTACTCAGAAAACAGCTTATTTTAGCTTGCTTGAAAAGTATTTCAATTAGTCTATTGAATTTAGGTACTTTAGTCTTTTTTGGAGATAATTAAACAAGCTGCGATGGCCGAGAGGTTAAGGCGTTGGACTCGAAATCCCCGCGCAGGTTCGAACCCTGCTCGCAGCGCTTTGACAAAGCTGTCTTTATTTGGAATATATTCTCAGTGGCTTGATATGAATAAATTCCTTAATGGATGGGCTCTTCCAGTGATTCAAGTGCTCAGAAAATGTCTTCCTTGACAACATATTCAAATTGGTTTTTCCATACAGATGCTTTTGTCTTTGTAGAAGAAAAATGGACAAGCTGAAATAGCCGACTGGTTAAGTCCTTGGACTTGAAATCATAATGTGGTCTCCCTTTGCATATTTCAATCTTTCTCTCAGTGGAAAGCCCACTTGTGCTGTCTTTGCACATAGTTTTTGACTTGAACATTAAACTGGACAACCTTCAAAGATTTGGATAACACCAAGGTAATTTGGCACAATAAGCTCAATATGGGGTGCCATCAAGTTTGCAATTTTGCTCCAACAACATCTGTTTCCAAATCGCAATCACTTTTTTTGCATTCCCACACATTCAATGGCAGAGTTCTTTAGACGTTGGACCTGAAATCCAATGGGATCTCCCCACCCATGTTCTAACCTTTCTCGCAGCATATAGCCCACTTGTGCTTTTCCAGATCACTTTCCTTGCATTCCCACAGCTACGATGGCCAAGCGTTTTAAGCGTTGCAATTGAAATCCAATGTGGTCTCCCTGTGCTGTTTTTAACCCTGCTTACAGCGCTATGATAAAATAGTCCTTTAAATATTTGAACTATGTCCTCTGACTTGAAATTGTCCTTCTTTTATGGGATCGTCCAATAATTGAAGTACTCAGAAAACAGCTTATTTTAGCTTGCTTGAAAATTATTTCAATTAGTCTATTGAATTTAGGTACTTTAGTCTGTTTTGGAGACAATTCAACAAGCTGCGATGGCCGAGAGGTTAAGGCGTTGGACTCGAAATCCAATGGGGTCTCCCCGCGCAGGTTCGAACCCTGCTCGCAGCGCTTTGACAAAGCTGTCTTTATTTGGAATATATTCTCAGTGGCTTGATATGGATAAATTCCTTAATGGATGGGCTCTTCCAGTGATTCAAGTGCTCAGAAAATGTCTTCCTTGACAACATATTCAAATAGGTTTTTCCATACAGATGCTCTTGTCTTTGTAGAAGAAAAATGGACAAGCTGAAATAGCCGACTGGTTAAGTCCTTGGACTTGAAATCACGATGTGGTCTCTCTGTGCATATTTCAATCTTTCTCTCAGTGGAAAGCTCTCTTTGCACATTGTTTTTTGACTTGAACATTAAACTGGACAACCTTCAAAGATTTGGATAACACCAAGGTAATTTGGCACAATAAGCTCAATATGGGGAGCCATCAAGTTTGCAATTTTGCTCCTACAACATCTGTTTCCAAATCGCAATCACTTTATTTGCATTCCCACACATTCAATGGCAGAGTTCTTTAGACATTGGACCTGAAATCCAATGGGATCTCCCCACCCATGTTCTAACCTTGCTCGCAGAGTATATCCCACTTGTGCTTTCTCCAGATCACTTTCCTTGCATTCCCACAGCTACGATGGCCAAGCGTTTTAAGCGTTGGAATTGAAATCCAATGTGGTCTCCCTGTGCTGTTTTTAACCCTGCTTACAGCGCTATGATAAAATAGTCCTTTAAATATTTGAACTATGTCCTCTGACTTGAAATTGTCCTTCTTTTATGGGCTCGTCCAATAATTGAAGTACTCAGAAAACAGCTTATTTTAGCTTGCTTGAAAAGTATTTCAATTAGTCTATTGAATTTAGGTACTTTAGTCTTTTTTGGAGATAATTCAACAAGCTGCGATGGCCGAGAGGTTAAGGCGTTGGACTCGAAATCCAATGGGGTCTCCCCGTGCAGGTTCGGACCCTGCTCGCAGCGCTTTGACAAAGCTGTCTTTATTTGGAATATATTCTCAGTGGCTTGATATGGATAAATTCCTTAATGGATGGGCTCTTCCAGTGATTCAAGTGCTCAGAAAATGTCTTCCTTGACAACATATTAAAATTGGTTTTTCCATACAGATGCTCTTGTCTTTGTAGAAGAAAAATGGACAAGCTGAAATAGCTGACTGGTTAAGTCCTTGGACTTGAAATCATAATGTGGTCTCCCTGTGCATATTTCAATCTTTCTCTCAGTGGAAAGCTCTCTTTGCACATTGTTTTTTGACTTGAACATTAAACTGGACAACCTTCAAAGATTTGGATAACACCAAGGTAATTTGGCACAATAAGCTCAATATGGGGAGCCATCAAGTTTGCAATTTTGCTCCTACAACATCTGTTTCCAAATCGCAATCACTTTATTTGCATTCCCACACATTCAATGGCAGAGTTCTTTAGACATTGGACCTGAAATCCAATGGGATCTCCCCACCCATGTTCTAACCTTGCTCGCAGAGTATATCCCACTTGTGCTTTCTCCAGATCACTTTCCTTGCATTCCCACAGCTACGATGGCCAAGCGTTTTAAGCGTTGGAATTGAAATCCAATGTGGTCTCCCTGTGCTGTTTTTAACCCTGCTTACAGCGCTATGATAAAATAGTCCTTTAAATATTTGAACTATGTCCTCTGACTTGAAATTGTCCTTCTTTTATGGGCTCGTCCAATAATTGAAGTACTCAGAAAACAGCTTATTTTAGCTTGCTTGAAAAGTATTTCAATTAGTCTATTGAATTTAGGTACTTTAGTCTTTTTTGGAGATAATTCAACAAGCTGCGATGGCCGAGAGGTTAAGGCGTTGGACTCGAAATCCAATGGGGTCTCCCCGTGCAGGTTCGGACCCTGCTCGCAGCGCTTTGACAAAGCTGTCTTTATTTGGAATATATTCTCAGTGGCTTGATATGGATAAATTCCTTAATTGATGGGCTCTTCCAGTGATTCAAGTGCTCAGAAAATGTCTTCCTTGACAACATATTAAAATTGGTTTTTCCATACAGATGCTCTTGTCTTTGTAGAAGAAAAATGGACAAGCTGAAATAGCTGACTGGTTAAGTCCTTGGACTTGAAATCATAATGTGGTCTCCCTGTGCATATTTCAATCTTTCTCTCAGTGGAAAGCCCACTTGTGCTGTCTTTGCACATTGTTTTTTGACTTTAACATTAAACTGGACAACCTTCAAAGATTTGGATAACACCAAGGTAATTTGGCACAATAAGCTCAATATGGGAAGCCATCAAGTTTGCAATTTTGCTCCAACAACATCTGTTTCCAAATCGCAATCACTTTATTTGCATTCCCACACATTCAATGGCAGAGTTCTTTAGACATTGGACCTGAAATCCAATGGGATCTCCCCACCCATGTTCTAACCTTGCTCGCAGAGTATATCCCACTTGTGCTTTCTCCAGATCACTTTCCTTGCATTCCCACAGCTACGATGGCCAAGCGTTTTAAGCGTTGGAATTGAAATCCAATGTGGTCTCCCTGTGCTGTTTTTAACCCTGCTTACAGCGCTATGATAAAATAGTCCTTTAAATATTTGAACTATGTCCTCTGACTTGAAATTGTCCTTCTTTTATGGGCTCGTCCAATAATTGAAGTACTCAGAAAACAGCTTATTTTAGCTTGCTTGAAAAGTATTTCAATTAGTCTATTGAATTTAGGTACTTTAGTCTTTTTTGGAGATAATTAAACAAGCTGCGATGGCCGAGAGGTTAAGGCGTTGGACTCGAAATCCAATGGGGTCTCCCCGTGCAGGTTAGAACCCTGCTCGCAGCGCTTTGACAAAGCTGACTTTATTTGGAATATATTCTCACTGGCTTGATGTGGATAAATTCCTTAATGCATGGGCTCTTCCAGTGATTCAAATGGTCAGAAAATGTCTTCCTTGACAACATATTCAAATAGGTTTTTCCATACAGATGCTCTTGTCTTTGTAGAAGAAAAATGGACAAGCTGGAATAGCCGACTGGTTAAGTCCTTGGACTTGAAATCACAACGTGGTCTCCCTGTGCATATTTCAAACTTTCTCACAGTGCAAAGCCCACTTGTGCTGTCTTTGCACATTGTTTTTTGACTTGAACATTAAACTGGACAACCTTCAAAGATTTGGATAACACCAAGGTAATTTGGCACAATAAGCTCAATATGGAGTGCCATCAAGTTTGCAATTTTGCTCCAACAACATCTGTTTCCAAATCGCAATCACTTTTTTTGCATTCCCACACATTCAATGGCAGAGTTCTTTAGACGTTGGACCTGAAATCCAATGGGATCTCCCCACCCATGTTCTAACCTTTCTCGCAGCGTATAGCCCACTTGTGCTTTTCCAGATCACTTTCCTTGCATTCCCACAGCTACGATGGCCAAGCGTTTTAAGCGTTGCAATTGAAATCCAATGTGGTCTCCCTGTGCTGTTTTTAACCCTGCTTACAGCGCTATGATAAAATAGTCCTTTAAATATTTGAACTATGTCCTCTGACTTGAAATTGTCCTTCCTTTATGGGCTCGTCCAATAATTGAAGTACTCAGAAAACAGCTTATTTTAGCTTGCTTGAAAAGTATTTCAATTAGTCTATTGAATTTAGGTACTTTAGTCTTTTTTGGAGATAATTCTACAAGCTGCGATGGCCGAGAGGTTAAGGCGTTGGACTCGAAATCCAATGGGGTCTCCCCGCGCAGGTTTGAACCCTGCTCGCAGTGCTTTTACAAAGCTGACTTTATTTGGAATATATTCTCAGTGGCTTGATGTGGATAAATTCCTTAATGCATGGGCTCTTCCAGTGATTCAAATGCTCAGAAAATGTCTTCCTTGACAACATATTCAAATAGGTTTTTCCATACAGATGCTCTTGTCTTTGTAGAAAAAAAATGGACAAGCTGGAATAGCCGACTGGTTAAGTCCTTGGACTTGAAATCACAACGTGGTCTCCCTGTGCATATTTCAAACTTTTTCACAGTGCAAAGCCCACTTGTGCTGTCTTTGCACATTGTTTTTTGACTTGAACATTAAACTGGACAACCTTCAAAGATTTGGATAACACCAAGGTAATTTGGCACAATAAGTTCAATATGGAGTGCCATCAAGTTTGCAATTTTGCTCCAACAACATCTGTTTCCAAATCGCAATCACTTTATTTGCATTCCCACACATTCAATGGCACAGTTCTTTAGACGTTGGACCTGAAATCCAATGGGATCTCCCCACCCATGTTCTAACCTTTCTCGCAACGTATAGCCCACTTGTGCTTTCTCCAGATCACTTTCCTTGCATTCCCACAGCTACGATGGCCAAGCGTTTTAAGCGTTGGAATTGAAATCCAATGTGGTCTCCCTGTGCTGTTTTTAACCCTGCTTACAGCGCTATGATAAAATAGTCCTTTAAATATTTGAACTATGTCCTCTGACTTGAAATTGTCCTTCTTTTATGGGCTCGTCCAATAATTGAAGTACTCAAAAAACAGCTTATTTTAGCTTGCTTGAAAAGTATTTCAATTAGTCTATTGAATTTAGGTACTTTAGTCTGTTTTGGAGATAATTCAACAAGCTGCGATGGCCGAGAGGTTAAGGCGTTGGACTCGAAATCCAATGGGGTCTCCCCGCGCAGGTTCGAACCCTGCTTGCTGCGCATGTACAAAGCTGTCTTTATTTGGAATATATTCTCAGTGGCTTGATATGGATAAATTCCTTAATGCATGGGCTCTTGCAGTGATTCAAGTGCTCAGAAAATGTCTTCCTTGACAACATATTCAAATAGGTTTTTCCATACAGATGCTCTTGTCTTTGTAGAAGAAAAATGGACAAGCTGGAATAGCCGACTGATTAAGTCCTTGGACTCGAAATCACGATGTGGTCTCCCTGTGCATATTTCAATCTTTCTCTAAGTGGAAAGCCCACGTGTGCTTTCTTTGCACATTGTTTTTTGACTTGAACATTAAACTGGACAACCTTCAAAGATTTGGATAACACCAAGGTAATTTGGCACAATAAGCTCAATATGGGGTGCCATCAAGTTTGCAATTTTGCTCCAACAACATCTGTTTCCAAATCGCAATCACTTTATTTGCATTCCCACACATTCAATGGCAGAGTTCTTTAGACGTTGGACCTGAAATCCAATGGGATTTCCCCACCCATGTTCTAACATTGCTCGCAGCGTATAGCCCACTTGTGCTTTCTCCAGATCACTTTCCTTGCATTCCCACAGCTACGATGGCCAAGCGTTTTAAGCGTTGGAATTGAAATCCAATGTGGTCTCCCTGTGCTGTTTTTAACCCTGCTTACAGCGCTATGATAAAATAGTCCTTTAAATATTTGAACTATGTCCTCTGACTTGAAATTGTCCTTCTTTTATGGGCTCGTCCAATAATTGAAGTACTCAGAAAACAGCTTATTTTAGCTTGCTTGAAAAGTATTTCAATTAGTCTATTGAATTTAGGTACTTTAGTCTTTTTTGGAGATAATTCAAAAAGCTGAGATGGCCGAGAGGTTAAGGCGTTGGCCTCGAAATCCAATGGGGTCTCCCTGCGCAGGTTCGAACCCTGCTCGCAGCGCTTTGACAAAGCTCTTTTTATTTGGAATATATTCTCAGTGGCTTGATATGGATAAATTTCTTAATGCATGGGCTCTTCCAGTGATTCAAGTGCTCAGAACATGTCTTCCTTGACAACATATTCAATTAGGTTTTTCCATACAGATGCTCTTGTCTTTGTAGAAGAAAAATGGACAAGCTGAAATAGCCGACTGGTTAAGTCCTTGGACTTGAAATCACGATGTGGTCTCCCTGTGCATATTTCAATCTTTCTCTCAGTGTAAAGCCCACTTGTGCTTTCTTTGCACATTGTTTTTTGACATGAACATTAAACTGGACAACCTTCAAAGATTTGGATAACACCAAGGTAATTTGGCACAATAAGCTCAATATGGGGAGCCATCAAGTTTGCAATTTTGCTCCTACAACATCTGTTTCCAAATCGCAATCACTTTATTTGCATTCCCAAACATTCAATGGCAGAGTTCTTTAGACATTGGACCTGAAATCCAATGGGATCTCCCCACCCATGTTCTAACCTTTCTCACAACGTATAGCCCACTTGTGCTTTCTCCAGATCACTTTCCTTGCATTCCCACTGCTACGATGGCCAAGCGTTTTAAGCGTTGGAATTGAAATCCAATGTGATCTCCCTGTGCTGTTTTTAACCCTGCTTACAGCGCTATGATAAAATAGTCCTTTAAATATTTGAACTATGTCCTCTGACTTGAAATTGTCCTTCTTTTATGGGCTCGTCCAATAATTGAAGTACTCAGAAAACAGCTTTTTTTTTAGCTTGCTTGAAAAGTATTTCAATTAGTCTATTGAATTTAGGTACTTTAGTCTTTTTTGGAGATAATTCAACAAGCTGCGATGGCCGAGAGGTTAAGGCGTTGGACTCGAAATCCAATGGGGTCTCCCCGCGCAGGTTCGAACCCTGCTCGCAGCGCTTTGACAAAGCTGTTTTTATTTGGAATATATTCTCAGTGGCTTGATATGGATAAATTTCTTAATGCATGGGCTCTTCCAGTGATTCAAGTGCTCAGAACATGTCTTCCTTGACAACATATTCAATTAGGTTTTTCCATACAGATGCTCTTGTCTTTGTAGAAGAAAAACGGACAAGCTGAAATAGCCGACTGGTTAAGTCCTTGGACTTGAAATCACGATGTGGTCTCCCTGTGCATATTTCAATCTTTCTCTCAGTGGAAAGCCCACTTGTGCTTTCTTTGCACATTGTTTTTTGACTTGAACATTAAACTGGACAACCTTCAAAGATTTGGATAACACCAAGGTAATTTGGCACAATAAGCTCAATTTGGGGAGCCATCAAGTTTGCAATTTTGCTCCTACAACATCTGTTTCCAGATCGCAATCACTTTATTTGCATTCCCAAACATTCAATGGCAGAGTTCTTTAGACGTTGGACCTGAAATCCAATGGGATCTCCCCACCCATGTTCTAACCTTTCTCGCAACGTATAGCCCACTTGTGCTTTCTCCAGATCACTTTCCTTGCATTCCCACAGCTACGATGGCCAAGCGTTTTAAGCGTTGGAATTGAAATCCAATGTGGTCTCCCTGTGCTGTTTTTAACCCTGCTTACAGCGCTATGATAAAATAGTCCTTAAAATATTTGAACTATGTCCTCTGACTTGAAATTGTCCTTCTTTTATGGGCTCGTCCAATAATTGAAGTACTCAGAAAACAGCTTATTTTAGCTTGCTTGAAAAGTATTTCAATTAGTCTATTGAATTTAGGTACTTTAGTCTTTTTTGGAGATAATTCAACAAGCTGCGATGGCCGAGAGGTTAAGGCGTTGGACTCGAAATCCAATGGGGTCTCCCCGCGCAGGTTCGAACCCTGCTCGCAGCGCTTTGACAAATCTGTCTTTATTTGGAATATATTCTCAGTGGCTTGATATGGATAAATTCCTTAATGCATGGGCTCTTCCAGTGATTCAAGTGCTCAGAAAATGTCTTCATTGACAACATATTCAAATAGGTTTTTCCATACAGATGCTCTTGTCTTTGTAGAAGAAAAATGGACAAGCTGAAATAGCCGACTGGTTAAGTCCTTGGACTTGAAATCACGATGTGGTCTCCCTGTGCATATTTCAATCTTTCTCTCAGTGGAAAGCTTTCTTTGCACATTGTTTTTTAACTTGAACATTAAACTGGACAACCTTCAAAGATTTGGATAACACCAAGGTAATTTGGCACAATAAGCTCAATATGGGGAGCCATCAAGTTTGCAATTTTGCTCCTACAACATCTGTTTCCAAATCGCAATCACTTTATTTGCATTCCCACACATTCAATGACAGAGTTCTTTAGACATTGGACCTGAAATCCAATGGGATCTCCCCACCCATGTTCTAACCTTGCTCGCAGCGTATAGCCCACTTGTGCTTTCTCCAGATCACTTTCCTTGCATTCCCACAGCTACGATGGCCAAGCGTTTTAAGCGTTGGAATTGAAATCCAATGTGGTCTTTTGTGCTGTTTTTAACCCTGCTTACAGCGCTATGATAAAATAGTCCTTTAAATATTTGAACTATGTCCTCTGACTTGAAATTGTCCTTCTTTTATGGGCTCGTCCAATAACTGAAGTACTCAGAAAACAGCTTATTTCAGCTTGCTTGAAAAGTATTTCAATTAGTCTATTGAATTTAGGTACTTTAGTCTTTTTTGGAGATAATTCAACAAGCTGCGATGGCCGAGAGGTTAAGGCGTTGGACTCGAAATCCAATGGGGTCTCCCCGCGCAGGTTCGAACCCTGCTCGCAGCGCTTTGACAAAGCTGACTTTATTTGGAATATATTCTCACTGGCTGGATATGGATAAATTCCTTAATGCATAGGCTCTTCCAGTGATTCAAGTGCTCAGAAAATGTCTTCCTTGACAACATATTCAAATAAGTTTTTCCATACAGATGCTCTTGTCTTTGTAGAAGAAAAATGGACAAGCTGAAATAGCCGACTGGTTAAGTCCTTGGACTTGAAATCACGATGTGGTCTCCCTGTGCATATTTCAATCTTTCTCTCAGTGGAAAGCTTTCTTTGCACATTGTTTTTTGACTTGAACATTAAACTGGACAACCTTCAAAGATTTGGATAACACCAAGGTAATTTTGCACAATAAGCTCAATATGGGGAGCCATCAAGTTTGCAATTTTGCTCCTACAACATCTGTTTCCAAATCACAATCACTTTATTTGCATTCCCACACATACAATAGCAGAGTTCTTTAGACATTGGACCTGAAATCCAATGGGATCTCCCCACCCATGTTCTAACCTTGCTCGCAGAGTATAGCCCACTTGTGCTTTCTCCAGATCACTTTCCTTGCATTCCCACAGCTACGATGGCCAAGCATTTTAAGCGTTGTAATTGAAATCCAATGTGGTCTCCCTGTGCTGTTTTTAACCCTGCTTACAGCGCTATGATAAAATAGTCATTTAAATATTTGAACTATGTCCTCTGACTTGAAATTGTCCTTCTTTTATGGGCTCGTCCAATAACTTAAGTACTCAGAAAACAGCTTATTTTAGCTTGCTTGAAAAGTATTTCAATTAGTCTATTGAATTTAGGTACTTTAGTCTTTTTTGGAGGTAATTCAACAAGCTGCGATGGCCGAGAGGTTAAGGCGTTGGACTCGAAATCCAATGGGGTCTCCCCGCGCAGGTTCGAACCCTGCTCGCAGCGCTTTGACAAAGCTGACTTTATTTGGAATATATTCTCACTGGCTTGATATGGATAAATTCCTTAATGCATAGGCTCTTCCAGTGATTCAAGTGCTCAGAAAATGCCTTCCTTGACAACATATTCAAATAGGTTTTTCCATACAGATGCTCTTGTCTTTGTAGAAGAAAAATGGACAAGCTGAAATAGCCGACTGCTTAAGTCCTTGGACTTGAAATCACGATGTGGTCTCCCTGTGCATATTTCAATCTTTCTCTCAGTGGAAAGCTTTCTTTGCACATTGTTTTTTGACTTGAACATTAAACTGGACAACCTTCAAAGATTTGGATAACACCAAGGTAATTTTGCACAATAAGCTCAATATGGGGAGCCATCAAGTTTGCAATTTTGCTCCTACAACATCTGTTTCCAAATCACAATCACTTTATTTGCATTCCCACACATACAATAGCAGAGTTCTTTAGACATTGGACCTGAAATCCAATGGGATCTCCCCACCCATGTTCTAACCTTGCTCGCAGAGTATAGCCCACTTGTGCTTTCTCCAGATCACTTTCCTTGCATTCCCACAGCTACGATGGCCAAGCATTTTAAGCGTTGTAATTGAAATCCAATGTGGTCTCCCTGTGCTGTTTTTAACCCTGCTTACAGCGCTATGATAAAATAGTCATTTAAATATTTGAACTATGTCCTCTGACTTGAAATTGTCCTTCTTTTATGGGCTCGTCCAATAACTTAAGTACTCAGAAAACAGCTTATTTTAGCTTGCTTGAAAAGTATTTCAATTAGTCTATTGAATTTAGGTACTTTAGTCTTTTTTGGAGGTAATTCAACAAGCTGCGATGGCCGAGAGGTTAAGGCGTTGGACTCGAAATCCAATGGGGTCTCCCCGCGCAGGTTCGAACCCTGCTCGCAGCGCTTTGACAAAGCTGACTTTATTTGGAATATATTCTCACTGGCTTGATATGGATAAATTCCTTAATGCATAGGCTCTTCCAGTGATTCAAGTGCTCAGAAAATGCCTTCCTTGACAACATATTCAAATAGGTTTTTCCATACAGATGCTCTTGTCTTTGTAGAAGAAAAATGGACAAGCTGAAATAGCCGACTGCTTAAGTCCTTGGACTTGAAATCACGATGTGGTCTCCCTGTGCATATTTCAATCTTTCTCTCAGTGGAAAGCTTTCTTTGCACATTGTTTTTTAACTTGAACATTAAACTGGACAACCTTCAAAGATTTGGATAACACCAAGGTAATTTGGCACAATAAGCTCAATATGGGGAGCCATCAAGTTTGCAATTTTGCTCCTACAACATCTGTTTCCAAATCGCAATCACTTTATTTGCATTCCCACACATTCAATGACAGAGTTCTTTAGACATTGGACCTGAAATCCAATGGGATCTCCCCACCCATGTTCTAACCTTGCTCGCAGCGTATAGCCCACTTGTGCTTTCTCCAGATCACTTTCCTTGCATTCCCACAGCTACGATGGCCAAGCGTTTTAAGCGTTGGAATTGAAATCCAATGTGGTCTTTTGTGCTGTTTTTAACCCTGCTTACAGCGCTATGATAAAATAGTCCTTTAAATATTTGAACTATGTCCTCTGACTTGAAATTGTCCTTCTTTTATGGGCTCGTCCAATAACTGAAGTACTCAGAAAACAGCTTATTTCAGCTTGCTTGAAAAGTATTTCAATTAGTCTATTGAATTTAGGTACTTTAGTCTTTTTTGGAGATAATTCAACAAGCTGAGATGGCCGAGAGGTTAAGGCGTTGGACTCGAAATCCAATGGGGTCTCCCCGCGCAGGTTCGAACCCTGCTCGCAGCGCTTTGACAAAGCTGACTTTATTTGGAATATATTCTCACTGGCTTGATATGGATAAATTCCTTAATGCATAGGCTCTTCCAGTGATTCAAGTGCTCAGAAAATGTCTTCCTTGACAGCATATTCAAATAAGTTTTTCCATACAGATGCTCTTGTCTTTGTAGAAGAAAAATGGACAAGCTGAAATAGCCGACTGGTTAAGTCCTTGGACTTGAAATCACGATGTGGTCTCCCTGTGCATATTTCAATCTTTCTCTCAGTGGAAAGCTTTCTTTGCACATTGTTTTTTGACTTGAACATTAAACTGGACAACCTTCAAAGATTTGGATAACACCAAGGTAATTTTGCACAATAAGCTCAATATGGGGAGCCATCAAGTTTGCAATTTTGCTCCTACAACATCTGTTTCCAAATCACAATCACTTTATTTGCATTCCCACACATACAATAGCAGAGTTCTTTAGACATTGGACCTGAAATCCAATGGGATCTCCCCACCCATGTTCTAACCTTGCTCGCAGAGTATAGCCCACTTGTGCTTTCTCCAGATCACTTTCCTTGCATTCCCACAGCTACGATGGCCAAGCATTTTAAGCGTTGTAATTGAAATCCAATGTGGTCTCCCTGTGCTGTTTTTAACCCTGCTTACAGCGCTATGATAAAATAGTCATTTAAATATTTGAACTATGTCCTCTGACTTGAAATTGTCCTTCTTTTATGGGCTCGTCCAATAACTTAAGTACTCAGAAAACAGCTTATTTTAGCTTGCTTGAAAAGTATTTCAATTAGTCTATTGAATTTAGGTACTTTAGTCTGTTTTGGAGATAACTCATCAAGCTGCGATGGCCGAGAGGTTAAGGCGTTGGACTCGAAATCCAATTGGGTCACCCCGCGCAGGTTCGAACCCTGCTCGCAGCGCTTTGACTTAGCTGTCTTTATTTGGAATATATTCTCAGTGGCTTGATATGGATAAATTCCTTAATGCATGGGCTCTTCCAGTGATTCAAGTGCTCAGAAAATGCCTTCCTTGACAACATATTCAAATAGGTTTTTCCATACAGATGCTCTTGTCTTTGTAGAAGAAAAATGGACAAGCTGAAATAGCCGACTCGTTAAGTCCTTGGACTTGAAATGACAATGTGGTCTCCCTGTGCATATTTCAATCTTTCTCTCAGTGGAAAGCTTTCTTTGCACATTGTTTTTTTACTTGAACATTAAACTGGACAACCTTCAAAGATTTGGATAACACCAAGGTAATTTGGCACAATAAGCTCAATATGGGGAGCCATCAAGTTTGCAATTTTGCTCCTACAACATCTGTTTCCAAATCGCAATCACTTTATTTGCATTCCCACACATTCAATGACAGAGTTCTTTAGACATTGGACCTGAAATCCATGGGATCTCCCCACCCATGTTCTAACCTTGCTCGCAGAGTATTGCCCACTTGTGCTTTCTCCAGATCACTTTCCTTGCATTCCCACAGCTACGATGGCCAAGCATTTTAAGCGTTGGAATTGAAATCCAATGTGGTCTCCCTGTGCTGTTTTTAACCCTGCTTACAGCGCTATGATAAAATAGTTCTTTAAATATTTGAACTATGTTCTCTGACTTGAAGTTGTCCTTCTTTTATGGGCTCGTCCAATAATTGAAGCACTCAGAAAACAGCTTATTTTAGCTTGCTTGAAAAGTATTTCAATTAGTCTATTGAATTTAGGTACTTGAGTCTTTTTTGGAGATAATTCAACAAGCTGCGATGGCCGAGAGGTTAAGGCGTTGGACTCGAAATCCAATGGGGTCTCCCCGCGCAGGTTCGAACCCTGCTCGCAGCGCTTTGACAAAGCTGTCCTTATTTGGAATATATTCTCAGTGGCTTGATATGGATGAATTCCTTAATGGATGGGCTCTTCAAGTGCTCAGAAAATGTCTTCCTTGACAACATATTCAAATTGGTTTTTCCAGACATATGCTCTTGTCTTTGTAGAAGAAAAATGCACAAGCTGAAATAGCCGACTGCTTAAGTCCTTGGACTTAAAATCATGATGTGGTCTCCCTGTGCATATTTCAATCTTTCTCTCAGTGGAAAGCCCACTTGTGCTGTCTTTGCACATTGTTTTTTGACTTGAACATTAAACTGGACAACCTTCAAAGATTTGGATAACACCAAGGTAATTTGGCACAATAAGCTCAATATGGGGAGCCATCAAGTTTGCAATTTTGCTCCTACAACATCTGTTTCCAAATCGCAATCACTTTATTTGCATTCCCACACATTCAATGGCAGAGTTCTTTAGACGTTGGACCTGAAATCCAATGGGATCTCCCCAACCATGTACTAACCTTGCTCGCAGCGTATAGCCCACTTGTGCTTTCTCCAGATCACTTTCCTTGCATTCCCACAGCTACAATGGCCAAGCGTTTTAAGCGTTGGAATTGAAATCCAATGTGGTCTCCCTGTGCTGTTTTTAACCCTGCTTACAGCGCTATGATAAAATAGTCCTTTAAATATTTGAACTATGTCCTCTGACTTGAAATTGTCCTTCTTTTATGGGCTCGTCCAATAATTGAAGTACTCAGAAAACAGCTTATTTTAGCTTGCTTGAAAATTATTTCAATTAGTCTATTGAATTTAGGTACTTTAGTCTGTTTTGGAGACAATTCAACAAGCTGCGATGGCCGAGAGGTTAAGGCGTTGGACTGGAAATCCAATGGGGTCTCCCCGCGCAGGTTCGAACCCTGCTCGCAGCGCTTTGACAAAGCTGTCTTTATTTGGAATATATTCTCAGTGGCTTGATATGGATAAATTCCTTAATGGATGGGCTCTTCCATTGATTCAAGTGCTCAGAAAATGTCTTCCTTGACAACATATTAAAATTGGTTTTTCCATACAGATGCTCTTGTCTTTGTAGAAGAAAAATGGACAAGCTGAAATAGCTGACTGGTTAAGTCCTTGGACTTGAAATCATAATGTGGTCTCCCTGTGCATATTTCAATCTTTCTCTCAGTGGAAAGCTCTCTTTGCACATTGTTTTTTGACTTGAACATTAAACTGGACAACCTTCAAAGATTTGGATAACACCAAGGTAATTTGGCACAATAAGCTCAATATGGGGAGCCATCAAGTTTGCAATTTTGCTCCTACAACATCTGTTTCCAAATCGCAATCACTTTATTTGCATTCCCACACATTCAATGGCAGAGTTCTTTAGACATTGGACCTGAAATCCAATGGGATCTCCCCACCCATGTTCTAACCTTGCTCGCAGAGTATATCCCACTTGTGCTTTCTCCAGATCACTTTCCTTGCATTCCCACAGCTACGATGGCCAAGCGTTTTAAGCGTTGGAATTGAAATCCAATGTGGTCTCCCTGTGCTGTTTTTAACCCTGCTTACAGCGCTATGATAAAATAGTCCTTTAAATATTTGAACTATGTCCTCTGACTTGAAATTGTCCTTCTTTTATGGGCTCGTCCAATAATTGAAGTACTCAGAAAACAGCTTATTTTAGCTTGCTTGAAAAGTATTTCAATTAGTCTATTGAATTTAGGTACTTTAGTCTTTTTTGGAGATAATTCAACAAGCTGCGATGGCCGAGAGGTTAAGGCGTTGGACTCGAAATCCAATGGGGTCTCCCCGCGCAGGTTCGAACCCTGCTCGCAGCGCTTTGACAAAGCTGTCTTTATTTGGAATATATTCTCAGTGGCTTGATATGGATAAATTCCTTAATGGATGGGCTCTTCCAGTGATTCAAGTGCTCAGAAAATGTCTTCCTTGACAACATATTAAAATTGGTTTTTCCATACAGATGCTCTTGTCTTTGTAGAAGAAAAATGGACAAGCTGAAATAGCCGACTGGTTAAGTCCTTGGACTTGAAATCATAATGTGGTCTCCCTGTGCATATTTCAATCTTTCTCTCAGTGGAAAGCCCACTTGTGCTGTCTTTGCACATTGTTTTTTGACTTGAACATTAAACTGGACAACCTTCAAAGATTTGGATAACACCAAGGTAATTTGGCACAATAAGCTCAATATGGGGAGCCATCAAGTTTGCAATTTTGCTCCAACAACATCTGTTTCCAAATCGCAATCACTTTATTTGCATTCCCACACATTCAATGGCAGAGTTCTTTAGACATTGGACCTGAAATCCAATGGGATCTCCCCACCCATGTTCTAACCTTGCTCGCAGAGTATATCCCACTTGTGCTTTCTCCAGATCACTTTCCTTGCATTCCCACAGCTACGATGGCCAAGCGTTTTAAGCGTTGGAATTGAAATCCAATGTGGTCTCCCTGTGCTGTTTTTAACCCTGCTTACAGCGCTATGATAAAATAGTCCTTTAAATATTTGAACTATGTCCTCTGACTTGAAATTGTCCTTCTTTTATGGGCTCGTCCAATAATTGAAGTACTCAGAAAACAGCTTATTTTAGCTTGCTTGAAAAGTATTTCAATTAGTCTATTGAATTTAGGTACTTTAGTCTTTTTTGGAGATAATTAAACAAGCTGCGATGGCCGAGAGGTTAAGGCGTTGGACTCGAAATCCCCGCGCAGGTTCGAACCCTGCTCGCAGCGCTTTGACAAAGCTGTCTTTATTTGGAATATATTCTCAGTGGCTTGATATGAATAAATTCCTTAATGGATGGGCTCTTCCAGTGATTCAAGTGCTCAGAAAATGTCTTCCTTGACAACATATTCAAATTGGTTTTTCCATACAGATGCTTTTGTCTTTGTAGAAGAAAAATGGACAAGCTGAAATAGCCGACTGGTTAAGTCCTTGGACTTGAAATCATAATGTGGTCTCCCTTTGCATATTTCAATCTTTCTCTCAGTGGAAAGCCCACTTGTGCTGTCTTTGCACATAGTTTTTGACTTGAACATTAAACTGGACAACCTTCAAAGATTTGGATAACACCAAGGTAATTTGGCACAATAAGCTCAATATGGGGTGCCATCAAGTTTGCAATTTTGCTCCAACAACATCTGTTTCCAAATCGCAATCACTTTTTTTGCATTCCCACACATTCAATGGCAGAGTTCTTTAGACGTTGGACCTGAAATCCAATGGGATCTCCCCACCCATGTTCTAACCTTTCTCGCAGCATATAGCCCACTTGTGCTTTTCCAGATCACTTTCCTTGCATTCCCACAGCTACGATGGCCAAGCGTTTTAAGCGTTGCAATTGAAATCCAATGTGGTCTCCCTGTGCTGTTTTTAACCCTGCTTACAGCGCTATGATAAAATAGTCCTTTAAATATTTGAACTATGTCCTCTGACTTGAAATTGTCCTTCTTTTATGGGCTCGTCCAATAATTGAAGTACTCAGAAAACAGCTTATTTTAGCTTGCTTGAAAATTATTTCAATTAGTCTATTGAATTTAGGTACTTTAGTCTGTTTTGGAGACAATTCAACAAGCTGCGATGGCCGAGAGGTTAAGGCGTTGGACTCGAAATCCAATGGGGTCTCCCCGCGCAGGTTCGAACCCTGCTCGCAGCGCTTTGACAAAGCTGTCTTTATTTGGAATATATTCTCAGTGGCTTGATATGGATAAATTCCTTAATGCATAGGCTCTTCCAGTGATTCAAGTGCTCAGAAAATGTCTTCCTTGACAACATATTCAAATAAGTTTTTCCATACAGATGCTCTTGTCTTTGTAGAAGAAAAATGGACAAGCTGAAATAGCCGACTGGTTAAGTCCTTGGACTTGAAATCACGATGTGGTCTCCCTGTGCATATTTCAATCTTTCTCTCAGTGGAAAGCTTTCTTTGCACATTGTTTTTTGACTTGAACATTAAACTGGACAACCTTCAAAGATTTGGATAACACCAAGGTAATTTTGCACAATAAGCTCAATATGGGGAGCCATCAAGTTTGCAATTTTGCTCCTACAACATCTGTTTCCAAATCACAATCACTTTATTTGCATTCCCACACATACAATAGCAGAGTTCTTTAGACATTGGACCTGAAATCCAATGGGATCTCCCCACCCATGTTCTAACCTTGCTCGCAGAGTATAGCCCACTTGTGCTTTCTCCAGATCACTTTCCTTGCATTCCCACAGCTACGATGGCCAAGCATTTTAAGCGTTGTAATTGAAATCCAATGTGGTCTCCCTGTGCTGTTTTTAACCCTGCTTACAGCGCTATGATAAAATAGTCATTTAAATATTTGAACTATGTCCTCTGACTTGAAATTGTCCTTCTTTTATGGGCTCGTCCAATAACTTAAGTACTCAGAAAACAGCTTATTTTAGCTTGCTTGAAAAGTATTTCAATTAGTCTATTGAATTTAGGTACTTTAGTCTGTTTTGGAGATAACTCATCAAGCTGCGATGGCCGAGAGGTTAAGGCGTTGGACTCGAAATCCAATTGGGTCACCCCGCGCAGGTTCGAACCCTGCTCGCAGCGCTTTGACAAAGCTGTCTTTATTTGGAATATATTCTCAGTGGCTTGATATGGATAAATTCCTTAATGCATGGGCTCTTCCAGTGATTCAAGTGCTCAGAAAATGCCTTCCTTGACAACATATTCAAATAGGTTTTTCCATACAGATGCTCTTGTCTTTGTAGAAGAAAAATGGACAAGCTGAAATAGCCGACTCGTTAAGTCCTTGGACTTGAAATGACAATGTGGTCTCCCTGTGCATATTTCAATCTTTCTCTCAGTGGAAAGCTTTCTTTGCACATTGTTTTTTTACTTGAACATTAAACTGGACAACCTTCAAAGATTTGGATAACACCAAGGTAATTTGGCACAATAAGCTCAATATGGGGAGCCATCAAGTTTGCAATTTTGCTCCTACAACATCTGTTTCCAAATCGCAATCACTTTATTTGCATTCCCACACATTCAATGACAGAGTTCTTTAGACATTGGACCTGAAATCCATGGGATCTCCCCACCCATGTTCTAACCTTGCTCGCAGAGTATTGCCCACTTGTGCTTTCTCCAGATCACTTTCCTTGCATTCCCACAGCTACGATGGCCAAGCATTTTAAGCGTTGGAATTGAAATCCAATGTGGTCTCCCTGTGCTGTTTTTAACCCTGCTTACAGCGCTATGATAAAATAGTTCTTTAAATATTTGAACTATGTTCTCTGACTTGAAGTTGTCCTTCTTTTATGGGCTCGTCCAATAATTGAAGCACTCAGAAAACAGCTTATTTTAGCTTGCTTGAAAAGTATTTCAATTAGTCTATTGAATTTAGGTACTTGAGTCTTTTTTGGAGATAATTCAACAAGCTGCGATGGCCGAGAGGTTAAGGCGTTGGACTCGAAATCCAATGGGGTCTCCCCGCGCAGGTTCGAACCCTGCTCGCAGCGCTTTGACAAAGCTGTCCTTATTTGGAATATATTCTCAGTGGCTTGATATGGATGAATTCCTTAATGGATGGGCTCTTCCAGTGATTCAAGTGCTCAGAAAATGTCTTCCTTGACAACATATTCAAATTGGTTTTTCCAGACATATGCTCTTGTCTTTGTAGAAGAAAAATGCACAAGCTGAAATAGCCGACTGCTTAAGTCCTTGGACTTAAAATCATGATGTGGTCTCCCTGTGCATATTTCAATCTTTCTCTCAGTGGAAAGCCCACTTGTGCTGTCTTTGCACATTGTTTTTTGACTTGAACATTAAACTGGACAACCTTCAAAGATTTGGATAACACCAAGGTAATTTGGCACAATAAGCTCAATATGGGGAGCCATCAAGTTTGCAATTTTGCTCCTACAACATCTGTTTCCAAATCGCAATCACTTTATTTGCATTCCCACACATTCAATGGCAGAGTTCTTTAGACGTTGGACCTGAAATCCAATGGGATCTCCCCAACCATGTACTAACCTTGCTCGCAGCGTATAGCCCACTTGTGCTTTCTCCAGATCACTTTCCTTGCATTCCCACAGCTACAATGGCCAAGCGTTTTAAGCGTTGGAATTGAAATCCAATGTGGTCTCCCTGTGCTGTTTTTAACCCTGCTTACAGCGCTATGATAAAATAGTCCTTTAAATATTTGAACTATGTCCTCTGACTTGAAATTGTCCTTCTTTTATGGGCTCGTCCAATAATTGAAGTACTCAGAAAACAGCTTATTTTAGCTTGCTTGAAAATTATTTCAATTAGTCTATTGAATTTAGGTACTTTAGTCTGTTTTGGAGACAATTCAACAAGCTGCGATGGCCGAGAGGTTAAGGCGTTGGACTCGAAATCCAATGGGGTCTCCCCGCGCAGGTTCGAACCCTGCTCGCAGCGCTTTGACAAAGCTGTCTTTATTTGGAATATATTCTCAGTGGCTTGATATGGATAAATTCCTTAATGGATGGGCTCTTCCAGTGATTCAAGTGCTCAGAAAATGTCTTCCTTGACAACATATTAAAATTGGTTTTTCCATACAGATGCTCTTGTCTTTGTAGAAGAAAAATGGACAAGCTGAAATAGCTGACTGGTTAAGTCCTTGGACTTGAAATCATAATGTGGTCTCCCTGTGCATATTTCAATCTTTCTCTCAGTGGAAAGCTCTCTTTGCACATTGTTTTTTGACTTGAACATTAAACTGGACAACCTTCAAAGATTTGGATAACACCAAGGTAATTTGGCACAATAAGCTCAATATGGGGAGCCATCAAGTTTGCAATTTTGCTCCTACAACATCTGTTTCCAAATCGCAATCACTTTATTTGCATTCCCACACATTCAATGGCAGAGTTCTTTAGACATTGGACCTGAAATCCAATGGGATCTCCCCACCCATGTTCTAACCTTGCTCGCAGAGTATATCCCACTTGTGCTTTCTCCAGATCACTTTCCTTGCATTCCCACAGCTACGATGGCCAAGCGTTTTAAGCGTTGGAATTGAAATCCAATGTGGTCTCCCTGTGCTGTTTTTAACCCTGCTTACAGCGCTATGATAAAATAGTCCTTTAAATATTTGAACTATGTCCTCTGACTTGAAATTGTCCTTCTTTTATGGGCTCGTCCAATAATTGAAGTACTCAGAAAACAGCTTATTTTAGCTTGCTTGAAAAGTATTTCAATTAGTCTATTGAATTTAGGTACTTTAGTCTTTTTTGGAGATAATTCAACAAGCTGCGATGGCCGAGAGGTTAAGGCGTTGGACTCGAAATCCAATGGGGTCTCCCCGCGCAGGTTCGAACCCTGCTCGCAGCGCTTTGACAAAGCTGTCTTTATTTGGAATATATTCTCAGTGGCTTGATATGGATAAATTCCTTAATGGATGGGCTCTTCCAGTGATTCAAGTGCTCAGAAAATGTCTTCCTTGACAACATATTAAAATTGGTTTTTCCATACAGATGCTCTTGTCTTTGTAGAAGAAAAATGGACAAGCTGAAATAGCCGACTGGTTAAGTCCTTGGACTTGAAATCATAATGTGGTCTCCCTGTGCATATTTCAATCTTTCTCTCAGTGGAAAGCCCACTTGTGCTGTCTTTGCACATTGTTTTTTGACTTGAACATTAAACTGGACAACCTTCAAAGATTTGGATAACACCAAGGTAATTTGGCACAATAAGCTCAATATGGGGAGCCATCAAGTTTGCAATTTTGCTCCAACAACATCTGTTTCCAAATCGCAATCACTTTATTTGCATTCCCACACATTCAATGGCAGAGTTCTTTAGACATTGGACCTGAAATCCAATGGGATCTCCCCACCCATGTTCTAACCTTGCTCGCAGAGTATATCCCACTTGTGCTTTCTCCAGATCACTTTCCTTGCATTCCCACAGCTACGATGGCCAAGCGTTTTAAGCGTTGGAATTGAAATCCAATGTGGTCTCCCTGTGCTGTTTTTAACCCTGCTTACAGCGCTATGATAAAATAGTCCTTTAAATATTTGAACTATGTCCTCTGACTTGAAATTGTCCTTCTTTTATGGGCTCGTCCAATAATTGAAGTACTCAGAAAACAGCTTATTTTAGCTTGCTTGAAAAGTATTTCAATTAGTCTATTGAATTTAGGTACTTTAGTCTTTTTTGGAGATAATTAAACAAGCTGCGATGGCCGAGAGGTTAAGGCGTTGGACTCGAAATCCCCGTGCAGGTTCGAACCCTGCTCGCAGCGCTTTGACAAAGCTGTCTTTATTTGGAATATATTCTCAGTGGCTTGATATGAATAAATTCCTTAATGGATGGGCTCTTCCAGTGATTCAAGTGCTCAGAAAATGTCTTCCTTGACAACATATTCAAATTGGTTTTTCCATACAGATGCTTTTGTCTTTGTAGAAGAAAAATGGACAAG
Organism: Coregonus lavaretus; assembly: GCF_964263955.1. NCBI lineage: Eukaryota > Metazoa > Chordata > Actinopteri > Salmoniformes > Salmonidae > Coregonus > Coregonus lavaretus. The sequence continues at coordinate 44,766,158 of NC_140006.1, read as the reverse complement.
CTGAAATAGCCGACTGGTTAAGTCCTTGGACTTGAAATCATAATGTGGTCTCCCTTTGCATATTTCAATCTTTCTCTCAGTGGAAAGCCCACTTGTGCTGTCTTTGCACATAGTTTTTGACTTGAACATTAAACTGGACAACCTTCAAAGATTTGGATAACACCAAGGTAATTTGGCACAATAAGCTCAATATGGGGTGCCATCAAGTTTGCAATTTTGCTCCAACAACATCTGTTTCCAAATCGCAATCACTTTTTTTGCATTCCCACACATTCAATGGCAGAGTTCTTTAGACGTTGGACCTGAAATCCAATGGGATCTCCCCACCCATGTTCTAACCTTTCTCGCAGCATATAGCCCACTTGTGCTTTTCCAGATCACTTTCCTTGCATTCCCACAGCTACGATGGCCAAGCGTTTTAAGCGTTGCAATTGAAATCCAATGTGGTCTCCCTGTGCTGTTTTTAACCCTGCTTACAGCGCTATGATAAAATAGTCCTTTAAATATTTGAACTATGTCCTCTGACTTGAAATTGTCCTTCTTTTATGGGCTCGTCCAATAATTGAAGTACTCAGAAAACAGCTTATTTTAGCTTGCTTGAAAATTATTTCAATTAGTCTATTGAATTTAGGTACTTTAGTCTGTTTTGGAGACAATTCAACAAGCTGCGATGGCCGAGAGGTTAAGGCGTTGGACTCGAAATCCAATGGGGTCTCCCCGCGCAGGTTCGAACCCTGCTCGCAGCGCTTTGACAAAGCTGTCTTTATTTGGAATATATTCTCAGTGGCTTGATATGGATAAATTCCTTAATGGATGGGCTCTTCCAGTGATTCAAGTGCTCAGAAAATGTCTTCCTTGACAACATATTCAAATAGGTTTTTCCATACAGATGCTCTTGTCTTTGTAGAAGAAAAATGGACAAGCTGAAATAGCCGACTGGTTAAGTCCTTGGACTTGAAATCACGATGTGGTCTCTCTGTGCATATTTCAATCTTTCTCTCAGTGGAAAGCTCTCTTTGCACATTGTTTTTTGACTTGAACATTAAACTGGACAACCTTCAAAGATTTGGATAACACCAAGGTAATTTGGCACAATAAGCTCAATATGGGGAGCCATCAAGTTTGCAATTTTGCTCCTACAACATCTGTTTCCAAATCGCAATCACTTTATTTGCATTCCCACACATTCAATGGCAGAGTTCTTTAGACATTGGACCTGAAATCCAATGGGATCTCCCCACCCATGTTCTAACCTTGCTCGCAGAGTATATCCCACTTGTGCTTTCTCCAGATCACTTTCCTTGCATTCCCACAGCTACGATGGCCAAGCGTTTTAAGCGTTGGAAATGAAATCCAATGTGGTCTCCCTGTGCTGTTTTTAACCCTGCTTACAGCGCTATGATAAAATAGTCCTTTAAATATTTGAACTATGTCCTCTGACTTGAAATTGTCCTTCTTTTATGGGCTCGTCCAATAATTGAAGTACTCAGAAAACAGCTTATTGTAGCTTGCTTGAAAAGTATTTCAATTAGTCTATTGAATTTAGGTACTTTAGTCTTTTTTGGAGATAATTCAACAAGCTGCGATGGCCGAGAGGTTAAGGCGTTGGACTCGAAATCCAATGGGGTCTCCCCGTGCAGGTTCGGACCCTGCTCGCAGCGCTTTGACAAAGCTGTCTTTATTTGGAATATATTCTCAGTGGCTTGATATGGATAAATTCCTTAATGGATGGGCTCTTCCAGTGATTCAAGTGCTCAGAAAATGTCTTCCTTGACAACATATTAAAATTGGTTTTTCCATACAGATGCTCTTGTCTTTGTAGAAGAAAAATGGACAAGCTGAAATAGCTGACTGGTTAAGTCCTTGGACTTGAAATCATAATGTGGTCTCCCTGTGCATATTTCAATCTTTCTCTCAGTGGAAAGCTCTCTTTGCACATTGTTTTTTGACTTGAACATTAAACTGGACAACCTTCAAAGATTTGGATAACACCAAGGTAATTTGGCACAATAAGCTCAATATGGGGAGCCATCAAGTTTGCAATTTTGCTCCTACAACATCTGTTTCCAAATCGCAATCACTTTATTTGCATTCCCACACATTCAATGGCAGAGTTCTTTAGACATTGGACCTGAAATCCAATGGGATCTCCCCACCCATGTTCTAACCTTGCTCGCAGAGTATATCCCACTTGTGCTTTCTCCAGATCACTTTCCTTGCATTCCCACAGCTACGATGGCCAAGCGTTTTAAGCGTTGGAATTGAAATCCAATGTGGTCTCCCTGTGCTGTTTTTAACCCTGCTTACAGCGCTATGATAAAATAGTCCTTTAAATATTTGAACTATGTCCTCTGACTTGAAATTGTCCTTCTTTTATGGGCTCGTCCAATAATTGAAGTACTCAGAAAACAGCTTATTTTAGCTTGCTTGAAAAGTATTTCAATTAGTCTATTGAATTTAGGTACTTTAGTCTTTTTTGGAGATAATTCAACAAGCTGCGATGGCCGAGAGGTTAAGGCGTTGGACTCGAAATCCAATGGGGTCTCCCCGCGCAGGTTCGAACCCTGCTCGCAGCGCTTTGACAAAGCTGTCTTTATTTGGAATATATTCTCAGTGGCTTGATATGGATAAATTCCTTAATGGATGGGCTCTTCCAGTGATTCAAGTGCTCAGAAAATGTCTTCCTTGACAACATATTAAAATTGGTTTTTCCATACAGATGCTCTTGTCTTTGTAGAAGAAAAATGGACAAGCTGAAATAGCCGACTGGTTAAGTCCTTGGACTTGAAATCATAATGTGGTCTCCCTGTGCATATTTCAATCTTTCTCTCAGTGGAAAGCCCACTTGTGCTGTCTTTGCACATTGTTTTTTGACTTGAACATTAAACTGGACAACCTTCAAAGATTTGGATAACACCAAGGTAATTTGGCACAATAAGCTCAATATGGGGAGCCATCAAGTTTGCAATTTTGCTCCAACAACATCTGTTTCCAAATCGCAATCACTTTATTTGCATTCCCACACATTCAATGGCAGAGTTCTTTAGACATTGGACCTGAAATCCAATGGGATCTCCCCACCCATGTTCTAACCTTGCTCGCAGAGTATATCCCACTTGTGCTTTCTCCAGATCACTTTCCTTGCATTCCCACAGCTACGATGGCCAAGCGTTTTAAGCGTTGGAATTGAAATCCAATGTGGTCTCCCTGTGCTGTTTTTAACCCTGCTTACAGCGCTATGATAAAATAGTCCTTTAAATATTTGAACTATGTCCTCTGACTTGAAATTGTCCTTCTTTTATGGGCTCGTCCAATAATTGAAGTACTCAGAAAACAGCTTATTTTAGCTTGCTTGAAAAGTATTTCAATTAGTCTATTGAATTTAGGTACTTTAGTCTTTTTTGGAGATAATTAAACAAGCTGCGATGGCCGAGAGGTTAAGGCGTTGGACTCGAAATCCCCGCGCAGGTTCGAACCCTGCTCGCAGCGCTTTGACAAAGCTGTCTTTATTTGGAATATATTCTCAGTGGCTTGATATAAATAAATTCCTTAATGGATGGGCTCTTCCAGTGATTCAAGTGCTCAGAAAATGTCTTCCTTGACAACATATTCAAATAGGTTTTTCCATACAGATGCTCTTGTCTTTGTAGAAGAAAAATGGACAAGCTGGAATAGCCGACTGGTTAAGTCCTTGGACTTGAAATCAAAACGTGGTCTCCCTGTGCATATTTCAAACTTTCTCACAGTGCAAAGCCCACTTGTGCTGTCTTTGCACATTGTTTTTTGACTTGAACATTAAACTGGACAACCTTCAAAGATTTGGATAACACCAAGGTAATTTGGCACAATAAGCTCAATATGGAGTGCCATCAAGTTTGCAATTTTGCTCCAACAACATCTGTTTCCAAATCGCAATCACTTTTTTTGCATTCCCACACATTCAATGGCAGAGTTCTTTAGACGTTGGACCTGAAATCCAATGGGATCTCCCCACCCATGTTCTAACCTTTCTCGCAGCGTATAGCCCACTTGTGCTTTTCCAGATCACTTTCCTTGCATTCCCACAGCTACGATGGCCAAGCGTTTTAAGCGTTGCAATTGAAATCCAATGTGGTCTCCCTGTGCTGTTTTTAACCCTGCTTACAGCGCTATGATAAAATAGTCCTTTAAATATTTGAACTATGTCCTCTGACTTGAAATTGTCCTTCCTTTATGGGCTCGTCCAATAATTGAAGTACTCAGAAAACAGCTTATTTTAGCTTGCTTGAAAAGTATTTCAATTAGTCTATTGAATTTAGGTACTTTAGTCTTTTTTGGAGATAATTCTACAAGCTGCGATGGCCGAGAGGTTAAGGCGTTGGACTCGAAATCCAATGGGGTCTCCCCGCGCAGGTTTGAACCCTGCTCGCAGTGCTTTTACAAAGCTGACTTTATTTGGAATATATTCTCAGTGGCTTGATGTGGATAAATTCCTTAATGCATGGGCTCTTCCAGTGATTCAAATGCTCAGAAAATGTCTTCCTTGACAACATATTCAAATAGGTTTTTCCATACAGATGCTCTTGTCTTTGTAGAAGAAAAATGGACAAGCTGGAATAGCCGACTGGTTAAGTCCTTGGACTTGAAATCACAACGTGGTCTCCCTGTGCATATTTCAAACTTTTTCACAGTGCAAAGCCCACTTGTGCTGTCTTTGCACATTGTTTTTTGACTTGAACATTAAACTGGACAACCTTCAAAGATTTGGATAACACCAAGGTAATTTGGCACAATAAGCTCAATATGGAGTGCCATCAAGTTTGCAATTTTGCTCCAACAACATCTGTTTCCAAATCGCAATCACTTTATTTGCATTCCCACACATTCAATGGCACAGTTCTTTAGACGTTGGACCTGAAATCCAATGGGATCTCCCCACCCATGTTCTAACCTTTCTCGCAACGTATAGCCCACTTGTGCTTTCTCCAGATCACTTTCCTTGCATTCCCACAGCTACGATGGCCAAGCGTTTTAAGCGTTGGAATTGAAATCCAATGTGGTCTCCCTGTGCTGTTTTTAACCCTGCTTACAGCGCTATGATAAAATAGTCCTTTAAATATTTGAACTATGTCCTCTGACTTGAAATTGTCCTTCTTTTATGGGCTCGTCCAATAATTGAAGTACTCAGAAAACAGCTTATTTTAGCTTGCTTGAAAAGTATTTCAATTAGTCTATTGAATTTAGGTACTTTAGTCTTTTTTGGAGATAATTCAACAAGCTGCGATGGCCGAGAGGTTAAGGCGTTGGACTCGAAATCCAATGGGGTCTCCCCGCGCAGGTTCGAACCCTGCTTGCTGCGCATTTACAAAGCTGTCTTTATTTGGAATATATTCTCAGTGGCTTGATATGGATAAATTCCTTAATGCATGGGCTCTTGCAGTGATTCAAGTGCTCAGAAAATGTCTTCCTTGACAACATATTCAAATAGGTTTTTCCATACAGATGCTCTTGTCTTTGTAGAAGAAAAATGGACAAGCTGGAATAGCCGACTGATTAAGTCCTTGGACTCGAAATCACGATGTGGTCTCCCTGTGCATATTTCAATCTTTCTCTCAGTGGAAAGCCCACGTGTGCTTTCTTTGCACATTGTTTTTTGACTTGAACATTAAACTGGACAACCTTCAAAGATTTGGATAACACCAAGGTAATTTGGCACAATAAGCTCAATATGGGGTGCCATCAAGTTTGCAATTTTGCTCCAACAACATCTGTTTCCAAATCGCAATCACTTTATTTGCATTCCCACACATTCAATGGCAGAGTTCTTTAGACGTTGGACCTGAAATCCAATGGGATTTCCCCACCCATGTTCTAACATTGCTCGCAGCGTATAGCCCACTTGTGCTTTCTCCAGTTCACTTTCCTTGCATTCCCACAGCTACGATGGCCAAGCATTTTAAGCGTTGCAATTGAAATCCAATGTTGTCTCCCTGTGATATTTTTAACCCTGCTTACAGCGCTATGATATAATAGTCTTTTAAATATTTGAACTATGTCCTCTGACTTGAAATTGTCCTTCTTTTATGGGCTCGTCCAATAATTGAAGTACTCAGAAAACAGCTTATTTTAGCTTGCTAAAAAAGTATTTCAATTAGTCTATTGAATTTAGGTACTTTAGTCTTTTTTGGAGATATTTCAACAAGCTGCGATGGCTGAGAGGTTAAGGCGTTGGACTTGAAATCCAATGGGGTCTCCCCGCGCAGGTTCGAACCCTGCTCGCAGCGCTTTGACAACGCTGTATTATTTTGGAGTATATTCGCAGTGGCTTGATATGGATGAATTCCTTAATGCATGGGCTCTTCCAGTGATTCAAGTGCTCAGAAAATGTCTTCCTTGACAACATATTCAAATAGGTTTTTCCTTACAGATGCTCTTGTCTTTGTAGAAGTAAAATGGACAAGCTGAAATAGCTGACTTGTTAAGTCCTTGGACTTGATATCACGATGTGGTCTCCCTGTGCATATTTCAATCTTTCTCTCAGTGGAAAGCCCACTTGTGCTTTCTATGCATATAGTTTTTTGACTTGAACATTAAACTGGACAACCTTCAAAGATTTGGATAACACCAAGGTAATTTGGCACAATAAGCTCAATATGGGGAGCCATCAAGTTTGCAATTTTGCTCCTACAACATCTGTTTCCAAATCGCAATCACTTTATTTGCATTCCCAAACATTCAATGGCAGAGTTCTTTAGACGTTGGACCTGAAATCCAGTGGGATCTCCCCACCCATGTTCTAACCTTTCTCGCAACATATAGCCCACTTGTGCTTTCTCCAGATCACTTTCCTTGCATTCCCACAGCTACGATGGCCAAGCGTTTTAAGCGTTGGAATTGAAATCCAATGTAGTCTCCCTGTGCTGTTTTTAACCCTGCTTACAGCGCTATGATAAAATAGTCCTTTAAATATTTGAACTATGTCCTCTGACTTGAAATTGTCCTTCTTTTATGGGCTCGTCCAATAATTGAAGTACTCAGAAAACAGCTTATTTTAGCTTGCTTGAAAAGTATTTCAATTAGTCTATTGAATTTAGGTACTTTAGTATCTTTTGGAGATATGTCAACAAGCTGCGATGGCCGAGAGGTTAAGGCGTTGGGCTTGAAATCCAATGGGTTCTCCCCGCGCAGGTTCGAACCCTGCTCCCAGCGCTTTGACAAATCTGTCTTTATTTGGAATATATTCTCAGTGGCTTGATATGGATGAATTCCTTAATGCATGGGCTCTTCCTGTGATTTAAGTGCTCAGAAAATATCTTCCTTGACAACATGTTCAAATAGGTTTTTCAATACAGACGCTCGTGTCTTTGTAGAAGAAAAATTGACAAGCTGAAATAGCCGACTGGTTAAGTCCTTGGACTTGAAATCACGATGTGGTCTCCCTGTGCATATTTCAATCTTTCTCTCAGTGGAAAGCCCACTTGTGCTTTCTTTGCACATTGTTTTTTGACTTGAACATTAAACTGGACAACCTTCAAAGATTTGGATAACACCAAGGTAATTTGGCACAATAAGCTCAATATTGGGAGCCATCAAGTTTGCAATTTTGCTCCTACAACATCTGTTTCCAAATCGCAATCACTTTATTTGCATTCCCAAACATTCAATGGCAGAGTTCTTTAGACATTGGACCTGAAATCCAATGGGATCTCCCCACCCATGTTCTAACCTTTCTCACAACGTATAGCCCACTTGTGCTTTCTCCAGATCACTTTCCTTGCATTCCCACTGCTATGATGGCCAAGCGTTTTAAGCGTTGGAATTGAAATCCAATGTGGTCTCCCTGTGCTGTTTTTAACCCTGCTTACAGCGCTATGATATAATAGTCCTTTAAATATTTGAACTATGTCCTCTGACTTGAAATTGTCCTTCTTTTATGGGCTCGTCCAATAATTGAAGTACTCAGAAAACAGCTTATTTTAGCTTGCTTGAAAAGTATTTCAATTAGTCTATTGAATTTAGGTACTTTAGTCTTTTTTGGAGTTAATTCAACAAGCTGCGATGGCCGAGAGGTTAAGGCGTTGGACTCGAAGTCTAATGGGGTCTCCCCGCGCAGGTTAGAACCCTGCTCGCAGCGCTTTGACAAAGCTGTCTTTATTTGGAATATATTCTCAGTGGCTTGATATGGATAAATTCCTTAATGCATGGGCTCTTCCAGTGATTGAAGTGCTCAGAACATGTCTTCCTTGACAACATACTCAATTAGGTTTTTCCATACAGACGCTCTTTTCTTTGTAGAAGAAAAATGGACAAGCTGAAATAGCCGACTGGTTAAGTCCTTGGACTTGAAATCACGATGTGGTCTCCCTGTGCATATTTCAATCTTTCTCTCAGTGGAAAGCCCACTTGTGCTTTCTTTGCACATAGTTTTTTGACTTGAACATTAAACTGGACAACCTTCAAATATTTGGATAACACCAAGGTAATTTGGCACAATAAGCTCAATATAGGGAGCCATCAGGTTTGCAATTTTGCTCCTACAACATCTGTTTCCAAATCGCAATCACTTTATTTGCATTCCCAAACATTCAATGGCAGAGTTCTTTAGACGTTGGACCTGAAATCCAATGGGATCTCCCCACCCATGTTCTAACCTTTCTCGCAACGTATAGCCCACTTGTGCTTTCTCCAGATCACTTTCCTTGCATTCCCACTGCTACGATGGCCAAGCGTTTTAAGCGTTGGAATTGAAATCCAATGTGGTCTCCCTGTGCTGTTTTTAACCCTGCTTACAGCGCTATGATAAAATAGTCCTTAAAATATTTGAACTATGTCCTCTGACTTGAAATTGTCCTTCTTTTATGGGCTCGTCCAATAATTGAAGTACTCATGAAAACAGCTTATTTTACATTGCTTGAAAAGTATTTCAATTAGTCTATTGAATTTAGGTACTTTAGTCTTTTTTGGAGATAATTCAACAAGCTGCGATGGCCGAGAGGTTAAGGCGTTGGACTCGAAATCCGATGGGGTCTCCCCGCGCAGGTTAGAACCCTGCTCGCAGCACGTTGACAAAGCTGTCTTTATTTGGAATATATTCTCAGTGGCTTGATATGGATAAATGTCTTAATGCATGGGCTCTTCCAGTGATTGAAGTGCTCATAACATGTCTTCCTTGACAACATATTCAATTAGGTTTTTCCATACAGATGCTCTTGTCTTTGTAGAAGAAAAATGGACAAGCTGAAATAGCCGACTGGTTAAGTCCTTGGACTTGAAATCACGATGTGGTCTCCCTGTGCATATTTCAATCTTTCTCTCAGTGGAAAGCCCACTTGTGCTTTCTATGCACATAGTTTTTTGACTTGAACATTAAACTGGACAACCTTCAAAGATTTGGATAACACCAAGGTAATTTGGCACAATAAGCTCAATATGGGGAGCCATCAAGTTTGCAATTTTGCTCCTACAACATCTGTTTCCAAATCGCAATCACTTTATTTGCATTCCCACACATTCAATGGCAGAGTTCTTTAGACGTTGGACCTGAAATCCAAAAGGATCTCCCCACCCATGTTCTAACCTTTCTCAAAACATATAGCCCACTTGTGCTTTCTCCAGATCACTTTCCTTGCATTCCCACAGCTACGATGGCCAAGCGTTTTAAGCGTTGGAATTGAAATCCAATGTAGTCTCCCTGTGCTGTTTTTAACCCTGCTTACAGCGCTATGATAAAATAGTCCTTTAAATATTTGAACTATGTCCTCTGACTTGAAATTGTCCTTCTTTTATGGGCTCGTCCAATAATTGAAGTACTCAGAAAAGAGCTTATTTTAGCTTGCTTGAAAAGTATTTCAATTAGTCTATTGAATTTAGGTACTTTAGTATTTTTTGGAGATATGTCAACAAGCTGTGATGGCTGAGAGGTTAAGATGTTGGGCTTGAAATCCAATGGGTTCTCCCCGCGCAGGTTCGAACCCTGCTCCCAGCGCTTTGACAAATCTGTCTTTATTTGGAATATATTCTCAGTGGCTTGATATGGATGAATTCCTTAATGCATGGGCTCTTCCAGTGATTTAAGTGCTCAGAAAATATCTTCCTTGACAACATGTTCAAATAGGTTTTTCCATACAGACGCTCTTGTCTTTGTAGAAGAAAAATGGACAAGCTGAAATAGCCGACTGGTTAAGTCCTTGGACTTGAAATTACGATGTGGTCTCCCTGTGCATATTTCAATCTTTCTCTCAGTGGAAAGCCCACTTGTGCTTTCTTTGCACATTGTTTTTTGACTTGAACATTAAACTGGACAACCTTCAAAGATTTGGATAACACCAAGGTAATTTGGCACAATAAGCTCAATATGTGGTGCCATCAAGTTTGCAATTTTGCTCCAACAACATCTGTTTCCAAATCGCAATCACTTTATTTGCATTCCCACACATTCAATGGCAGAGTTCTTTAGACGTTGGACCTGAAATCCAATGGGATCTCCCCACCCATGTTCTAACCTTTCTCGCAGCGTATAGCCCACTTGTGCTTTCCCCAGATCACTTTCCTTGCATTCCCACAGCTACGATGGCCAAGCGTTTTAAGCGTTGGAATTGAAATCCAATGTGGTCTCCCTGTGCTGTTTTTAACCCTGCTTACAGCGCTATGATATAATAGTCCTTTAAATATTTGAACTATGTCCTCTGACTTGAAATTGTCCTTCTTTTATGGGCTCGTCCAATAATTGAAGTACTCAGAAAACAGCCTATTTTAGCTTGCTTGAAAAGTATTTCAATTAGTCTATTGAATTTAGGTACTTTAGTCTTTTTTGGAGATAATTCAACAAGCTGCGATGGCCAAGAGGTTAAGGCGTTGGACTCGAAATCCGATGGGGTCTCCCCGCGCAGGTTAGAACCCTGCTCGCAGCGCTTTGACAAAGCTGTCTTTATTTGGAACATATTCTCAGTGGCTTGATATGGATACATTCCTTAATGCATGGGCTCTTCCAGTGATTCAAGTGCTCAAAAAATGTCTTCCTTGACAACATATTCAAATAGGTTTTTCCATACAGATGCTCTTGTCTTTGTAGAAGAAAAATGGACAAGCTGAAATAGCCGACTGGTTAAGTCCTTGGACTTGAAATCACGATGTGGTCTCCCTGTGCATATTTCAATCTTTCTCTCAGTGGAAAGCCCACTTGTGCTTTCTTTGCACATAGTTTTTTGACTTGAACATTAAACTGGACAACCTTCAAATATTTGGATAACACCAAGGTAATTTGGCACAATAAGCTCAATATGGGGAGCCATCAGGTTTGCAATTTTGCTCCTACAACATCTGTTTCCAAATCGCAATCACTTTATTTGCATTCCCAAACATTCAATGGCAGAGTTCTTTAGACGTTGGACCTGAAATCCAATGGGATCTCCCCACCCATGTTCTAACCTTTCTCGCAACGTATAGCCCACTTGTGCTTTCTCCAGATCACTTTCCTTGCATTCCCACTGCTACGATGGCCAAGCGTTTTAAGCGTTGGAATTGAAATCCAATGTGGTCTCCCTGTGCTGTTTTTAACCCTGCTTACAGCGCTATGATAAAATAGTCCTTAAAATATTTGAACTATGTCCTCTGACTTGAAATTGTCCTTCTTTTATGGGCTCGTCCAATAATTGAAGTACTCAGAAAACAGCTTATTTTAGCTTGCTTGAAAAGTATTTCAATTAGTCTATTGAATTTAGGTACTTTAGTATTTTTTGGAGATATGTCAACAAGCTGCGATGGCCGAGAGGTTAAGGCGTTGGGCTCGAAATCCAATGGGTTCTCCCCGCGCAGGTTCGAACCCTGCTCCCAGCGCTTTGACAAATCTGTCTTTATTTGGAATATATTCTCAGTGGCTTGATATGGATAAATTCCTTAATGCATGGGCTCTTCCAGTGATTTAAGTGCTCAGAAAATATCTTCCTTGACAACATGTTCAAATAGGTTTTTCCATACAGACGCTCTTGTCTTTGTAGAAGAAAAATGGACAAGCTGAAATAGCCGACTGGTTAAGTCCTTGGACTTGAAATCACGATGTGGTCTCCCTGTGCATATTTCAATCTTTCTCTTAGTGGAAAGCCCACTTGTGCTTTCTTTGCACATTGTTTTTTGACTTGAACATTAAACTGGACAACCTTCAAAGATTTGGATAACACCAAGGTAATTTGGCACAATAAGCTCAATATGGGGAGCCATCAAGTTTGCAATTTTGCTCCTACAACATCTGTTTCCAAATCGCAATCACTTTATTTGCATTCCCAAACATTCAATGGCAGAGTTCTTTAGACATTGGACCTGAAATCCAATGGGATCTCCCCACCCATGTTCTAACCTTTCTCACAACGTATAGCCCACTTGTGCTTTCTCCAGATCACTTTCCTTGCATTCCCACTGCTACGATGGCCAAGCGTTTTAAGCGTTGGAATTGAAATCCAATGTGGTCTCCCTGTGCTGTTTTTAACCCTGCTTACAGCGCTATGATAAAATAGTCCTTTAAATATTTGAACTATGTCCTCTGACTTGAAATTGTCCTTCTTTTATGGGCTCGTCCAATAATTGAAGTACTCAGAAAACAGCTTTTTTTTTAGCTTGCTTGAAAAGTATTTCAATTAGTCTATTGAATTTAGGTACTTTAGTCTTTTTTGGAGATAATTCAACAAGCTGCGATGGCTGAGAGGTTAAGGCGTTGGACTCGAAATCCAATGGGGTCTCCCCGCGCAGGTTCGAACCCTGCTCGCAGCGCTTTGACAAAGCTGTTTTTATTTGGAATATATTCTCAGTGGCTTGATATGGATAAATTTCTTAATGCATGGGCTCTTCCAGTGATTCAAGTGCTCAGAACATGTCTTCCTTGACAACATATTCAATTAGGTTTTTCCATACAGATGCTCTTGTCTTTGTAGAAGAAAAATGGACAAGCTGAAATAGCCGACTGGTTAAGTCCTTGGACTTGAAATCACGATGTGGTCTCCCTGTGCATATTTCAATCTTTCTCTCAGTGGAAAGCTTTCTTTGCACATTGTTTTTTGACTTGAACATTAAACTGGACAACCTTCAAAGATTTGGATAACACCAAGGTAATTTGGCACAATAAGCTCAATTTGGGGAGCCATCAAGTTTGCAATTTTGCTCCTACAACATCTGTTTCCAAATCGCAATCACTTTATTTGCATTCCCAAACATTCAATGGCAGAGTTCTTTAGACGTTGGACCTGAAATCCAATGGGATATCCCCACCCATGTTCTAACCTTTCTCGCAACGTATAGCCCACTTGTGCTTTCTCCAGATCACTTTCCTTGCATTCCCACAGCTACGATGGCCAAGCGTTTTAAGCGTTGGAATTGAAATCCAATGTGGTCTCCCTGTGCTGTTTTTAACCCTGCTTACAGCGCTATGATAAAATAGTCCTTAAAATATTTGAACTATGTCCTCTGACTTGAAATTGTCCTTCTTTTATGGGCTCGTCCAATAATTGAAGTACTCAGAAAACAGCTTATTTTAGCTTGCTTGAAAAGTATTTCAATTAGTCTATTGAATTTAGGTACTTTAGTCTTTTTTGGAGATAATTCAACAAGCTGCGATGGCCGAGAGGTTAAGGCGTTGGACTCGAAATCCAATGGGGTCTCCCCGCGCAGGTTCGAACCCTGCTCGCAGCGCTTTGACAAATCTGTCTTTATTTGGAATATATTCTCAGTGGCTTGATATGGATAAATTCCTTAATGCATGGGCTCTTCCAGTGATTCAAGTGCTCAGAAAATGTCTTCATTGACAACATATTCAAATAGGTTTTTCCATACAGATGCTCTTGTCTTTGTAGAAGAAAAATGGACAAGCTGAAATAGCCGACTGGTTAAGTCCTTGGACTTGAAATCACGATGTGGTCTCCCTGTGCATATTTCAATCTTTCTCTCAGTGTAAAGCCCACTTGTGCTTTCTTTGCACATTGTTTTTTGACTTGAACATTAAACTGGACAACCTTCAAAGATTTGGATAACACCAAGGTAATTTGGCACAATAAGCTCAATATGGGGAGCCATCAAGTTTGCAATTTTGCTCCTACAACATCTGTTTCCAAATCGCAATCACTTTATTTGCATTCCCAAACATTCAATGGCAGAGTTCTTTAGACGTTGGACCTGAAATCCAATGGGATCTCCCCACCCATGTTCTAACCTTTCTCGCAACGTATAGCCCACTTGTGCTTTCTCCAGATCACTTTCCTTGCATTCCCACAGCTACGATGGCCAAGCGTTTTAAGCGTTGGAATTGAAATCCAATGTGGTCTCCCTGTGCTGTTTTTAACCCTGCTTACAGCGCTATGATAAAATAGTCCTTTAAATATTTGAACTATGTCCTCTGACTTTAAATTGTCCTTCTTTTATGGGCTCGTCCAATAATTGAAGTACTCAGAAAACAGCTTATTTTAGCTTGCTTGAAAAGTATTTCAATTAGTCTATTGAATTTAGGTACTTTAGTCTTTTTTGGAGATAATTCAACAAACTGCGATGGCCGAGAGGTTAAGGCGTTGGACTCGAAATCCAATGGGGTCTCCCCGCGCAGGTTCGAACCCTGCTCGCAGCGCTTTGACAAAGCTTTCTTTATTTGGAATATATTCTCAGTGGCTTGATATGGATAAATTCCTTAATGAATGGGCTCTTCCAGTGATTCAAGTGCTCAGAAAATGTCTTCCTTGACAACATATTCAAATAGGTTTTTCCATACAGATGCTCTTGTCTTTGTAGAAGAAAAATGGACAAGCTGAAATAGCCGACTGGTTAAGTCCTTGGACTTGAAATCACAACGTGGTCTCCCTGTGCATATTTCAATCTTTCTCTCAGTGGAAAGCCCACTTGTGCTTTCTTTGCACATTGGTTTTTTGACTTGAACATTAAACTGGACAACCTTCAAAGATTTGGATAACACCAAGGTAATTTGGCACAATAAGCTCAATATGGGGAGCCATCAAGTTTGCAATTTTGCTCCTACAACATCTGTTTCCAAATCGCAATCACTTTATTTGCATTCCCAAACATTCAATGGCAGAGTTCTTTAGAAGTTGGACCTGAAATCCAATGGGATCTCCCCACCCATGTTCTAACCTTTCTCGCAACGTATAGCCCACTTGTGCTTTCTCCAGATCACTTTCCTTGCATTCCCACAGCTACGATGGCCAAGCGTTTTAAGCGTTGGAATTGAAATCCAATGTAGTCTCCCTGTGCTGTTTTTAACCCTGCTTACAGCGCTATGATAAAATAGTCCTTTAAATATTTGAACTATGTCCTCTGACTTGAAATTGTCCTTCTTTTATGGGCTCGTCCAATAATTGAAGTACTCAGAAAACAGCTTATTTTAGCTTGCTTGAAAAGTATTTCAATTAGTCTATTGAAATTAGGTACTTTAGTCTTTTTTGGAGATAATTCAACAAGCTGCGATGGCCGAGAGGTTAAGGCGTTGTACTCGAAATCCAATGGGGTCTCCCCGCGCAGGTTCGAACCCTGCTCTCAGCGCTTTGACAAAGCTGTTTTTATTTGGAATATATTCTCAGTGGCTTGATATGGATAAATGTCTTAATGCATGGGCTCTTCCAGTGATTTAAGTGCTCAGAAAATGTCTTCCTTGACAACATGTTCAAATAGGTTTTTCCATACAGACGCTCTTGTCTTTGTAGAAGAAAAATGGACAAGCTGAAATAGCCGGCTGGTTAAGTCCTTGGACTTGAAATCACGATGTGGTCTCCCTGTGCATATTTCAATCTTTCTCTCAGTGGAAAGCCCACTTGTGCTTTCTTTGCACATTGTTTTTTGACTTGAACATTAAACTGGACAACCTTCAAAGATTTGGATAACACCAAGGTAATTTGGCACAATAAGCTCAATATGGGGAGCCATCAAGTTTGCAATTTTGCTCCTACAACATCTGTTTTCAAATCGCAATCACTTTATTTGCATTCCCAAACATTCAATGGCAGAGTTCTTTAGACATTGGACCTGAAATCCAATGGGATCTCCCCACCCATGTTCTAACCTTTCTCGCAACGTATAGCCCACTTGTGCTTTCTCCAGATCACTTTCCTTTCATTCCCACTGCTACGATGGCCAAGCGTTTTAAGCGTTGGAATTGAAATCCAATGTGGTCTCCCTGTGCTGTTTTTAACCCTGCTTACAGCGCTATGATAAAATAGTCCTTTAAATATTTGAACTATGTCCTCTGACTTGAAATTGTCCTTCTTTTATGGGCTCGTCCAATAATTGAAGTACTCAGAAAACAGCTTATTTTAGCTTGCTTGAAAAGTATTTCAATTAGTCTATTGAATTTAGGTACTTTAGTCTTTTTTGGAGATAATTCAAAAAGCTGAGATGGACGAGAGGTTAAGGCGTTGGACTCTAAATCCAATGGGGTCTCCCCGCGCAGGTTCGAACCCTGCTCGCAGCGCTTTGACAAAGCTGTTTTTATTTGGAATATATTCTCAGTGGCTTGATATGGATAAATTCCTTAATGAATGGGCTCTTCCAGTGATTCAAGTGCTCAGAAAATGTCTTCCTTGACAACATATTCAAATAGGTTTTTCCATACAGATGCTCTTGTCTTTGTAGAAGAAAAATGGACAAGCTGAAATAGCCGACTGGTTAAGTCCTTGGACTTGAAATAACAACGTGGTCTCCCTGTGCATATTTCAATCTTTCTCTCAGTGGAAAGCCCACTTGTGCTTTCTTTGCACATTGTTTTTTGACTTGAACATTAAACTGGACAACCTTCAAAGATTTGGATAACACCAAGGTAATTTGGCACAATAAGCTCAATATGGGGAGCCATCAAGTTTGCAATTTTGCTCCTACAACATCTGTTTCCAAATCGCAATCACTTTATTTGCATTCCCAAACATTCAATGGCAGAGTTCTTTAGAAGTTGGACCTGAAATCCAATGGGATCTCCCCACCCATGTTCTAACCTTTCTCGCAACGTATAGCCCACTTGTGCTTTCTCCAGATCACTTTCCTTGCATTCCCACAGCTACGATGGCCAAGCGTTTTAAGCGTTGGAATTGAAATCCAATGTAGTCTCCCTGTGCTGTTTTTAACCCTGCTTACAGCGCTATGATAAAATAGTCCTTTAAATATTTGAACTATGTCCTCTGACTTGAAATTGTCCTTCTTTTATGGGCTCGTCCAATAATTGAAGTACTCAGAAAACAGCTTATTTTAGCTTGCTTGAAAAGTATTTCAATTAGTCTATTGAAATTAGGTACTTTAGTCTTTTTTGGAGATAATTCAACAAGCTGCGATGGCCGAGAGGTTAAGGCGTTGTACTCGAAATCCAATGGGGTCTCCCCGCGCAGGTTCGAACCCTGCTCTCAGCGCTTTGACAAAGCTGTTTTTATTTGGAATATATTCTCAGTGGCTTGATATGGATAAATGTCTTAATGCATGGGCTCTTCCAGTGATTTAAGTGCTCAGATAATGTCTTCCTTGACAACATGTTCAAATAGGTTTTTCCATACAGACGCTCTTGTCTTTGTAGAAGAAAAATGGACAAGCTGAAATAGCCGACTGGTGAAGTCCTTGGACTTGAAATCACGATGTGGTCTCCCTGTGCATATTTCAATCTTTCTCTCAGTGTAAAGCCCACTTGTGCTTTCTTTGCACATTGTTTTTTGACTTTAACATTAAACTGGACAACCTTCAAAGATTTGGATAACACCAAGGTAATTTGGCACAATAAGCTCAATATGGGGAGCCATCAAGTTTGCAATTTTGCTCCAACAACATCTGTTTCCAAATCGCAATCACTTTATTTGCATTCCCAAACATTCAATGGCAGAGTTCTTTAGACGTTGGACCTGAAATCCAATGGGATCTCCCCACCCATGTTCTAACCTTTCTCGCAACGTATAGCCCACTTGTGCTTTCTCCAGATCACTTTCCTTGCATTCCCACAGCTACGATGGCCAAGCGTTTTAAGCGTTGGAATTGAAATCCAATGTGGTCTCCCTGTGCTGTTTTTAACCCTGCTTACAGCGCTATGATAAAATAGTCCTTTAAATATTTGAACTATGTCCTCTGACTTGAAATTGTCCTTCTTTTATGGGCTCGTCCAATAATTGAAGTACTCAGAAAACAGCTTATTTTAGCTTGCTTGAAAAGTATTTCAATTAGTCTATTGAATTTAGGTACTTTAGTCTTTTTTGGAGATAATTCAAAAAGCTGAGATGGCCGAGAGGTTAAGGCGTTGGACTCTAAATCCGATGGGGTCTCCCCGCGCAGGTTCGAACCCTGCTCGCAGCGCTTTGACAAAGCTCTTTTTATTTGGAATATATTCTCAGTGGCTTGATATGGATAAATTTCTTAATGCATGGGCTCTTCCAGTGATTCAAGTGCTCAGAACATGTCTTCCTTGACAACATATTCAATTAGGTTTTTCCATACAGATGCTCTTGTCTTTGTAGAAGAAAAACGGACAAGCTGAAATAGCCGACTGGTTAAGTCCTTGGACTTGAAATCACGATGTGGTCTCCCTGTGCATATTTCAATCTTTCTCTCAGTGGAAAGCCCACTTGTGCTTTCTTTGCACATTGTTTTTTGACTTGAACATTAAACTGGACAACCTTTAAAGATTTGGATAACACCAAGGTAATTTGGCACAATAAGCTCAATTTGGGGAGCCATCAAGTTTGCAATTTTGCTCCTACAACATCTGTTTCCAGATCGCAATCACTTTATTTGCATTCCCAAACATTCAATGGCAGAGTTCTTTAGACGTTGGACCTGAAATCCAATGGGATCTCCCCACCCATGTTCTAACCTTTCTCGCAACGTATAGCCCACTTGTGCTTTTTCCAGATCACTTTCCTTGCATTCCCACAGCTACGATGGCCAAGCGTTTTAAGCGTTGGAATTGAAATCCAATGTGGTCTCCCTGTGCTGTTTTTAACCCTGCTTACAGCGCTATGATAAAATAGTCCTTAAAATATTTGAACTATGTCCTCTGACTTGAAATTGTCCTTCTTTTATGGGCTCGTCCAATAATTGAAGTACTCAGAAAACAGCTTATTTTAGCTTGCTTGAAAAGTATTTCAATTAGTCTATTGAATTTAGGTACTTTAGTCTTTTTTGGAGATAATTCAACAAGCTGCGATGGCCGAGAGGTTAAGGCGTTGGACTCGAAATCCAATGGGGTCTCCCCGCGCAGGTTCGAACCCTGCTCGCAGCGCTTTGACAAATCTGTCTTTATTTGGAATATATTCTCAGTGGCTTGATATGGATAAATTCCTTAATGCATGGGCTCTTCCAGTGATTCAAGTGCTCAGAAAATGTCTTCATTGACAACATATTCAAATAGGTTTTTCCATACAGATGCTCTTGTCTTTGTAGAAGAAAAATGGACAAGCTGAAATAGCCGACTGGTTAAGTCCTTGGACTTGAAATCACGATGTGGTCTCCCTGTGCATATTTCAATCTTTCTCTCAGTGTAAAGCCCACTTGTGCTTTCTTTGCACATTGTTTTTTGACTTGAACATTAAACTGGACAACCTTCAAAGATTTGGATAACACCAAGGTAATTTGGCACAATAAGCTCAATATGGGGAGCCATCAAGTTTGCAATTTTGCTCCTACAACATCTGTTTCCAAATCGCAATCACTTTATTTGCATTCCCAAACATTCAATGGCAGAGTTCTTTAGACGTTGGACCTGAAATCCAATGGGATCTCCCCACCCATGTTCTAACCTTTCTCGCAACGTATAGCCCACTTGTGCTTTCTCCAGATCACTTTCCTTTTATTCCCACAGCTACGATGGCCAAGCGTTTTAAGCGTTGGAATTGAAATCCAATGTGGTCTCCCTGTGCTGTTTTTAACCCTGCTTACAGCGCTATGATAAAATAGTCCTTTAAATATTTGAACTATGTCCTCTGACTTTAAATTGTTCTTCTTTTATGGGCTCGTCCAATAATTGAAGTACTCAGAAAACAGCTTATTTTAGCTTGCTTGAAAAGTATTTCAATTAGTCTATTGAATTTAGGTACTTTAGTCTTTTTTGGAGATAATTCAACAAGCTGCGATGGCCGAGAGGTTAAGGCGTTGGACTCGAAATCCAATGGGGTCTCCCCGCGCAGGTTCGAACCCTGCTCGCAGCGCTTTGACAAAGCTTTCTTTATTTGGAATATATTCTCAGTGGCTTGATATGGATAAATTCCTTAATGAATGGGCTCTTCCAGTGATTCAAGTGCTCAGAAAATGTCTTCCTTGACAACATATTCAAATAGGTTTTTCCATACAGATGCTCTTGTCTTTGTAGAAGAAAAATGGACAAGCTGAAATAGCCGACTGGTTAAGTCCTTGGACTTGAAATCACAACGTGGTCTCCCTGTGCATATTTCAATCTTTCTCTCAGTGGAAAGCCCACTTGTGCTTTCTTTGCACATTGTTTTTTGACTTGAACATTAAACTGGACAACCTTCAAAGATTTGGATAACACCAAGGTAATTTGGCACAATAAGCTCAATATGGGGAGCCATCAAGTTTGCAATTTTGCTCCTACAACATCTGTTTCCAAATCGCAATCACTTTATTTGCATTCCCAAACATTCAATGGCAGAGTTCTGTAGACGTTGGACCTGAAATCCAATGGGATCTCCCCACCCATGTTCTAACCTTTCTCGCAACGTATAGCCCACTTGTGCTTTCTCCAGATCACTTTCCTTGCATTCCCACAGCTACGATGGCCAAGCGTTTTAAGCGTTGGAATTGAAATCCAATGTAGTCTCCCTGTGCTGTTTTTAACCCTGCTTACAGCGCTATGATAAAATAGTCCTTTAAATATTTGAACTATGTCCTCTGACTTGAAATTGTCCTTCTTTTATGGGCTCGTCCAATAATTGAAGTACTCAGAAAACATCTTATTTTAGCTTGCTTGAAAAGTATTTCAATTAGTCTATTGAAATTAGGTACTTTAGTCTTTTTTGGAGATAATTCAACAAGCTGCGATGGCCGAGAGGTTAAGGCGTTGGACTCTAAATCCAATGGGGTCTCCCCGCGCAGGTTCGAACCCTGCTCTCAGCGCTTTGAAAAAGCTGTTTTTATTTGGAATATATTCTCAGTGGCTTGATATGGATAAATGTCTTAATGCATGGGCTCTTCCAGTGATTTAAGTGCTCAGAAAATGTCTTCCTTGACAACATGTTCAAATAGGTTTTTCCATACAGACGCTCTTGTCTTTGTAGAAGAAAAATGGACAAGCTGGAATAGCCGACTGGTTACGTCCTTGGACTTGAAATCACAACGTGGTCTCCCTGTGCATATTTCAATCTTTCTCTCAGTGCAAAGCCCACTTGTGCTGTCTTTGCACATTGTTTTTTGACTTGAACATTAAACTGGACAACCTTCAAAGATTTGGATAACACCAAGGTAATTTGGCACAATAAGCACAATATGGGGTGCCATTAAGTTTGCAATTTTGCTCCAACAACATCTGTTTCCTAATCGCAATCACTTTATTTGCATTCCCACACATTCAATGGCAGAGTTCTTTAGACGTTGGACCTGAAATCCAATGGGATCTCCCACCCATGTTCTAACCTTTCTCGCAACGTATAGCCCACTTGTGCTTTCTCCAGATCACTTTCCTTGCATTCCCACAGCTACGATGGCCAAGCGTTTTAAGCGTTGGAATTGAAATCCAATGTGGTCTCCCTGTGCTGTTTTTAACCCTGCTTACAGCGCTATGATAAAATAGTCCTTTAAATATTTGAACTATGTCCTCTGCTTTGAAATTGTCCTTCTTTTATGGGCTCGTCCAATAATTGAAGTACTCAGAAAACAGCTTATTTTAGCTTGCTTGAAAAGTATTTCAATTAGTCTATTGAATTTAGGTACTTTAGTCTTTTTTGGAGATAATTCAACAAGCTGCGATGGCCGAGAGGTTAAGGCGTTGGACTCGAAATCCAATGGGGTCTCCCCGCCCATGTTCGAACCCTGCTCGTAGCGCTTTGACAAAGCTGTCTTTATTTGGAATAATTACCTTGGTGTTACCTTGGTGTTATCCAAATCTTTGAAGTGGCTTGATATGGATACATTCCTTAATGCATGGGCTCTTCCAGTGATTCAAATGCTCAAAAAATGTATTCCTTGACAACATATTCAAATAGGTTTTTCCATACAGATGCTCTTGTCTTTGTAGAAGAAAAATGGACAAGCTTGAATAGCCGACTGGTTACGTCCTTGGACTTGAAATCACAACGTGGTCTCCCTGTGCATATTTCAATCTTTCTCTCAGTGCAAAGCCCACTTGTGCTGTCTTTGCACATTGTTTTTTGACTTGAACATTAAACTGGACAACCTTCAAAGATTTGGATAACACCAAGGTAATTTGGCACAATAAGCACAATATGGGGTGCCATTAAGTTTGCAATTTTGCTCCAACAACATCTGTTTCCAAATCGCAATCACTTTATTTGCATTCCCACACATTCAATGGCAGAGTTCTTTAGATGTTGGACCTGAAATCCAATGGGATCTCCCACCCATGTTCTAACCTTTCTCGCAACGTATAGCCCACTTGTGCTTTCTCCAGATCACTTTCCTTGCATTCCCACAGCTACGATGGCCAAGCGTTTTAAGCGTTGGAATTGAAATCCAATGTGGTCTCCCTGTGCTGTTTTTAACCCTGCTTACAGCGCTATGATAAAATAGTCCTTTAAATATTTGAACTATGTCCTCTGACTTGAAATTGTCCTTCTTTTATGGGCTCGTCCAATAATTGAAGTACTCAGAAAACAGCTTATTTTAGCTTGCTTGAAAAGTATTTCAATTAGTCTATTGAATTTAGGTACTTTAGTCTTTTTTGGAGATAAGCCATCAAGCTGCGATGGCCGAGAGGTTAAGGTGTTGGACTTGAAATCCAATGTGGTCTCCCCACGCAGGTTCGAACCCTGCTCGCAGCGCTTTGGCAAAGCTGTCTTTATTTGGAATATATTCTCAGTGGCTTGATATGGATACATTCCTTAATGCATGGGCTCTTCCAGTGATTCAAGTGCTCAAAAAATGTCTTCCTTGACAACATATTCAAATTTGTTTTTCCATACAGATGCTCTTGTCTTTGTAGAAGAAAAATGGACAAGCTGGAATAGCCGACTGGTTAAGTCCTTGGACTTGAAATCACAACATGGTCTCCCTGTGCATATTTCAATCTTTCTCTCAGTGCAAAGCCCACTTGTGCTGTCTTTGCACATTGTTTTTTGAATTGAACATTAAACTGGACAACCTTCAAAGATTTGGATAACACCAAGGTAATTTGGCACAATAAGCTCAATATGGGGTGCCATCAAGTTTGCAATTTTGCTCCAACAACATCTGTTTCCAAATCGCAATCACTTTATTTGCATTCCCACACATTCAATGGCAGAGTTCTTTATACGTTGGACCTAAAATCCAATGGGATCTCCCCACCCATGTTCTAACCTTTCTCGCAGCGTATGCCCACTTGTCCTTTCTCCAGATCACTTTCCTTGCATTCCCACAGCTACGATGGCCAAGCGTTTTAAGCGTTGGAATTGAAATCCAATGTGGTCTCCCTGTGCTGTTTTTAACCCTACTTACAGCGCTATGATAAAATAGTCCTTTAAATATTTGAACTATGTCCTCTGACTTGAAATTGTCCTTCTTTTATGGGCTCGTCCAATAATTGAAGTACTCAGAAAACAGCTTATTTTAGCTTGCTTGAAAAGTATTTCAATTAGTCTATTGAATTTAGGTACTTTAGTCTTTTTTGGAGATAATTCAAAATGTTGCGATGGCCGAGAGGTTAAGGCGTTGGACTCGAAATCCAATGGGGTCTCCCCGCGCAGGTTCGAACCCTGCTCTCAGCGCTTTGAAAAAGCTGTTTTTATTTGGAATATATTCTCAGTGGCTTGATATGGATAAATGTCTTAATGCATGGGCTCTTCCAGTGATTTAAGTGCTCAGAAAATGTCTTCCTTGACAACATGTTCAAATAGGTTTTTCCATACAGACGCTCTTGTCTTTGTAGAAGAAAAATGGACAAGCTGGAATAGCCGACTGGTTACGTCCTTGGACTTGAAATCACAACGTGGTCTCCCTGTGCATATTTCAATCTTTCTCTCAGTGCAAAGCCCACTTGTGCTGTCTTTGCACATTGTTTTTTGACTTGAACATTAAACTGGACAACCTTCAAAGATTTGGATAACACCAAGGTAATTTGGCACAATAAGCACAATATGGGGTGCCATTAAGTTTGCAATTTTGCTCCAACAACATCTGTTTCCTAATCGCAATCACTTTATTTGCATTCCCACACATTCAATGGCAGAGTTCTTTAGACGTTGGACCTGAAATCCAATGGGATCTCCCACCCATGTTCTAACCTTTCTCGCAACGTATAGCCCACTTGTGCTTTCTCCAGATCACTTTCCTTGCATTCCCACAGCTACGATGGCCAAGCGTTTTAAGCGTTGGAATTGAAATCCAATGTGGTCTCCCTGTGCTGTTTTTAACCCTGCTTACAGCGCTATGATAAAATAGTCCTTTAAATATTTGAACTATGTCCTCTGCTTTGAAATTGTCCTTCTTTTATGGGCTCGTCCAATAATTGAAGTACTCAGAAAACAGCTTATTTTAGCTTGCTTGAAAAGTATTTCAATTAGTCTATTGAATTTAGGTACTTTAGTCTTTTTTGGAGATAATTCAACAAGCTGCGATGGCCGAGAGGTTAAGGCGTTGGACTCGAAATCCAATGGGGTCTCCCCGCCCATGTTCGAACCCTGCTCGTAGCGCTTTGACAAAGCTGTCTTTATTTGGAATAATTACCTTGGTGTTACCTTGGTGTTATCCAAATCTTTGAAGTGGCTTGATATGGATACATTCCTTAATGCATGGGCTCTTCCAGTGATTCAAATGCTCAAAAAATGTATTCCTTGACAACATATTCAAATAGGTTTTTCCATACAGATGCTCTTGTCTTTGTAGAAGAAAAATGGACAAGCTTGAATAGCCGACTGGTTACGTCCTTGGACTTGAAATCACAACGTGGTCTCCCTGTGCATATTTCAATCTTTCTCTCAGTGCAAAGCCCACTTGTGCTGTCTTTGCACATTGTTTTTTGACTTGAACATTAAACTGGACAACCTTCAAAGATTTGGATAACACCAAGGTAATTTGGCACAATAAGCACAATATGGGGTGCCATTAAGTTTGCAATTTTGCTCCAACAACATCTGTTTCCAAATCGCAATCACTTTATTTGCATTCCCACACATTCAATGGCAGAGTTCTTTAGATGTTGGACCTGAAATCCAATGGGATCTCCCACCCATGTTCTAACCTTTCTCGCAACGTATAGCCCACTTGTGCTTTCTCCAGATCACTTTCCTTGCATTCCCACAGCTACGATGGCCAAGCGTTTTAAGCGTTGGAATTGAAATCCAATGTGGTCTCCCTGTGCTGTTTTTAACCCTGCTTACAGCGCTATGATAAAATAGTCCTTTAAATATTTGAACTATGTCCTCTGCTTTGAAATTGTCCTTCTTTTATGGGCTCGTCCAATAATTGAAGTACTCAGAAAACAGCTTATTTTAGCTTGCTTGAAAAGTATTTCAATTAGTCTATTGAATTTAGGTACTTTAGTCTTTTTTGGAGATAATTCAACAAGCTGCGATGGCCGAGAGGTTAAGGCGTTGGACTCGAAATCCAATGGGGTCTCCCCGCCCATGTTCGAACCCTGCTCGTAGCGCTTTGACAAAGCTGTCTTTATTTGGAATAATTACCTTGGTGTTACCTTGGTGTTATCCAAATCTTTGAAGTGGCTTGATATGGATACATTCCTTAATGCATGGGCTCTTCCAGTGATTCAAATGCTCAAAAAATGTATTCCTTGACAACATATTCAAATAGGTTTTTCCATACAGATGCTCTTGTCTTTGTAGAAGAAAAATGGACAAGCTTGAATAGCCGACTGGTTACGTCCTTGGACTTGAAATCACAACGTGGTCTCCCTGTGCATATTTCAATCTTTCTCTCAGTGCAAAGCCCACTTGTGCTGTCTTTGCACATTGTTTTTTGACTTGAACATTAAACTGGACAACCTTCAAAGATTTGGATAACACCAAGGTAATTTGGCACAATAAGCACAATATGGGGTGCCATTAAGTTTGCAATTTTGCTCCAACAACATCTGTTTCCAAATCGCAATCACTTTATTTGCATTCCCACACATTCAATGGCAGAGTTCTTTAGATGTTGGACCTGAAATCCAATGGGATCTCCCACCCATGTTCTAACCTTTCTCGCAACGTATAGCCCACTTGTGCTTTCTCCAGATCACTTTCCTTGCATTCCCACAGCTACGATGGCCAAGCGTTTTAAGCGTTGGAATTGAAATCCAATGTGGTCTCCCTGTGCTGTTTTTAACCCTGCTTACAGCGCTATGATAAAATAGTCCTTTAAATATTTGAACTATGTCCTCTGACTTGAAATTGTCCTTCTTTTATGGGCTCGTCCAATAATTGAAGTACTCAGAAAACAGCTTATTTTAGCTTGCTTGAAAAGTATTTCAATTAGTCTATTGAATTTAGGTACTTTAGTCTTTTTTGGAGATAAGCCATCAAGCTGCGATGGCCGAGAGGTTAAGGTGTTGGACTTGAAATCCAATGTGGTCTCCCCACGCAGGTTCGAACCCTGCTCGCAGCGCTTTGGCAAAGCTGTCTTTATTTGGAATATATTCTCAGTGGCTTGATATGGATACATTCCTTAATGCATGGGCTCTTCCAGTGATTCAAGTGCTCAAAAAATGTCTTCCTTGACAACATATTCAAATTTGTTTTTCCATACAGATGCTCTTGTCTTTGTAGAAGAAAAATGGACAAGCTGGAATAGCCGACTGGTTAAGTCCTTGGACTTGAAATCACAACATGGTCTCCCTGTGCATATTTCAATCTTTCTCTCAGTGCAAAGCCCACTTGTGCTGTCTTTGCACATTGTTTTTTGAATTGAACATTAAACTGGACAACCTTCAAAGATTTGGATAACACCAAGGTAATTTGGCACAATAAGCTCAATATGGGGTGCCATCAAGTTTGCAATTTTGCTCCAACAACATCTGTTTCCAAATCGCAATCACTTTATTTGCATTCCCACACATTCAATGGCAGAGTTCTTTATACGTTGGACCTAAAATCCAATGGGATCTCCCCACCCATGTTCTAACCTTTCTCGCAGCGTATGCCCACTTGTCCTTTCTCCAGATCACTTTCCTTGCATTCCCACAGCTACGATGGCCAAGCGTTTTAAGCGTTGGAATTGAAATCCAATGTGGTCTCCCTGTGCTGTTTTTAACCCTACTTACAGCGCTATGATAAAATAGTCCTTTAAATATTTGAACTATGTCCTCTGACTTGAAATTGTCCTTCTTTTATGGGCTCGTCCAATAATTGAAGTACTCAGAAAACAGCTTATTTTAGCTTGCTTGAAAAGTATTTCAATTAGTCTATTGAATTTAGGTACTTTAGTCTTTTTTGGAGATAATTCAAAATGTTGCGATGGCCGAGAGGTTAAGGCGTTGGACTCGAAATCCAATGGGGTCTCCCCGCGCAGGTTCGAACCCTGCTCGCAGCGCTTTTGCAAAGCTGTCTTTATTTGGAATATATTCTCAGGGGCTTGATATGGATACATTCCTTAATGCATGGGCTCTTCCAGTGATTCAAATGCTCAAAAAATGTATTCCTTGACAACATATTCAAATAGGTTTTTCCATACAGATGCTCTTGTCTTTGTAGAAGAAAAATGGACAAGCTGGAATAGCCGACTGGTTACGTCCTTGGACTTGAAATCACAACGTGGTCTCCCTGTGCATATTTCAATCTTTCTCTCAGTGCAAAGCCCACTTGTGCTGTCTTTGCACATTGTTTTTTGACTTGAACATTAAACTGGACAACCTTCAAAGATTTGGATAACACCAAGGTAATTTGGCACAATAAGCACAATATGGGGTGCCATTAAGTTTGCAATTTTGCTCCAACAACATCTGTTTCCAAATCGCAATCACTTTATTTGCATTCCCACACTTTAAATGGCAGAGTTCTTTAGACGTTGGACCTGAAATCCAATGGGATCTCCCACCCATGTTCTAACCTTTCTCGCAACGTATAGCCCACTTGTGCTTTCTCCAGATCACTTTCCTTGCATTCCCACAGCTACGATGACCAAGCGTTTTAAGCGTTGGAATTGAAATCCAATGTGGTCTCCCTGTGCTGTTTTTAACCCTGCTTACAGCGCTATGATAAAATAGTCCTTTAAATATTTGAACTATGTCCTCTGCTTTGAAATTGTCCTTCTTTTATGGGCTCGTCCAATAATTGAAGTACTCAGAAAACAGCTTATTTTAGCTTGCTTGAAAAGTATTTCAATTAGTCTATTGAATTTAGGTACTTTAGTCTTTTTTGGAGATAATTCAACAAGCTGCGATGGCCGAGAGGTTAAGGCGTTGGACTCGAAATCCAATGGGGTCTCCCCGCCCATGTTCGAACCCTGCTCGTAGCGCTTTGACAAAGCTGTCTTTATTTGGAATAATT
The DNA here is from genome assembly GCF_964263955.1 of Coregonus lavaretus. Classification (NCBI taxonomy): domain Eukaryota; kingdom Metazoa; phylum Chordata; class Actinopteri; order Salmoniformes; family Salmonidae; genus Coregonus; species Coregonus lavaretus. Next base: position 44,737,581 of record NC_140006.1, on the reverse strand, counting down.
ACCTTGGTGTTACCTTGGTGTTATCCAAATCTTTGAAGTGGCTTGATATGGATACATTCCTTAATGCATGGGCTCTTCCAGTGATTCAAATGCTCAAAAAATGTATTCCTTGACAACATATTCAAATAGGTTTTTCCATACAGATGCTCTTGTCTTTGTAGAAGAAAAATGGACAAGCTTGAATAGCCGACTGGTTACGTCCTTGGACTTGAAATCACAACGTGGTCTCCCTGTGCATATTTCAATCTTTCTCTCAGTGCAAAGCCCACTTGTGCTGTCTTTGCACATTGTTTTTTGACTTGAACATTAAACTGGACAACCTTCAAATATTTGGATAACACCAAGGTAATTTGGCACAATAAGCACAATATGGGGTGCCATTAAGTTTGCAATTTTGCTCCAACAACATCTGTTTCCAAATCGCAATCACTTTATTTGCATTCCCACACATTCAATGGCAGAGTTCTTTAGACGTTGGACCTGAAATCCAATGGGATCTCCCACCCATGTTCTAACCTTTCTCGCAACGTATAGCCCACTTGTGCTTTCTCCAGATCACTTTCCTTGCATTCCCACAGCTATGATGGCCAAGCGTTTTAAGCGTTGGAATTGAAATCCAATGTGGTCTCCCTGTGCTGTTTTTAACCCTGCTTACAGCGCTATGATAAAATAGTCCTTTAAATATTTGAACTATGTCCTCTGACTTGAAATTGTCCTTCTTTTATGGGCTCGTCCAATAATTGAAGTACTCAGAAAACAGCTTATTTTAGCTTGCTTGAAAAGTATTTCAATTAGTCTATTGAATTTAGGTACTTTAGTCTTTTTTGGAGATAAGCCATCAAGCTGCGATGGCCGAGAGGTTAAGGTGTTGGACTCTAAATCCAATGTGGTCTCCCCACGCAGGTTCAAACCCTGCTCGCAGCGCTTTGGCAAAGCTGTCTTTATTTGGAATATATTCTCAGTGGCTTGATATGGATACATTCCTTAATGCATGGGCTCTTCCAGTGATTCAAGTGCTCAAAAAATGTCTTCCTTGACAACATATTCAAATTTGTTTTTCCATACAGATGCTCTTGTCTTTGTAGAAGAAAAATGGACAAGCTGGAATAGCCGACTGGTTACGTCCTTGGACTTGAAATCACAACATGGTCTCCCTGTGCATATTTCAATCTTTCTCTCAGTGCAAAGCCCACTTGTGCTGTCTTTGCACATTGTTTTTTGAATTGAACATTAAACTGGACAACCTTCAAAGATTTGGATAACACCAAGGTAATTTGGCACAATAAGCTCAATATGGGGTGCCATCAAGTTTGCAATTTTGCTCCAACAACATCTGTTTCCAAATCGCAATCACTTTATTTGCATTCCCACACATTCAATGGCAGATTTCTTTAGACGTTGGACCTGAAATCCAATGGGATCTCCCCACCCATGTTCTAACCTTTCTCGCAGCATATAGCCCACTTGTGCTTTCTCCAGATCACTTTCCTTGCATTCCCACAGCTACGATGGCCAAGCGTTTTAAGCGTTGGAATTGAAATCCAATGTGGTCTCCCTGTGCTGTTTTTAACCCTGCTTACAGCGCTATGATAAAATAGTCCTTTAAATATTTGAACTATGTCCTCTGACTTGAAATTGTCCTTCTTTTATGGGCTCGTCCAATAATTGAAGTACTCAGAAAACAGCTTATTTTAGCTTGCTTGAAAAGTATTTCAATTAGTCTATTGAATTTAGGTACTTTAGTCTTTTTTTGAGATAATCAACAAGCTGCGATGGCCGAGAGGCTAAGGCGTTGGACTTGAAATCCAATGTGGTCTCCCCACGCAAGTTCGAACCCTGCTTGCAGCGCTTTAGCAAAGCTGTCTTTATTTGGAATATATTCTCAGTGGCTTGATATGGATACATTCCTTAATGCATTGGCTCTTCAAGTGCTCAAAAAATGTCTTCCTTGACAACATATTCAAATAGGTTTTTCCATACAGATGCTCTTGTCTTTGTAGAAGAAAAATGGACAAGCTGGAACAGCCGACTGGTTAAGTCCTTGGACTTGAAATCACAACGTGGTCTCCCTGTGCATATTTCAATCTTTCTCTCAGTGCAAAGCCCACTTGTGCTGTCTTTGCACATTGTTTTTTGACTTGAACATTAAACTGGACAACCTTCAAAGATTTGGATAACACCAAGGTAATTTGGCACAATAAGCTCAATATGGGGTGCCATCAAGTTTGCAATTTTGCTCCAACAACATCTGTTTCCAAATCGCAATCACTTTATTTGCATTCCCACACATTCAATGGCAGAGTTCTTTATACGTTGGACCTAAAATCCAATGGGATCTCCCCACCCATGTTCTAACCTTTCTCGCAGCGTATGCCCACTTGTCCTTTCTCCAGATCACTTTCCTTGCATTCCCACAGCTACGATGGCCAAGCGTTTTAAGCGTTGGAATTGAAATCCAATGTGGTCTCCCTGTGCTGTTTTTAACCCTACTTACAGCGCTATGATAAAATAGTCCTTTAAATATTTGAACTATGTCCTCTGACTTGAAATTGTCCTTCTTTTATGGGCTCGTCCAATAATTGAAGTACTCAGAAAACAGCTTATTTTAGCTTGCTTGAAAAGTATTTCAATTAGTCTATTGAATTTAGGTACTTTAGTCTTTTTTGGAGATAATTCAAAATGTTGCGATGGCCGAGAGGTTAAGGCGTTGGACTCGAAATCCAATGGGGTCTCCCCGCGCAGGTTCGAACCCTGCTCGCAGCGCTTTGGCAAAGCTGTCTTTATTTGGAATATATTCTCAGTGGCTTGATATGGATACATTCCTTACTGCATGGGCTCTTCAAGTGCTCAAAAAATGTCTTCCTTGACAACATATTCAAATAGGTTTTTCCATACAGATGCTCTTGTCTTTGTAGAAGAAAAATGGACAAGCTGGAATAGCCGACTGGTTAAGTCCTTGGACTTGAAATCACAACGTGGTCTCCCTGTGCATATTTCAATCTTTCTCTCAGTGCAAAGCCCACTTGTGCTGTCTTTGCACATTGTTTTTTGACTTGAACATTAAACTGGACAACCTTCAAAGATTTGGATAACACCAAGGTAATTTGGCACAATAAGCTCAATATGGGGTGCCATCAAGTTTGCAATTTTGCTCCAACAACATCTGTTTCCAAATCGCAATCACTTTATTTGCATTCCCACACATTCAATGGCAGAGTTCTTTATACGTTGGACCTGAAATCCAATGGGATCTCCCCACCCATGTTCTAACCTTTCTCGCAGCGTATGCCCACTTGTCCTTTCTCCAGATCACTTTCCTTGCATTCCCACAGCTACGATGGCCAAGCATTTTAAGCGTTGGAATTGAAATCCAATGGGGTCTCCCCGCGCAGGTTCGAACCCTGCTCGCAGCGTTTTGACAAAGCTGTCTTTATTTGGAATATATTCTCAGTGGCTTGATATGGATAAATGTCTTAATGCATGGGCTCTTCCAGTGATTTAAGTGCTCAGAAAATGTCTTCCTTGACAACATGTTCAAATAGGTTTTTCCATACAGACGCTCTTGTCTTTGTAGAAGAAAAATGGACAAGCTGAAATAGCCGACTGGTTAAGTCCTTGGACTTGAAATCACGATGTGGTCTCCCTGTGCATATTTCAATCTTTCTCTCAGTGGAAAGCCCACTTGTGCTTTCTTTGCACATTGTTTTTTGACTTGAACATTAAACTGGACAACCTTCAAAGATTTGGATAACACCAAGGTAATTTGGCACAATAAGCTCAATATGGGGAGCCATCAAGTTTGCAATTTTGCTCCTACAACATCTGTTTTCAAATCGCAATCACTTTATTTGCATTCCCAAACATTCAATGGCAGAGTTCTTTAGACATTGGACCTGAAATCCAATGGGATCTCCCCACCCATGTTCTAACGTTTCTCGCAACGTATAGCCCACTTGTGCTTTCTCCAGATCACTTTCCTTTCATTCCCACTGCTACGATGGCCAAGCGTTTTAAGCGTTGGAATTGAAATCCAATGTGGTCTCCCTGTGCTGTTTTTAACCCTGCTTACAGCGCTATGATAAAATAGTCCTTTAAATATTTGAACTATGTCCTCTGACTTGAAATTGTCCTTCTTTTATGGGCTCGTCCAATAATTGAAGTACTCAGAAAACAGCTTATTTTAGCTTGCTTGAAAAGTATTTCAATTAGTCTATTGAATTTAGGTACTTTAGTCTTTTTTGGAGATAATTTAACAAGCTGCGATGGCCGAGAGGTTAAGGCGTTGGACTTGAAATCCAATGGGGTCTCCCCGCGCAGGTTCGAACCCTGCTCGCAGCGCTTTGACAAATCTGTCTTTATTTGGAATATATTCTCAGTGGCTTGATATGGATAAATTCCTTAATGCATGGGCTCTTCCAGTGATTCAAGTGCTCAGAAAATGTCTTCATTGACAACATATTCAAATAGGTTTTTCCATACAGATGCTCTTGTCTTTGTAGAAGAAAAATGGACAAGCTGAAATAGCCGACTGGTTAAGTCCTTGGACTTGAAATCACGATGTGGTCTCCCTGTGCATATTTCAATCTTTCTCTCAGTGGAAAGCCCACTTGTGCTTTCTTTGCACATTGTTTTTTGACTTGAACATTAAACTGGACAACCTTCAAAGATTTGGATAACACCAAGGTAATTTGGCACAATAAGCTCAATATGGGGAGCCATCAAGTTTGCAATTTTGCTCCTACAACATCTGTTTCCAAATCGCAATCACTTTATTTGCATTCCCAAACATTCAATGGCAGAGTTCTTTAGACGTTGGACCTGAAATCCAATGGGATCTCCCCACCCATGTTCTAACCTTTCTCGCAACGTATAGCCCACTTGTGCTTTCTCCAGATCACTTTCCTTGCATTCCCACAGCTACGATGGCCAAGCGTTTTAAGCTTTGGAATTGAAATCCAATGTGGTCTCCCTGTGCTGTTTTTTACCCTGCTTACAGCGCTATGATAAAATAGTCCTTTAAATATTTGAACTATGTCCTCTGACTTGAAATTGTCCTTCTTTTATGGGCTCGTCCAATAATTGAAGTACTCAGAAAACAGCTTATTTTAGCTTGCTTGAAAAGTATTTCAATTAGTCTATTGAATTTAGGTACTTTAGTCTTTTTTGGAGATAATTCAACAAGCTGCGATGGCCGAGAGGTTAAGGCGTTGTACTCGAAATCCAATGGGGTCTCCCCGCGCAGGTTCGAACCCTGCTCGCAGCCCTGTGACAAAGCTGTCTTTATTTTGAATATATTCTCAGTGGCTTGATATGGATGAATTCCTTAATGCATGGGCTCTTCCAGTGATTCAAGTGCTCAGAAAATATCTTCCTTGACAACATTTTCAAAAATGTTTTTCCATACAGATGCTCTTGTCTTTGTAGAAGAAAAATGGACAAGCTGAAATAGTCGACTGGTTAAGTCCTTGGACTCGAAATCACGATGTGGTCTCACTGTGCATATTTCAATCTTTCTCTAAGTGCAAAATCCACTTGTGCTGTCTTTGCACATTGTTTTTTGAATTGAACATTAAACTGGACAACCTTCAAAGATTTGGATAACACCAAGGTAATTTGGCACAATAAGCTCAATATGGGGTGCTATAAAGTTTGCAATTTTGCTCCAACAACATCTGTTTCCAAATCGCAATCACTTTATTTGCATTCCCACACATTCAATGGCAGAGTTCTTTAGACGTTGGACCTGAAATCCAATGGGATCTCCCCACCCATGTTCTAACCTTTCTCGCAGCGTATAGCCCACTTGTGCTTTCTCCAGATCACTTTCCTTGCATTCCCACAGCTACGATGGCCAAGCGTTTTAAGCGTTGGAATTGAAATCCAATGTGGTCTCCCTGTGCTGTATTTAAACCCTGCTTACAGCGCTATGATAAAATAGTCCTTTAAATATTTGAACTATGTCCTCTGACTTGAAATTGTCCTTCTTTTATGGGCTCGTCCAATAATTGAAGTACTCAGAAAACAGCTTATTATAGCTTGCTTGAAAAGTATTTCAATTAGTCTATTGAATTTAGGTACTTTAGTCTTTTTTGGAGATAATTCAACAAGCTGCTTAGGCCGAGAGGTTAAGGCGTTTGACTCAAAATCCAATGGGGTCTCCCCGCGCAGGTTCGAACCCTGCTCGCAGCGCTTTTGCAAAGCTGTCTTTATTTGGAATATATTCTCAGGGGCTTGATATGGATACATTCCTTAATGCATGGGCTCTTCCAGTGATTCAAATGCTCAAAAAATGTATTCCTTGACAACATATTCAAATAGGTTTTTCCATACAGATGCTCTTGTCTTTGTAGAAGAAAAATGGACAAGCTGGAATAGCCGACTGGTTACGTCCTTGGACTTGAAATCACAACGTGGTCTCCCTGTGCATATTTCAATCTTTCTCTCAGTGCAAAGCCCACTTGTGCTGTCTTTGCACATTGTTTTTTGACTTGAACATTAAACTGGACAACCTTCAAAGATTTGGATAACACCAAGGTAATTTGGCACAATAAGCACAATATGGGGTGCCATTAAGTTTGCAATTTTGCTCCAACAACATCTGTTTCCAAATCGCAATCACTTTATTTGCATTCCCACACATTCAATGGCCGAGTTCTTTAGACGTTGGACCTGAAATCCAATGGGATCTCCCACCCATGTTCTAACCTTTCTCGCAACGTATAGCCCACTTGTGCTTTCTCCAGATCACTTTCCTTGCATTCCCACAGCTACGATGGCCAAGCGTTTTAAGCGTTGGAATTGAAATCCAATGTGGTCTCCCTGTGCTGTATTTAAACCCTGCTTACAGCGCTATGATAAAATAGTCCTTTAAATATTTGAACTATGTCCTCTGACTTGAAATTGTCCTTCTTTTATGGGCTCGTCCAATAATTGAAGTACTCAGAAAACAGCTTATTATAGCTTGCTTGAAAAGTATTTCAATTAGTCTATTGAATTTAGGTACTTTAGTCTTTTTTGGAGATAATTCAACAAGCTGCTTAGGCCGAGAGGTTAAGGCGTTTGACTCAAAATCCAATGGGGTCTCCCCGCGCAGGTTCGAACCCTGCTCGCAGCGCTTTTGCAAAGCTGTCTTTATTTGGAATATATTCTCAGGGGCTTGATATGGATACATTCCTTAATGCATGGGCTCTTCCAGTGATTCAAATGCTCAAAAAATGTATTCCTTGACAACATATTCAAATAGGTTTTTCCATACAGATGCTCTTGTCTTTGTAGAAGAAAAATGGACAAGCTGGAATAGCCGACTGGTTACGTCCTTGGACTTGAAATCACAACGTGGTCTCCCTGTGCATATTTCAATCTTTCTCTCAGTGCAAAGCCCACTTGTGCTGTCTTTGCACATTGTTTTTTGACTTGAACATTAAACTGGACAACCTTCAAAGATTTGGATAACACCAAGGTAATTTGGCACAATAAGCACAATATGGGGTGCCATTAAGTTTGCAATTTTGCTCCAACAACATCTGTTTCCAAATCGCAATCACTTTATTTGCATTCCCACACATTCAATGGCAGAGTTCTTTAGACGTTGGACCTGAAATCCAATGGGATCTCCCACCCATGTTCTAACCTTTCTCGCAGCGTATGCCCACTTGTCCTTTCTCCAGATCACTTTCCTTGCATTCCCACAGCTACGATGGCCAAGCGTTTTAAGCGTTGGAATTGAAATCCAATGTGGTCTCCCTGTGCTGTTTTTAACCCTACTTACAGCGCTATGATAAAATAGTCCTTTAAATATTTGAACTATGTCCTCTGACTTGAAATTGTCCTTCTTTTATGGGCTCGTCCAATAATTGAAGTACTCAGAAAACAGCTTATTTTAGCTTGCTTGAAAAGTATTTCAATTAGTCTATTGAATTTAGGTACTTTAGTCTTTTTTGGAGATAATTCAAAATGTTGCGATGGCCGAGAGGTTAAGGCGTTGGACTCGAAATCCAATGGGGTCTCCCCGCGCAGGTTCGAACCCTGCTCGCAGCGCTTTTGCAAAGCTGTCTTTATTTGGAATATATTCTCAGGGGCTTGATATGGATACATTCCTTAATGCATGGGCTCTTCCAGTGATTCAAATGCTCAAAAAATGTATTCCTTGACAACATATTCAAATAGGTTTTTCCATACAGATGCTCTTGTCTTTGTAGAAGAAAAATGGACAAGCTGGAATAGCCGACTGGTTACGTCCTTGGACTTGAAATCACAACGTGGTCTCCCTGTGCATATTTCAATCTTTCTCTCAGTGCAAAGCCCACTTGTGCTGTCTTTGCACATTGTTTTTTGACTTGAACATTAAACTTGACAACCTTCAAAGATTTGGATAACACCAAGGTAATTTGGCACAATAAGCACAATATGGGGTGCCATTAAGTTTGCAATTTTGCTCCAACAACATCTGTTTCCAAATCGCAATCACTTTATTTGCATTCCCACACATTCAATGGCAGAGTTCTTTAGACGTTGGACCTGAAATCCAATGGGATCTCCCACCCATGTTCTAACCTTTCTCGCAACGTATAGCCCACTTGTGCTTTCTCCAGATCACTTTCCTTGCATTCCCACAGCTACGATGGCCAAGCGTTTTAAGCGTTGGAATTGAAATCCAATGTGGTCTCCCTGTGCTGTATTTAAACCCTGCTTACAGCGCTATGATAAAATAGTCCTTTAAATATTTGAACTATGTCCTCTGACTTGAAATTGTCCTTCTTTTATGGGCTCGTCCAATAATTGAAGTACTCAGAAAACAGCTTATTATAGCTTGCTTGAAAAGTATTTCAATTAGTCTATTGAATTTAGGTACTTTAGTCTTTTTTGGAGATAATTCAACAAGCTGCTTAGGCCGAGAGGTTAAGGCGTTTGACTCAAAATCCAATGGGGTCTCCCCGCGCAGGTTCGAACCCTGCTCGCAGCGCTTTTGCAAAGCTGTCTTTATTTGGAATATATTCTCAGGGGCTTGATATGGATACATTCCTTAATGCATGGGCTCTTCCAGTGATTCAAATGCTCAAAAAATGTATTCCTTGACAACATATTCAAATAGGTTTTTCCATACAGATGCTCTTGTCTTTGTAGAAGAAAAATGGACAAGCTGGAATAGCCGACTGGTTACGTCCTTGGACTTGAAATCACAACGTGGTCTCCCTGTGCATATTTCAATCTTTCTCTCAGTGCAAAGCCCACTTGTGCTGTCTTTGCACATTGTTTTTTGACTTGAACATTAAACTGGACAACCTTCAAAGATTTGGATAACACCAAGGTAATTTGGCACAATAAGCACAATATGGGGTGCCATTAAGTTTGCAATTTTGCTCCAACAACATCTGTTTCCAAATCGCAATCACTTTATTTGCATTCCCACACATTCAATGGCAGAGTTCTTTAGACGTTGGACCTGAAATCCAATGGGATCTCCCACCCATGTTCTAACCTTTCTCGCAACGTATAGCCCACTTGTGCTTTCTCCAGATCACTTTCCTTGCATTCCCACAGCTACGATGGCCAAGCGTTTTAAGCGTTGGAATTGAAATCCAATGTGGTCTCCCTGTGCTGTTTTTAACCCTGCTTACAGCGCTATGATAAAATAGTCCTTTAAATATTTGAACTATGTCCTCTGCTTTGAAATTGTCCTTCTTTTATGGGCTCGTCCAATAATTGAAGTACTCAGAAAACAGCTTATTTTAGCTTGCTTGAAAAGTATTTCAATTAGTCTATTGAATTTAGGTACTTTAGTCTTTTTTGGAGATAATTCAACAAGCTGCGATGGCCGAGAGGTTAAGGCGTTGGACTCGAAATCTAATGGGGTCTCCCCGCGCAGGTTCGAACCCTGCTCGTAACGCTTTGACAAAGCTGTCTTTATTTGGAATAATTACCTTGGTGTTACCTTGGTGTTATCCAAATCTTTGAAGTGGCTTGATATGGATACATTCCTTAATGCATGGGCTCTTCCAGTGATTCAAATGCTCAAAAAATGTATTCCTTGACAACATATTCAAATAGGTTTTTCCATACAGATGCTCTTGTCTTTGTAGAAGAAAAATGGACAAGCTTGAATAGCCGACTGGTTACGTCCTTGGACTTGAAATCACAACGTGGTCTCCCTGTGCATATTTCAATCTTTCTCTCAGTGCAAAGCCCACTTGTGCTGTCTTTGCACATTGTTTTTTGACTTGAACATTAAACTGGACAACCTTCAAAGATTTGGATAACACCAAGGTAATTTGGCACAATAAGCACAATATGGGGTGCCATTAAGTTTGCAATTTTGCTCCAACAACATCTGTTTCCAAATCGCAATCACTTTATTTGCATTCCCACACATTCAATGGCAGAGTTCTTTAGACGTTGGACCTGAAATCCAATGGGATCTCCCACCCATGTTCTAACCTTTCTCGCAACGTATAGCCCACTTGTGCTTTCTCCAGATCACTTTCCTTGCATTCCCACAGCTACGATGGCCAAGCGTTTTAAGCGTTGGAATTGAAATCCAATGTGGTCTCCCTGTGCTGTTTTTAACCCTGCTTACAGCGCTATGATAAAATAGTCCTTTAAATATTTGAACTATGTCCTCTGACTTGAAATTGTCCTTCTTTTATGGGCTCGTCCAATAATTGAAGTACTCAGAAAACAGCTTATTTTAGCTTGCTTGAAAAGTATTTCAATTAGTCTATTGAATTTAGGTACTTTAGTCTTTTTTGGAGATAAGCCATCAAGCTGCGATGGCCGAGAGGTTAAGGTGTTGGACTCGAAATCCAATGTGGTCTCCCCACGCAGGTTCGAACCCTGCTCGCAGCGCTTTGGCAAAGCTGTCTTTATTTGGAATATATTCTCAGTGGCTTGATATGGATACATTCCTTAATGCATGGGCTCTTCCAGTGATTCAAGTGCTCAAAAAATGTCTTCCTTGACAACATATTCAAATTTGTTTTTCCATACAGATGCTCTTGTCTTTGTAGAAGAAAAATGGACAAGCTGGAATAGCCGACTGGTTAAGTCCTTGGACTTGAAATCACAACGTGGTCTCCCTGTGCATATTTCAATCTTTCTCTCAGTGCAAAGCCCACTTGTGCTGTCTTTGCACATTGTTTTTTGAATTGAACATTAAACTGGACAACCTTCAAAGATTTGGATAACACCAAGGTAATTTGGCACAATAAGCTCAATATGGGGTGCCATCAAGTTTGCAATTTTGCTCCAACAACATCTGTTTCCAAATCGCAATCATTTTATTTGCATTCCCACACATTCAATGGCAGAGTTCTTTATACGTTGGACCTAAAATCCAATGGGATCTCCCCACCCATGTTCTAACCTTTCTCGCAGCGTATGCCCACTTGTCCTTTCTCCAGATCACTTTCCTTGCATTCCCACAGCTACGATGGCCAAGCGTTTTAAGCGTTGGAATTGAAATCCAATGTGGTCTCCCTGTGCTGTTTTTAACCCTACTTACAGCGCTATGATAAAATAGTCCTTTAAATATTTGAACTATGTCCTCTGACTTGAAATTGTCCTTCTTTTATGGGCTCGTCCAATAATTGAAGTACTCAGAAAACAGCTTATTTTAGCTTGCTTGAAAAGTATTTCAATTAGTCTATTGAATTTAGGTACTTTAGTCTTTTTTGGAGATAATTCAAAATGTTGCGATGGCCGAGAGGTTAAGGCGTTGGACTCGAAATCCAATGGGGTCTCCCCGCGCAGGTTCGAACCCTGCTCGCAGCGCTTTTGCAAAGCTGTCTTTATTTGGAATATATTCTCAGGGGCTTGATATGGATACATTCCTTAATGCATGGGCTCTTCCAGTGATTCAAATGCTCAAAAAATGTATTCCTTGACAACATATTCAAATAGGTTTTTCCATACAGATGCTCTTGTCTTTGTAGAAGAAAAATGGACAAGCTGGAATAGCCGACTGGTTACGTCCTTGGACTTGAAATCACAACGTGGTCTCCCTGTGCATATTTCAATCTTTCTCTCAGTGCAAAGCCCACTTGTGCTGTCTTTGCACATTGTTTTTTGACTTGAACATTAAACTTGACAACCTTCAAAGATTTGGATAACACCAAGGTAATTTGGCACAATAAGCACAATATGGGGTGCCATTAAGTTTGCAATTTTGCTCCAACAACATCTGTTTCCAAATCGCAATCACTTTATTTGCATTCCCACACATTCAATGGCAGAGTTCTTTAGACGTTGGACCTGAAATCCAATGGGATCTCCCACCCATGTTCTAACCTTTCTCGCAACGTATAGCCCACTTGTGCTTTCTCCAGATCACTTTCCTTGCATTCCCACAGCTACGATGGCCAAGCGTTTTAAGCGTTGGAATTGAAATCCAATGTGGTCTCCCTGTGCTGTATTTAAACCCTGCTTACAGCGCTATGATAAAATAGTCCTTTAAATATTTGAACTATGTCCTCTGACTTGAAATTGTCCTTCTTTTATGGGCTCGTCCAATAATTGAAGTACTCAGAAAACAGCTTATTATAGCTTGCTTGAAAAGTATTTCAATTAGTCTATTGAATTTAGGTACTTTAGTCTTTTTTGGAGATAATTCAACAAGCTGCTTAGGCCGAGAGGTTAAGGCGTTTGACTCAAAATCCAATGGGGTCTCCCCGCGCAGGTTCGAACCCTGCTCGCAGCGCTTTTGCAAAGCTGTCTTTATTTGGAATATATTCTCAGGGGCTTGATATGGATACATTCCTTAATGCATGGGCTCTTCCAGTGATTCAAATGCTCAAAAAATGTATTCCTTGACAACATATTCAAATAGGTTTTTCCATACAGATGCTCTTGTCTTTGTAGAAGAAAAATGGACAAGCTGGAATAGCCGACTGGTTACGTCCTTGGACTTGAAATCACAACGTGGTCTCCCTGTGCATATTTCAATCTTTCTCTCAGTGCAAAGCCCACTTGTGCTGTCTTTGCACATTGTTTTTTGACTTGAACATTAAACTTGACAACCTTCAAAGATTTGGATAACACCAAGGTAATTTGGCACAATAAGCACAATATGGGGTGCCATTAAGTTTGCAATTTTGCTCCAACAACATCTGTTTCCAAATCGCAATCACTTTATTTGCATTCCCACACATTCAATGGCAGAGTTCTTTAGACGTTGGACCTGAAATCCAATGGGATCTCCCACCCATGTTCTAACCTTTCTCGCAACGTATAGCCCACTTGTGCTTTCTCCAGATCACTTTCCTTGCATTCCCACAGCTACGATGGCCAAGCGTTTTAAGCGTTGGAATTGAAATCCAATGTGGTCTCCCTGTGCTGTATTTAAACCCTGCTTACAGCGCTATGATAAAATAGTCCTTTAAATATTTGAACTATGTCCTCTGACTTGAAATTGTCCTTCTTTTATGGGCTCGTCCAATAATTGAAGTACTCAGAAAACAGCTTATTATAGCTTGCTTGAAAAGTATTTCAATTAGTCTATTGAATTTAGGTACTTTAGTCTTTTTTGGAGATAATTCAACAAGCTGCTTAGGCCGAGAGGTTAAGGCGTTTGACTCAAAATCCAATGGGGTCTCCCCGCGCAGGTTCGAACCCTGCTCGCAGCGCTTTTGCAAAGCTGTCTTTATTTGGAATATATTCTCAGGGGCTTGATATGGATACATTCCTTAATGCATGGGCTCTTCCAGTGATTCAAATGCTCAAAAAATGTATTCCTTGACAACATATTCAAATAGGTTTTTCCATACAGATGCTCTTGTCTTTGTAGAAGAAAAATGGACAAGCTGGAACAGCCGACTGGTTACGTCCTTGGACTTGAAATCACAACGTGGTCTCCCTGTGCATATTTCAATCTTTCTCTCAGTGCAAAGCCCACTTGTGCTGTCTTTGCACATTGTTTTTTGACTTGAACATTAAACTGGACAACCTTCAAAGATTTGGATAACACCAAGGTAAATTGGCACAATAAGCTCAATATGGGGTGCCATCAAGTTTGCAATTTTGCTCCAACAACATCTGTTTCCAAATCGCAATCACTTTATTTGCATTCCCACACATTCAATGGCAGAGTTCTTTATACGTTGGACCTAAAATCCAATGGGATCTCCCCACCCATGTTCTAACCTTTCTCGCAGCGTATGCCCACTTGTCCTTTCTCCAGATCACTTTCCTTGCATTCCCACAGCTACGATGGCCAAGCGTTTTAAGCGTTGGAATTGAAATCCAATGTGGTCTCCCTGTGCTGTTTTTAACCCTACTTACAGCGCTATGATAAAATAGTCCTTTAAATATTTGAACTATGTCCTCTGACTTGAAATTGTCCTTCTTTTATGGGCTCGTCCAATAATTGAAGTACTCAGAAAACAGCTTATTTTAGCTTGCTTGAAAAGTATTTCAATTAGTCTATTGAATTTAGGTACTTTAGTCTTTTTTGGAGATAATTCAAAATGTTGCGATGGCCGAGAGGTTAAGGCGTTGGACTCGAAATCCAATGGGGTCTCCCCGCGCAGGTTCGAACCCTGCTCGCAGCGCTTTGGCAAAGCTGTCTTTATTTGGAATATATTCTCAGTGGCTTGATATGGATACATTCCTTACTGCATGGGCTCTTCAAGTGCTCAAAAAATGTCTTCCTTGACAACATATTCAAATAGGTTTTTCCATACAGATGCTCTTGTCTTTGTAGAAGAAAAATGGACAAGCTGGAATAGCCGACTGGTTAAGTCCTTGGACTTGAAATCACAACGTGGTCTCCCTGTGCATATTTCAATCTTTCTCTCAGTGCAAAGCCCACTTGTGCTGTCTTTGCACATTGTTTTTGACTTGAACATTAAACTGGACAACCTTCAAAGATTTGGATAACACCAAGGTAATTTGGCACAATAAGCTCAATATGGGGTGCCATCAAGTTTGCAATTTTGCTCCAACAACATCTGTTTCCAAATCGCAATCACTTTATTTGCATTCCCACACATTCAATGGCAGAGTTCTTTATACGTTGGACCTGAAATCCAATGGGATCTCCCCACCCATATTCTAACCTTTCTCGCAGCGTATGCCCACTTGTCCTTTCTCCAGATCACTTTCCTTGCATTCCCACAGCTACGATGGCCAAGCATTTTAAGCGTTGGAATTGAAATCCAATGGGGTCTCCCCGCGCAGGTTCGAACCCTGCTCGCAGCGTTTTGACAAAGCTGTCTTTATTTGGAATATATTCTCAGTGGCTTGATATGGATAAATGTCTTAATGCATGGGCTCTTCCAGTGATTTAAGTGCTCAGAAAATGTCTTCCTTGACAACATGTTCAAATAGGTTTTTCCATACAGACGCTCTTGTCTTTGTAGAAGAAAAATGGACAAGCTGAAATAGCCGACTGGTTAAGTCCTTGGACTTGAAATCACGATGTGGTCTCCCTGTGCATATTTCAATCTTTCTCTCAGTGGAAAGCCCACTTGTGCTTTCTTTGCACATTGTTTTTTGACTTGAATATTAAACTGGACAACCTTCAAAGATTTGGATAACACCAAGGTAATTTGGCACAATAAGCTCAATATGGGGAGCCATCAAGTTTGCAATTTTGCTCCTACAACATCTGTTTTCAAATCGCAATCACTTTATTTGCATTCCCAAACATTCAATGGCAGAGTTCTTTAGACATTGGACCTGAAATCCAATGGGATCTCCCCACCCATGTTCTAACGTTTCTCGCAACGTATAGCCCACTTGTGCTTTCTCCAGATCACTTTCCTTTCATTCCCACTGCTACGATGGCCAAGCGTTTTAAGCGTTGGAATTGAAATCCAATGTGGTCTCCCTGTGCTGTTTTTAACCCTGCTTACAGCGCTATGATAAAATAGTCCTTTAAATATTTGAACTATGTCCTCTGACTTGAAATTGTCCTTCTTTTATGGGCTCGTCCAATAATTGAAGTACTCAGAAAACAGCTTATTTTAGCTTGCTTGAAAAGTATTTCAATTAGTCTATTGAATTTAGGTACTTTAGTCTTTTTTGGAGATAATTTAACAAGCTGCGATGGCCGAGAGGTTAAGGCGTTGGACTTGAAATCCAATGGGGTCTCCCCGCGCAGGTTCGAACCCTGCTCGCAGCGCTTTGACAAATCTGTCTTTATTTGGAATATATTCTCAGTGGCTTGATATGGATAAATTCCTTAATGCATGGGCTCTTCCAGTGATTCAAGTGCTCAGAAAATGTCTTCATTGACAACATATTCAAATAGGTTTTTCCATACAGATGCTCTTGTCTTTGTAGAAGAAAAATGGACAAGCTGAAATAGCCGACTGGTTAAGTCCTTGGACTTGAAATCACGATGTGGTCTCCCTGTGCATATTTCAATCTTTCTCTCAGTGGAAAGCCCACTTGTGCTTTCTTTGCACATTGTTTTTTGACTTGAACATTAAACTGGACAACCTTCAAAGATTTGGATAACACCAAGGTAATTTGGCACAATAAGCTCAATATGGGGAGCCATCAAGTTTGCAATTTTGCTCCTACAACATCTGTTTCCAAATCGCAATCACTTTATTTGCATTCCCAAACATTCAATGGCAGAGTTCTTTAGACGTTGGACCTGAAATCCAATGGGATCTCCCCACCCATGTTCTAACCTTTCTCGCAACGTATAGCCCACTTGTGCTTTCTCCAGATCACTTTCCTTGCATTCCCACAGCTACGATGGCCAAGCGTTTTAAGCTTTGGAATTGAAATCCAATGTGGTCTCCCTGTGCTGTTTTTTACCCTGCTTACAGCGCTATGATAAAATAGTCCTTTAAATATTTGAACTATGTCCTCTGACTTGAAATTGTCCTTCTTTTATGGGCTCGTCCAATAATTGAAGTACTCAGAAAACAGCTTATTTTAGCTTGCTTGAAAAGTATTTCAATTAGTCTATTGAATTTAGGTACTTTAGTCTTTTTTGGAGATAATTCAACAAGCTGCGATGGCCGAGAGGTTAAGGCGTTGTACTCGAAATCCAATGGGGTCTCCCCGCGCAGGTTCGAACCCTGCTCGCAGCGCTGTGACAAAGCTGTCTTTATTTTGAATATATTCTCAGTGGCTTGATATGGATGAATTCCTTAATGCATGGGCTCTTCCAGTGATTCAAGTGCTCAGAAAATATCTTCCTTGACAACATTTTCAAAAATGTTTTTCCATACAGATGCTCTTGTCTTTGTAGAAGAAAAATGGACAAGCTGAAATAGTCGACTGGTTAAGTCCTTGGACTCGAAATCACGATGTGGTCTCACTGTGCATATTTCAATCTTTCTCTAAGTGCAAAATCCACTTGTGCTGTCTTTGCACATTGTTTTTTGAATTGAACATTAAACTGGACAACCTTCAAAGATTTGGATAACACCAAGGTAATTTGGCACAATAAGCTCAATATGGGGTGCTATAAAGTTTGCAATTTTGCTCCAACAACATCTGTTTCCAAATCGCAATCACTTTATTTGCATTCCCACACATTCAATGGCAGAGTTCTTTAGACGTTGGACCTGAAATCCAATGGGATCTCCCCACCCATGTTCTAACCTTTCTCGCAGCGTATAGCCCACTTGTGCTTTCTCCAGATCACTTTCCTTGCATTCCCACAGCTACGATGGCCAAGCGTTTTAAGCGTTGGAATTGAAATCCAATGTGGTCTCCCTGTGCTGTATTTAAACCCTGCTTACAGCGCTATGATAAAATAGTCCTTTAAATATTTGAACTATGTCCTCTGACTTGAAATTGTCCTTCTTTTATGGGCTCGTCCAATAATTGAAGTACTCAGAAAACAGCTTATTATAGCTTGCTTGAAAAGTATTTCAATTAGTCTATTGAATTTAGGTACTTTAGTCTTTTTTGGAGATAATTCAACAAGCTGCTTAGGCCGAGAGGTTAAGGCGTTTGACTCAAAATCCAATGGGGTCTCCCCGCGCAGGTTCGAACCCTGCTCGCAGCGCTTTTGCAAAGCTGTCTTTATTTGGAATATATTCTCAGGGGCTTGATATGGATACATTCCTTAATGCATGGGCTCTTCCAGTGATTCAAATGCTCAAAAAATGTATTCCTTGACAACATATTCAAATAGGTTTTTCCATACAGATGCTCTTGTCTTTGTAGAAGAAAAATGGACAAGCTGGAATAGCCGACTGGTTACGTCCTTGGACTTGAAATCACAACGTGGTCTCCCTGTGCATATTTCAATCTTTCTCTCAGTGCAAAGCCCACTTGTGCTGTCTTTGCACATTGTTTTTTGACTTGAACATTAAACTGGACAACCTTCAAAGATTTGGATAACACCAAGGTAATTTGGCACAATAAGCACAATATGGGGTGCCATTAAGTTTGCAATTTTGCTCCAACAACATCTGTTTCCAAATCGCAATCACTTTATTTGCATTCCCACACATTCAATGGCCGAGTTCTTTAGACGTTGGACCTGAAATCCAATGGGATCTCCCACCCATGTTCTAACCTTTCTCGCAACGTATAGCCCACTTGTGCTTTCTCCAGATCACTTTCCTTGCATTCCCACAGCTACGATGGCCAAGCGTTTTAAGCGTTGGAATTGAAATCCAATGTGGTCTCCCTGTGCTGTATTTAAACCCTGCTTACAGCGCTATGATAAAATAGTCCTTTAAATATTTGAACTATGTCCTCTGACTTGAAATTGTCCTTCTTTTATGGGCTCGTCCAATAATTGAAGTACTCAGAAAACAGCTTATTATAGCTTGCTTGAAAAGTATTTCAATTAGTCTATTGAATTTAGGTACTTTAGTCTTTTTTGGAGATAATTCAACAAGCTGCTTAGGCCGAGAGGTTAAGGCGTTTGACTCAAAATCCAATGGGGTCTCCCCGCGCAGGTTCGAACCCTGCTCGCAGCGCTTTTGCAAAGCTGTCTTTATTTGGAATATATTCTCAGGGGCTTGATATGGATACATTCCTTAATGCATGGGCTCTTCCAGTGATTCAAATGCTCAAAAAATGTATTCCTTGACAACATATTCAAATAGGTTTTTCCATACAGATGCTCTTGTCTTTGTAGAAGAAAAATGGACAAGCTGGAATAGCCGACTGGTTAAGTCCTTGGACTTGAAATCACAACGTGGTCTCCCTGTGCATATTTCAATCTTTCTCTCAGTGCAAAGCCCACTTGTGCTGTCTTTGCACATTGTTTTTTGACTTGAACATTAAACTGGACAACCTTCAAAGATTTGGATAACACCAAGGTAATTTGGCACAATAAGCACAATATGGGGTGCCATTAAGTTTGCAATTTTGCTCCAACAACATCTGTTTCCAAATCGCAATCACTTTATTTGCATTCCCACACATTCAATGGCAGAGTTCTTTAGACGTTGGACCTGAAATCCAATGGGATCTCCCACCCATGTTCTAACCTTTCTCGCAACGTATAGCCCACTTGTGCTTTCTCCAGATCACTTTCCTTGCATTCCCACAGCTACGATGGCCAAGCGTTTTAAGCGTTGGAATTGAAATCCAATGTGGTCTCCCTGTGCTGTATTTAAACCCTGCTTACAGCGCTATGATAAAATAGTCCTTTAAATATTTGAACTATGTCCTCTGACTTGAAATTGTCCTTCTTTTATGGGCTCGTCCAATAATTGAAGTACTCAGAAAACAGCTTATTATAGCTTGCTTGAAAAGTATTTCAATTAGTCTATTGAATTTAGGTACTTTAGTCTTTTTTGGAGATAATTCAACAAGCTGCTTAGGCCGAGAGGTTAAGGCGTTTGACTCAAAATCCAATGGGGTCTCCCCGCGCAGGTTCGAACCCTGCTCGCAGCGCTTTTGCAAAGCTGTCTTTATTTGGAATATATTCTCAGGGGCTTGATATGGATACATTCCTTAATGCATGGGCTCTTCCAGTGATTCAAATGCTCAAAAAATGTATTCCTTGACAACATATTCAAATAGGTTTTTCCATACAGATGCTCTTGTCTTTGTAGAAGAAAAATGGACAAGCTGGAATAGCCGACTGGTTACGTCCTTGGACTTGAAATCACAACGTGGTCTCCCTGTGCATATTTCAATCTTTCTCTCAGTGCAAAGCCCACTTGTGCTGTCTTTGCACATTGTTTTTTGACTTGAACATTAAACTGGACAACCTTCAAAGATTTGGATAACACCAAGGTAATTTGGCACAATAAGCACAATATGGGGTGCCATTAAGTTTGCAATTTTGCTCCAACAACATCTGTTTCCAAATCGCAATCACTTTATTTGCATTCCCACACATTCAATGGCAGAGTTCTTTAGACGTTGGACCTGAAATCCAATGGGATCTCCCACCCATGTTCTAACCTTTCTCGCAACGTATAGCCCACTTGTGCTTTCTCCAGATCACTTTCCTTGCATTCCCACAGCTACGATGGCCAAGCGTTTTAAGCGTTGGAATTGAAATCCAATGTGGTCTCCCTGTGCTGTTTTTAACCCTGCTTACAGCGCTATGATAAAATAGTCCTTTAAATATTTGAACTATGTCCTCTGCTTTGAAATTGTCCTTCTTTTATGGGCTCGTCCAATAATTGAAGTACTCAGAAAACAGCTTATTTTAGCTTGCTTGAAAAGTATTTCAATTAGTCTATTGAATTTAGGTACTTTAGTCTTTTTTGGAGATAATTCAACAAGCTGCGATGGCCGAGAGGTTAAGGCGTTGGACTCGAAATCCAATGGGGTCTCCCCGCGCAGGTTCGAACCCTGCTCGTAACGCTTTGACAAAGCTGTCTTTATTTGGAATAATTACCTTGGTGTTACCTTGGTGTTATCCAAATCTTTGAAGTGGCTTGATATGGATACATTCCTTAATGCATGGGCTCTTCCAGTGATTCAAATGCTCAAAAAATGTATTCCTTGACAACATATTCAAATAGGTTTTTCCATACAGATGCTCTTGTCTTTGTAGAAGAAAAATGGACAAGCTTGAATAGCCGACTGGTTACGTCCTTGGACTTGAAATCACAACGTGGTCTCCCTGTGCATATTTCAATCTTTCTCTCAGTGCAAAGCCCACTTGTGCTGTCTTTGCACATTGTTTTTTGACTTGAACATTAAACTGGACAACCTTCAAAGATTTGGATAACACCAAGGTAATTTGGCACAATAAGCACAATATGGGGTGCCATTAAGTTTGCAATTTTGCTCCAACAACATCTGTTTCCAAATCGCAATCACTTTATTTGCATTCCCACACATTCAATGGCAGAGTTCTTTAGACGTTGGACCTGAAATCCAATGGGATCTCCCACCCATGTTCTAACCTTTCTCGCAACGTATAGCCCACTTGTGCTTTCTCCAGATCACTTTCCTTGCATTCCCACAGCTACGATGGCCAAGCGTTTTAAGCGTTGGAATTGAAATCCAATGTGGTCTCCCTGTGCTGTTTTTAACCCTGCTTACAGCGCTATGATAAAATAGTCCTTTAAATATTTGAACTATGTCCTCTGACTTGAAATTGTCCTTCTTTTATGGGCTCGTCCAATAATTGAAGTACTCAGAAAACAGCTTATTTTAGCTTGCTTGAAAAGTATTTCAATTAGTCTATTGAATTTAGGTACTTTAGTCTTTTTTGGAGATAAGCCATCAAGCTGCGATGGCCGAGAGGTTAAGGTGTTGGACTCGAAATCCAATGTGGTCTCCCCACGCAGGTTCGAACCCTGCTCGCAGCGCTTTGGCAAAGCTGTCTTTATTTGGAATATATTCTCAGTGGCTTGATATGGATACATTCCTTAATGCATGGGCTCTTCCAGTGATTCAAGTGCTCAAAAAATGTCTTCCTTGACAACATATTCAAATTTGTTTTTCCATACAGATGCTCTTGTCTTTGTAGAAGAAAAATGGACAAGCTGGAATAGCCGACTGGTTAAGTCCTTGGACTTGAAATCACAACATGGTCTCCCTGTGCATATTTCAATCTTTCTCTCAGTGCAAAGCCCACTTGTGCTGTCTTTGCACATTGTTTTTTGAATTGAACATTAAACTGGACAACCTTCAAAGATTTGGATAACACCAAGGTAATTTGGCACAATAAGCTCAATATGGGGTGCCATCAAGTTTGCAATTTTGCTCCAACAACATCTGTTTCCAAATCGCAATCATTTTATTTGCATTCCCACACATTCAATGGCAGAGTTCTTTATACGTTGGACCTAAAATCCAATGGGATCTCCCCACCCATGTTCTAACCTTTCTCGCAGCGTATGCCCACTTGTCCTTTCTCCAGATCACTTTCCTTGCATTCCCACAGCTACGATGGCCAAGCGTTTTAAGCGTTGGAATTGAAATCCAATGTGGTCTCCCTGTGCTGTTTTTAACCCTACTTACAGCGCTATGATAAAATAGTCCTTTAAATATTTGAACTATGTCCTCTGACTTGAAATTGTCCTTCTTTTATGGGCTCGTCCAATAATTGAAGTACTCAGAAAACAGCTTATTTTAGCTTGCTTGAAAAGTATTTCAATTAGTCTATTGAATTTAGGTACTTTAGTCTTTTTTGGAGATAATTCAAAATGTTGCGATGGCCGAGAGGTTAAGGCGTTGGACTCGAAATCCAATGGGGTCTCCCCGCGCAGGTTCGAACCCTGCTCGCAGCGCTTTTGCAAAGCTGTCTTTATTTGGAATATATTCTCAGGGGCTTGATATGGATACATTCCTTAATGCATGGGCTCTTCCAGTGATTCAAATGCTCAAAAAATGTATTCCTTGACAACATATTCAAATAGGTTTTTCCATACAGATGCTCTTGTCTTTGTAGAAGAAAAATGGACAAGCTGGAATAGCCGACTGGTTACGTCCTTGGACTTGAAATCACAACGTGGTCTCCCTGTGCATATTTCAATCTTTCTCTCAGTGCAAAGCCCACTTGTGCTGTCTTTGCACATTGTTTTTTGACTTGAACATTAAACTTGACAACCTTCAAAGATTTGGATAACACCAAGGTAATTTGGCACAATAAGCACAATATGGGGTGCCATTAAGTTTGCAATTTTGCTCCAACAACATCTGTTTCCAAATCGCAATCACTTTATTTGCATTCCCACACATTCAATGGCAGAGTTCTTTAGACGTTGGACCTGAAATCCAATGGGATCTCCCACCCATGTTCTAACCTTTCTCGCAACGTATAGCCCACTTGTGCTTTCTCCAGATCACTTTCCTTGCATTCCCACAGCTACGATGGCCAAGCGTTTTAAGCGTTGGAATTGAAATCCAATGTGGTCTCCCTGTGCTGTATTTAAACCCTGCTTACAGCGCTATGATAAAATAGTCCTTTAAATATTTGAACTATGTCCTCTGACTTGAAATTGTCCTTCTTTTATGGGCTCGTCCAATAATTGAAGTACTCAGAAAACAGCTTATTATAGCTTGCTTGAAAAGTATTTCAATTAGTCTATTGAATTTAGGTACTTTAGTCTTTTTTGGAGATAATTCAACAAGCTGCTTAGGCCGAGAGGTTAAGGCGTTTGACTCAAAATCCAATGGGGTCTCCCCGCGCAGGTTCGAACCCTGCTCGCAGCGCTTTTGCAAAGCTGTCTTTATTTGGAATATATTCTCAGGGGCTTGATATGGATACATTCCTTAATGCATGGGCTCTTCCAGTGATTCAAATGCTCAAAAAATGTATTCCTTGACAACATATTCAAATAGGTTTTTCCATACAGATGCTCTTGTCTTTGTAGAAGAAAAATGGACAAGCTGGAATAGCCGACTGGTTACGTCCTTGGACTTGAAATCACAACGTGGTCTCCCTGTGCATATTTCAATCTTTCTCTCAGTGCAAAGCCCACTTGTGCTGTCTTTGCACATTGTTTTTTGACTTGAACATTAAACTGGACAACCTTCAAAGATTTGGATAACACCAAGGTAATTTGGCACAATAAGCACAATATGGGGTGCCATTAAGTTTGCAATTTTGCTCCAACAACATCTGTTTCCAAATCGCAATCACTTTATTTGCATTCCCACACATTCAATGGCAGAGTTCTTTAGACGTTGGACCTGAAATCCAATGGGATCTCCCACCCATGTTCTAACCTTTCTCGCAACGTATAGCCCACTTGTGCTTTCTCCAGATCACTTTCCTTGCATTCCCACAGCTACGATGGCCAAGCGTTTTAAGCGTTGGAATTGAAATCCAATGTGGTCTCCCTGTGCTGTTTTTAACCCTGCTTACAGCGCTATGATAAAATAGTCCTTTAAATATTTGAACTATGTCCTCTGCTTTGAAATTGTCCTTCTTTTATGGGCTCGTCCAATAATTGAAGTACTCAGAAAACAGCTTATTTTAGCTTGCTTGAAAAGTATTTCAATTAGTCTATTGAATTTAGGTACTTTAGTCTTTTTTGGAGATAATTCAACAAGCTGCGATGGCCGAGAGGTTAAGGCGTTGGACTCGAAATCTAATGGGGTCTCCCCGCGCAGGTTCGAACCCTGCTCGTAACGCTTTGACAAAGCTGTCTTTATTTGGAATAATTACCTTGGTGTTACCTTGGTGTTATCCAAATCTTTGAAGTGGCTTGATATGGATACATTCCTTAATGCATGGGCTCTTCCAGTGATTCAAATGCTCAAAAAATGTATTCCTTGACAACATATTCAAATAGGTTTTTCCATACAGATGCTCTTGTCTTTGTAGAAGAAAAATGGACAAGCTTGAATAGCCGACTGGTTACGTCCTTGGACTTGAAATCACAACGTGGTCTCCCTGTGCATATTTCAATCTTTCTCTCAGTGCAAAGCCCACTTGTGCTGTCTTTGCACATTGTTTTTTGACTTGAACATTAAACTGGACAACCTTCAAAGATTTGGATAACACCAAGGTAATTTGGCACAATAAGCACAATATGGGGTGCCATTAAGTTTGCAATTTTGCTCCAACAACATCTGTTTCCAAATCGCAATCACTTTATTTGCATTCCCACACATTCAATGGCAGAGTTCTTTAGACGTTGGACCTGAAATCCAATGGGATCTCCCACCCATGTTCTAACCTTTCTCGCAACGTATAGCCCACTTGTGCTTTCTCCAGATCACTTTCCTTGCATTCCCACAGCTACGATGGCCAAGCGTTTTAAGCGTTGGAATTGAAATCCAATGTGGTCTCCCTGTGCTGTTTTTAACCCTGCTTACAGCGCTATGATAAAATAGTCCTTTAAATATTTGAACTATGTCCTCTGACTTGAAATTGTCCTTCTTTTATGGGCTCGTCCAATAATTGAAGTACTCAGAAAACAGCTTATTTTAGCTTGCTTGAAAAGTATTTCAATTAGTCTATTGAATTTAGGTACTTTAGTCTTTTTTGGAGATAAGCCATCAAGCTGCGATGGCCGAGAGGTTAAGGTGTTGGACTCGAAATCCAATGTGGTCTCCCCACGCAGGTTCGAACCCTGCTCGCAGCGCTTTGGCAAAGCTGTCTTTATTTGGAATATATTCTCAGTGGCTTGATATGGATACATTCCTTAATGCATGGGCTCTTCCAGTGATTCAAGTGCTCAAAAAATGTCTTCCTTGACAACATATTCAAATTTGTTTTTCCATACAGATGCTCTTGTCTTTGTAGAAGAAAAATGGACAAGCTGGAATAGCCGACTGGTTAAGTCCTTGGACTTGAAATCACAACATGGTCTCCCTGTGCATATTTCAATCTTTCTCTCAGTGCAAAGCCCACTTGTGCTGTCTTTGCACATTGTTTTTTGAATTGAACATTAAACTGGACAACCTTCAAAGATTTGGATAACACCAAGGTAATTTGGCACAATAAGCTCAATATGGGGTGCCATCAAGTTTGCAATTTTGCTCCAACAACATCTGTTTCCAAATCGCAATCATTTTATTTGCATTCCCACACATTCAATGGCAGAGTTCTTTATACGTTGGACCTAAAATCCAATGGGATCTCCCCACCCATGTTCTAACCTTTCTCGCAGCGTATGCCCACTTGTCCTTTCTCCAGATCACTTTCCTTGCATTCCCACAGCTACGATGGCCAAGCGTTTTAAGCGTTGGAATTGAAATCCAATGTGGTCTCCCTGTGCTGTTTTTAACCCTACTTACAGCGCTATGATAAAATAGTCCTCTAAATATTTGAACTATGTCCTCTGACTTGAAATTGTCCTTCTTTTATGGGCTCGTCCAATAATTGAAGTACTCAGAAAACAGCTTATTTTAGCTTGCTTGAAAAGTATTTCAATTAGTCTATTGAATTTAGGTACTTTAGTCTTTTTTGGAGATAATTCAAAATGTTGCGATGGCCGAGAGGTTAAGGCGTTGGACTCGAAATCCAATGGGGTCTCCCCGCGCAGGTTCGAACCCTGCTCGCAGCGCTTTTGCAAAGCTGTCTTTATTTGGAATATATTCTCAGGGGCTTGATATGGATACATTCCTTAATGCATGGGCTCTTCCAGTGATTCAAATGCTCAAAAAATGTATTCCTTGACAACATATTCAAATAGGTTTTTCCATACAGATGCTCTTGTCTTTGTAGAAGAAAAATGGACAAGCTGGAATAGCCGACTGGTTACGTCCTTGGACTTGAAATCACAACGTGGTCTCCCTGTGCATATTTCAATCTTTCTCTCAGTGCAAAGCCCACTTGTGCTGTCTTTGCACATTGTTTTTTGACTTGAACATTAAACTTGACAACCTTCAAAGATTTGGATAACACCAAGGTAATTTGGCACAATAAGCACAATATGGGGTGCCATTAAGTTTGCAATTTTGCTCCAACAACATCTGTTTCCAAATCGCAATCACTTTATTTGCATTCCCACACATTCAATGGCAGAGTTCTTTAGACGTTGGACCTGAAATCCAATGGGATCTCCCACCCATGTTCTAACCTTTCTCGCAACGTATAGCCCACTTGTGCTTTCTCCAGATCACTTTCCTTGCATTCCCACAGCTACGATGGCCAAGCGTTTTAAGCGTTGGAATTGAAATCCAATGTGGTCTCCCTGTGCTGTATTTAAACCCTGCTTACAGCGCTATGATAAAATAGTCCTTTAAATATTTGAACTATGTCCTCTGACTTGAAATTGTCCTTCTTTTATGGGCTCGTCCAATAATTGAAGTACTCAGAAAACAGCTTATTATAGCTTGCTTGAAAAGTATTTCAATTAGTCTATTGAATTTAGGTACTTTAGTCTTTTTTGGAGATAATTCAACAAGCTGCTTAGGCCGAGAGGTTAAGGCGTTTGACTCAAAATCCAATGGGGTCTCCCCGCGCAGGTTCGAACCCTGCTCGCAGCGCTTTTGCAAAGCTGTCTTTATTTGGAATATATTCTCAGGGGCTTGATATGGATACATTCCTTAATGCATGGGCTCTTCCAGTGATTCAAATGCTCAAAAAATGTATTCCTTGACAACATATTCAAATAGGTTTTTCCATACAGATGCTCTTGTCTTTGTAGAAGAAAAATGGACAAGCTGGAATAGCCGACTGGTTACGTCCTTGGACTTGAAATCACAACGTGGTCTCCCTGTGCATATTTCAATCTTTCTCTCAGTGCAAAGCCCACTTGTGCTGTCTTTGCACATTGTTTTTTGACTTGAACATTAAACTGGACAACCTTCAAAGATTTGGATAACACCAAGGTAATTTGGCACAATAAGCACAATATGGGGTGCCATTAAGTTTGCAATTTTGCTCCAACAACATCTGTTTCCAAATCGCAATCACTTTATTTGCATTCCCACACATTCAATGGCAGAGTTCTTTAGACGTTGGACCTGAAATCCAATGGGATCTCCCACCCATGTTCTAACCTTTCTCGCAACGTATAGCCCACTTGTGCTTTCTCCAGATCACTTTCCTTGCATTCCCACAGCTACGATGGCCAAGCGTTTTAAGCGTTGGAATTGAAATCCAATGTGGTCTCCCTGTGCTGTTTTTAACCCTGCTTACAGCGCTATGATAAAATAGTCCTTTAAATATTTGAACTATGTCCTCTGCTTTGAAATTGTCCTTCTTTTATGGGCTCGTCCAATAATTGAAGTACTCAGAAAACAGCTTATTTTAGCTTGCTTGAAAAGTATTTCAATTAGTCTATTGAATTTAGGTACTTTAGTCTTTTTTGGAGATAATTCAACAAGCTGCGATGGCCGAGAGGTTAAGGCGTTGGACTCGAAATCCAATGGGGTCTCCCCGCGCAGGTTCGAACCCTGCTCGTAACGCTTTGACAAAGCTGTCTTTATTTGGAATAATTACCTTGGTGTTACCTTGGTGTTATCCAAATCTTTGAAGTGGCTTGATATGGATACATTCCTTAATGCATGGGCTCTTCCAGTGATTCAAATGCTCAAAAAATGTATTCCTTGACAACATATTCAAATAGGTTTTTCCATACAGATGCTCTTGTCTTTGTAGAAGAAAAATGGACAAGCTTGAATAGCCGACTGGTTACGTCCTTGGACTTGAAATCACAACGTGGTCTCCCTGTGCATATTTCAATCTTTCTCTCAGTGCAAAGCCCACTTGTGCTGTCTTTGCACATTGTTTTTTGACTTGAACATTAAACTGGACAACCTTCAAAGATTTGGATAACACCAAGGTAATTTGGCACAATAAGCACAATATGGGGTGCCATTAAGTTTGCAATTTTGCTCCAACAACATCTGTTTCCAAATCGCAATCACTTTATTTGCATTCCCACACATTCAATGGCAGAGTTCTTTAGACGTTGGACCTGAAATCCAATGGGATCTCCCACCCATGTTCTAACCTTTCTCGCAACGTATAGCCCACTTGTGCTTTCTCCAGATCACTTTCCTTGCATTCCCACAGCTACGATGGCCAAGCGTTTTAAGCGTTGGAATTGAAATCCAATGTGGTCTCCCTGTGCTGTTTTTAACCCTGCTTACAGCGCTATGATAAAATAGTCCTTTAAATATTTGAACTATGTCCTCTGACTTGAAATTGTCCTTCTTTTATGGGCTCGTCCAATAATTGAAGTACTCAGAAAACAGCTTATTTTAGCTTGCTTGAAAAGTATTTCAATTAGTCTATTGAATTTAGGTACTTTAGTCTTTTTTGGAGATAATCAACAAGCTGCGATGGCCGAGAGGTTAAGGCGTTGGACTCGAAATCCAATGTGGTCTCCCCGCGCAGGTTCAAACCCTGCTCGCAGCGCTTTGGCAAAGCTGTCTTTATTTGGAATATATTCTCAGTGGCTTGATATGGAGACATTCCTTAATGCATGGGCTCTTCAAGTGCTCAAAAAATGTCTTCCTTGACAACATATTCAAATAGGTTTTTCCATACAGATGCTCTTGTCTTTGTAGAAGAAAAATGGACAAGCTGAAATAGACGGCTGGTTAAGTCCTTGGACTTGAAATCACAACGTGGTCTCCCTGTGCATATTTCAATCTTTCTCTCAGTGCAAAGCCCACTTGTGCTGTCTTTGCACATTGTTTTTTCAATTGAACATTAAACTGGACAACCTTCAAAGATTTGGATAACACCAAGGTAATTTGGCACAATAAGCTCAATATGGGGTGCCATCAAGTGTGCAATTTTGCTCCAACAACATCTGTTTCCAAATCGCAATCACTTTATTTGCATTCCCACACATTCAATGGCAGAGTTCTTTAGACGTTGGACCTGAAATCCAATGGGATCTCCCCACCCATGTTCTAACCTTTCTCGCAGCGTATAGCCCACTTGTGCTTTCTCCAGATCACTTTCCTTGCATTCCCACAGCTACGATGGCCAAGCGTTTTAAGCGTTGGAATTGAAATCCAATGTGGTCTCCCTGTGCTGTTTTTAACCCTGCTTACAGCGCTATGATAAAATAGTCCTTTAAATATTTGAACTATGTCCTCTGACTTGAAATTGTCCTTCTTTTATGGGCTCGTCCAATAATTGAAGTACTCAGAAAACAGCTTATTTTAGCTTGCTTGAAAAGTATTTCAATTAGTCTATTGAATTTAGGTACTTTAGTCTTTTTTGGAGATAATCAACAAGCTGCGATGGCCGAGAGGTTAAGGCGTTGGACTCGAAATCCAATGTGGTCTCCCCGCGCAGGTTCAAACCCTGCTCGCAGCGCTTTGGCAAAGCTGTCTTTATTTGGAATATATTCTCAGTGGCTTGATATGGAGACATTCCTTAATGCATGGGCTCTTCAAGTGCTCAAAAAATGTCTTCCTTGACAACATATTCAAATAGGTTTTTCCATACAGATGCTCTTGTCTTTGTAGAAGAAAAATGGACAAGCTGGAACAGCCGACTGGTTAAGTCCTTGGACTTGAAATCTCAACGTGGTCTCCCTGTGCATATTTCAATCTTTCTCTCAGTGCAAAGCCCACTTGTGCTGTCTTTGCACATTGTTTTTTGACTTGATCATTAAACTGGACAACCTTCAAAGATTTGGATAACACCAAGGTAATTTGGCACAATAAGCACAATATGGGGTGCCATTAAGTTTGCAATTTTGCTCCAACAACATCTGTTTCCAAATCGCAATCACTTTATTTGCATTCCCACACATTCAATGGCAGAGTTCTTTAGACGTTGGACCTGAAATCCAATGGGATCTCCCCACCCATGTTCTAACCTTTCTCGCAGCGTATAGCCCACTTGTGCTTTCTCCAGATCACTTTCCTTGCATTCCCACAGCTACGATGGCCAAGCGTTTTAAGCGTTGGAATTGAAATCCAATGTGGTCTCCCTGTGCTGTTTTTAACCCTGCTTACAGCGCTATGATAAAATAGTCCTTTAAATATTTGAACTATGTCCTCTGACTTGAAATTGTCCTTCTTTTATGGGCTCGTCCAATAATTCAAGTACTCAGAAAACAGCTTATTTTACATTGCTTGAAAAGTATTTCAATTAGTCTATTGAATTTAGGTACTTTAGTCTTTTTTGGAGATAATGCAACAAGCTGCGATGGCCGAGAGGCTAAGGTGTTGGACTCGAAATCCAATGGGGTCTCCCCGCGCAGGTTCGAACCCTGCTCGCAGCGCTTTGACAACGCTGTCTTTATTTGGAATATATTCTCAGTGGCTTGATATTGATAAATTTCTTAATGCATGGGCTCTTCCAGTGATTCAAGTGCTCAGAAAATGTCTTCCTTGACAACATGTTCAAATAGGTGATTCCATACAGATGCTCTTGTCTTTGTAGAAGAAAAATGGACAAGCTGAAATAGACGGCTGGTTAAGTCCTTGGACTTGAAATCACAACGTAGTCTCCCTGTGCATATTTAAATCTTACTCTCAGTGCAAAGCCCACTTGTGCTTTCTTTGCACATTGTTTTTTGACTTGAACATTAAACTGGACAATCTTCAAAGATTTGGATAAGACCAAGGTGATTTGGCCCAATAAACTCAACATGTGGTGCCATTAAGTTTACAATTTTGCTCCAACAACGTCTGTTTCCAAATCGCAATCACTTTATTTGCATTCCCACACATTCAATGGTAGAGTTCTTTAGACGTTGGACCTGAAATCCAATGGGATCTCCCCACCCATGTTCTAACATTGCTCGCAGCGTATAGCCCACTTGTGCTTTCTCCAGATCACTTTCCTTGCATTCCCACAGCTACGATGGCCAAGCGTTTTAAGCGTTGCAATTGAAATCCAATGTGGTCTCCCTGTGATATTTTTAACCCTTCTTACAGCGCTATGATATAATAGTCCTTTAAATATTTGAACTATGTCCTCTGACTTGAAATTGTCCTTCTTTTATGGGCTCGTCCAATAATTGAAGTACTCAGAAAACAGCTTATTTTAGCTTGCTTGAAAAGTATTTCAATTAGTCTATTGAATTTAGGTACTTTAGTCTTTTTTGGAGTTAATTCAACAAGCTGCGATGGCCGAGAGGTTAAGGCGTTGGACTCGAAATCCAATGTGGTCTCCCCGCGCAGGTTCGAACCCCGCTCTCAGCGCTTTGACAACGCTGTCTTTATTTGGAATATATTCTCAGTGGCTTGATATGGATACATTCCTTAATGCATTGGCTCTTCCAGTGATTCAAGTGCTCAAAGAATGTCTTCCTTGACAACATATTCAAATAGGTTTTTACATACAGATGCTCTTGTCTTTGTAGAAGAAAAATGGACAAGCTGGAATAGCCGACTGGTTAAGTCCTTGGACTTGAAATCACAACGTGGTCTCCCTGTGCATATTTCAATCTTTCTCTCAGTGCAAAGCCCACTTGTGCTGTCTTTGCACATTGTTTTTTGAATTGAACATTAAACTGGACAACCTTCAAAGATTTGGATAACACCAAGGTAATTTGGCACAATAAGCTCAATATGGGGTGCCATCAAGTGTGCAATTTTGCTCCAACAACATCTGTTTCCAAATCGCAATCACTTTATTTGCATTCCCACACATTCAATGGCAGAGTTCTTTAGACGTTGGACCTGAAATCCAATGGGATCTCCCCACCCATGTTCTAACCTTTCTCGCAGCGTATAGCCCACTTGTGCTTTCTCCAGATCACTTTCCTTGCATTCCCACAGCTACGATGGCCAAGCGTTTTAAGCGTTGGAATTGAAATCCAATGTGGTCTCCCTGTGCTGTTTTTAACCCTGCTTACAGCGCTATGATAAAATAGTCCTTTAAATATTTGAACTATGTCCTCTGACTTGAAATTGTCCTTCTTTTATGGGCTCGTCCAATAATTGAAGTACTCAGAAAACAGCTTATTTTAGCTTGCTTGAAAAGTATTTCAATTAGTCTATTGAATTTAGGTACTTTAGTCTTTTTTGGAGATAATCAACAAGCTGCGATGGCCGAGAGGTTAAGGCGTTGGACTCGAAATCCAATGTGGTCTCCCCGCGCAGGTTCGAACCCTGCTCGCAGCTCTTTGGCAAAGCTGTCTTTATTTGGAATATATTCTCAGTGACTTGATATGGAGACATTCCTTAATGCATGGGCTCTTCAAGTGCTCAAAAAATGTCTTCCTTGACCACATATTCAAATAGGTTTTTCCATACAGATGCTCTTGTCTTTGTAGAAGAAAAATGGACAAGCTGGAACAGCCGACTGGTTAAGTCCTTGGACTTGAAATCACAACGTGGTCTCCCTGTGCATATTTCAATCTTTCTCTCAGTGCAAAGCCCACTTGTGCTGTCTTTGCACATTGTTTTTTGACTTGATCATTAAACTGGACAACCTTCAAAGATTTGGATAACACCAAGGTAATTTGGCACAATAAGCACAATATGGGGTGCCATTAAGTTTGCAATTTTGCTCCAACAACATCTGTTTCCAAATCGCAATCACTTTATTTGCATTCCCACACATTCAATGGCAGAGTTCTTTATACGTTGGACCTGAAATCCAATGGGATCTCCTCACCCATGTTCTAACCTTTCTCGCAGCGTATAGCCCACTTGTCCTTTCTCCAGATCACTTTCCTTGCATTCCCACAGCTACGATGGCCAAGCGTTTTAAGCGTTGGAATTGAAATCCAATGTGGTCTCCCTGTGCTGTTTTTAACCCTGCTTACAGCGCTATGATAAAATAGTCCTTTAAATATTTGAACTATGTCCTCTGACTTGAAATTGTCCTTCTTTTATGGGCTCGTCCAATAATTGAAGTACTCAGAAAACAGCTTATTTTAGCTTGCTTGAAAAGTATTTCAATTAGTCTATTGAATTTAGGTACTTTAGTCTTTTTTGGAGATAATTCAACAAGCTGTGATGGCCGAGAGGTTAAGGCGTTGGACTCGAAATCCAATGGGGTCTCCCCGCGCAGGTTCGATCCCTGCTCGCAGCGCTTTGACAACGCTGTCTTTATTTGGAATATATTCTCAGTGGCTTGATATGGATACATTCCTTAATGCATTGGCTCTTCCAGTGATTCAAGTGCTCAAAGAATGTCTTCCTTGACAACATATTCAAATAGGTTTTTCCATACAGATGCTCTTGTCTTTGTAGAAGAAAAATGGACAAGCTGGAATAGCCGACTGGTTAAGTCCTTGGACTTGAAATCACAACGTGGTCTCCCTGTGCATATTTCAATCTTTCTCTCAGTGCAAAGCCCACTTGTGCTGTCTTTGCACATTGTTTTTTGAATTGAACATTAAACTAGACAACCTTCAAAGATTTGGATAACACCAAGGTAATTTGGCACAATAAGCTCAATATGGGGTGCCATCAAGTGTGCAATTTTGCTCCAACAACATCTGTTTCCAAATCGCAATCACTTTATTTGCATTCCCACACATTCAATGGCAGAGTTCTTTAGACGTTGGACCTGAAATCCAATGGGATCCCCCCACCCATGTTCTAACCTTTCTCGCAGCGTATAGCCCACTTGTGCTTTCTCCAGATCACTTTCCTTGCATTCCCACTGCTACGATGGCCAAGCGTTTTAAGCGTTGGAATTGAAATCCAATGTGGTCTCCCTGTGCTGTTTTTAACCCTGCTTACAACGCTATGATAAAATAGTCCTTTAAATATTTGAACTATGTCCTCTGACTTGAAATTGTCCTTCTTTTATGGGCTCGTCCAATAATTGAAGTACTCAGAAAACAGCTTATTTTAGCTTGCTTGAAAAGTATTTCAATTAGTCTATTGAATTTAGGTACTTTAGTCTTTTTTGGAGATAATCAACAAGCTGCGATGGCCGAGAGGTTAAGGCGTTGGACTCGAAATCCAATGTGGTCTCCCCGCGCAGGTACGAACCTTGCTCACAGCGCTTTGGCAAAGCTGTCTTTATTTGGAATATATTCTCAGTGGCTTGATATGGAGACATTCCTTAATGCATGGGCTCTTCAAGTGCTCAAAAAATGTCTTCCTTGACAACATATTCAAATAGGTTTTTCCATACAGATGCTCTTGTCTTTGTAGAAGAAAAATGGACAAGCTGGAACAGCCGACTGGTTAAGTCCTTGGACTTGAAATCACAACGTGGTCTCCCTGTGCATATTTCAATCTTTCTCTCAGTGCAAAGCCCACTTGTGCTGTCTTTGCACATTGTTTTTTGACTTGATCATTAAACTGGACAACCTTCAAAGATTTGGATAACACCAAGGTAATTTGGCACAATAAGCACAATATGGGGTGCCATTAAGTTTGCAATTTTGCTCCAACAACATCTGTTTCCAAATCGCAATCACTTTATTTGCATTCCCACACATTCAATGGCAGAGTTCTTTATACGTTGGACCTGAAATCCAATGGGATCTCCTCACCCATGTTCTAACCTTTCTCGCAGCGTATAGCCCACTTGTCCTTTCTCCAGATCACTTTCCTTGCATTCCCACAGCTACGATGGCCAAGCGTTTTAAGCGTTGGAATTGAAATCCAATGTGGTCTCCCTGTGCTGTTTTTAACCCTGCTTACAGCGCTATGATAAAATAGTCCTTTAAATATTTGAACTATGTCCTCTGACTTGAAATTGTCCTTCTTTTATGGGCTCGTCCAATAATTGAAGTACTCAGAAAACAGCTTATTTTAGCTTGCTTGAAAAGTATTTCAATTAGTCTATTGAATTTAGGTACTTTAGTCTTTTTTGGAGATAATCAACAAGCTGCGATGGCCGAGAGGTTAAGGCGTTGGACTCGAAATCCAATGGGGTCTCCCCGCGCAGGTTCGAACCCTGCTCGCAGCGCTTTGACAAAGCTGTCTTTATTTGGAATATATTCTCAGTGGCTTGATATGGATACATTCCTTAATGCATGGGCTCTTCAAGTGCTCAAAAAATGTCTTCCTTGACAACATATTCAAATAGGTTTTTCCATACAGATGATCTTGTCTTTGTAGAAGAAAAATGGACAAGCTGGAACAGCTGACTGGTTAAGTCCTTGGACTTGAAATCACAACGTGGTCTCCCTGTGCATATTTCAATCTTTCTCTCAGTGCAAAGCCCACTTGTGCTGTCTTTGCACATTGTTTTTTGACTTGAACATTAAACTGGACAACCTTCAAAGATTTGGATAACGCCAAGGTAATTTGGCACAATAAGCTCAATATGGGGTGCCATCAAGTTTGCAATTTTGCTCCAACAACATCTGTTTCCAAATCGCAATCACTTTATTTGCATTCCCACACATTCAATGGCAGAGTTCTTTAGACGTTGGACCTGAAATCCAATGGGATCTCCCCACCCATGTTCTAACCTTTCTCGCAGCGTATAGCCCACTTGTGCTTTCTCCAGATCACTTTCCTTGCATTCCCACAGCTACGATGGCCAAGCGTTTTAAGCGTTGGAATTGAAATCCAATGTGGTCTCCCTGTGCTGTTTTTAACCCTGCTTACAGCGCTATGATAAAATAGTCCTTTAAATATTTGAACTATGTCCTCTGACTTGAAATTGTCCTTCTTTTATGGGCTCGTCCAATAATTAAAGTACTCAGAAAACAGCTTATTTTACATTGCTTGAATAGTATTTCAATTAGTCAATTGAATTTAGGTACTTTAGTCTTTTTTGGAGATAATGCAACAAGCTGCGATGGCCGAGAGGCTAAGGTGTTGGACTCGAAATCCAATGGGGTCTCCCCGCGCAGGTTCGAACCCTGCTCGCAGCGCTTTGACAACGCTGTCTTTATTTGGAATATATTCTCAGTGGCTTGATATGGATAAATTTCTTAATGCATGGGCTCTTCCAGTGATTCAAGTGCTCAGAAAATGTCTTCCTTGACAACATGTTCAAATAGGTGATTCCATACAGATGCTCTTGTCTTTGTAGAAGAAAAATGGACAAGCTGAAATAGACGGCTGGTTAAGTCCTTGGACTTGAAATCACAACGTAGTCTCCCTGTGCATATTTAAATCTTACTCTCAGTGCAAAGCCCACTTGTGCTTTCTTTGCACATTGTTTTTTGACTTGAACATTAAACTGGACAATCTTCAAAGATTTGGATAAGACCAAGGTGATTTGGCCCAATAAGCACAATATGGGGTGCCATTAAGTTTGCAATTTTGCTCCAACAACATCTGTTTCCAAATCGCAATCACTTTATTTGCATTCCCACACATTCAATGGCAGAGTTCTTTATACGTTGGACCTGAAATCCAATGGGATCTCCTCACCCATGTTCTAACCTTTCTCGCAGCGTATAGCCCACTTGTCCTTTCTCCAGATCACTTTCCTTGCATTCCCACAGCTACGATGGCCAAGCGTTTTAAGCGTTGGAATTGAAATCCAATGTGGTCTCCCTGTGCTGTTTTTAACCCTGCTTACAGCGCTATGATAAAATAGTCCTTTAAATATTTGAACTATGTCCTCTGACTTGAAATTGTCCTTCTTTTATGGGCTCGTCCAATAATTGAAGTACTCAGAAAACAGCTTATTTTAGCTTGCTTGAAAAGTATTTCAATTAGTCTATTGAATTTAGGTACTTTAGTCTTTTTTGGAGATAATTCAACAAGCTGTGATGGCCGAGAGGTTAAGGCGTTGGACTCGAAATCCAATGGGGTCTCCCCGCGCAGGTTTGAACCCTGCTCGCAGCGCTTTGCCAAAGCTGTCTTTATTTGGAATATATTCTCAGTGGCTTGATATGGATACATTCCTTAATGCATGGGCTCTTCAAGTGCTCAAAAAATGTATTCCTTGACAACATATTCAAATAGGTTTTTCCATACAGATGCTCTTGTCTTTGTAGAAGAAAAATGGACAAGCTGAAATAGACGGCTGGTTAAGTCCTTGGACTTGAAATCACAACGTAGTCTCCCTGTGCATATTTAAATCTTACTCTCAGTGCAAAGCCCACTTGTGCTTTCTTTGCACATTGTTTTTTGACTTGAACATTAAACTGGACAATCTTCAAAGATTTGGATAAGACCAAGGTGATTTGGCCCAATAAACTCAACATGTGGTGCCATTAAGTTTACAATTTTGCTCCAACAACGTCTGTTTCCAATCGCAATCACTTTATTTGCATTCCCACACATTCAATGGTAGAGTTCTTTAGACGTTGGACCTGAAATCCAATGGGATCTCCCCACCCATGTTCTAACATTGCTCGCAGCGTATAGCCCACTTGTGCTTTCTCCAGATCACTTTCCTTGCATTCCCACAGCTACGATGGCCAAGCGTTTTAAGCGTTGCAATTGAAATCCAATGTGGTCTCCCTGTGATATTTTTAACCCTGCTTACAGCGCTATGATATAATAGTCCTTTAAATATTTGAACTATGTCCTCTGACTTGAAATTGTCCTTCTTTTATGGGCTCGTCCAATAATTGAAGTACTCAGAAAACAGCTTATTTTAGCTTGCTTGAAAAGTATTTCAATTAGTCTATTGAATTTAGGTACTTTAGTCTTTTTTGGAGTTAATTCAACAAGCTGCGATGGCCGAGAGGTTAAGGCGTTGGACTCGAAATCCAATGTGGTCTCTCCGCGCAGGCTCGAACCCCGCTCGCAGCGCTTTGACAAAGCTGTCTTTATTTGGAAAATATTCTCAGTGGCTTGATATGGATACATTCCTTAATGCATTGGCTCTTCCAGTGATTCAAGT
This sequence comes from Coregonus lavaretus, assembly GCF_964263955.1. NCBI lineage: Eukaryota > Metazoa > Chordata > Actinopteri > Salmoniformes > Salmonidae > Coregonus > Coregonus lavaretus. The sequence goes on along the minus strand of NC_140006.1, from coordinate 44,699,147 downwards.
GCTCAAAGAATGTCTTCCTTGACAACATATTCAAATAGGTTTTTCCATACAGATGCTCTTGTCTTTGTAGAAGAAAAATGGACAAGCTGGAATAGCCGACTGGTTAAGTCCTTGGACTTGAAATCACAACGTGGTCTCCCTGTGCATATTTCAATCTTTCTCTCAGTGCAAAGCCCACTTGTGCTGTCTTTGCACATTGTTTTTTGAATTGAACATTAAACTGGACAACCTTCAAAGATTTGGATAACACCAAGGTAATTTGGCACAATAAGCTCAATATGGGGTGCCATCAAGTTTGCAATTTTGCTCCAACAACATCTGTTTCCAAATCGCAATCACTTTATTTGCATTCCCACACATTCAATGGCAGAGTTCTTTATACGTTGGACCTGAAATCCAATGGGATCTCCCCACCCATGTTCTAACCTTTCTCGCAGCGTATAGCCCACTTGTGCTTTCTCCAGATCACTTTCCTTGCATTCCCACAGCTACGATGGCCAAGCGTTTTAAGCGTTGGAATTGAAATCCAATGGGGTCTCTCCGCGCAGGTTCGAACCCTGCTCGCAGCGTTTTGACAAAGCTGTCTTTATTTGGAATATATTCTCAGTGGCTTGATATGGATACATTCCTTAATGCATGGGCTCTTCCAGTGATTCAAGTGCTCAAAAAATGTCTTCCTTGACAACATATTCAAATTTGTTTTTCCATACAGATGCTCTTGTCTTTGTAGAAGAAAAATGGACAAGCTGGAATAGCCGACTGGTTAAGTCCTTGGACTTGAAATCACAACGTGGTCTCCCTGTGCATATTTCAATCTTTCTCTCAGTGCAAAGCCCACTTGTGCTGTCTTTGCACATTGTTTTTTGAATTGAACATTAAACTGGACAGCCTTCAAAGATTTGGATAACACCAAGGTAATTTGGCACAATAAGCTCAATATGGGGTGCCATCAAGTTTGCAATTTTGCTCCAACAACATCTGTTTCCAAATCGCAATCACTTTATTTGCATTCCCAAACATTCAATGGCAGAGTTCTTTAGACGTTGGACCTGAAATCCAATGGGATCTCCCCACCCATGTTCTAACATTGCTCGCAGCGTATAGCCCACTTGTGCTTTCTCCAGATCACTTTCCTTGCATTCCCACAGCTACGATGGCCAAGCGTTTTAAGCGTTGGAATTGAAATCCAATGTGGTCTCCCTGTGCTGTTTTTAACCCTGCTTACAGCGCTATGATAAAATAGTCCTTTAAATATTTGAACTATGTCCTCTGACTTGAAATTGTCCTTCTTTTATGGGCTCGTCCAATAATTGAAGTACTCAGAAAACAGCTTATTTTAGCTTGCTTGAAAAGTATTTCAATTAGTCTATTGAATTTAGGTACTTTAGTCTTTTTTGGAGATAATCAACAAGCTGCGATGGCCGAGAGGTTAAGGCGTTGGACTCGAAATCCAATGTGGTCTCCCCGCGCAGGTTCGAACCCTGCTCGCAGCGCTTTGGCAAAGCTGTCTTTATTTGGAATATATTCTCAGTGGCTTGATATGGAGACATTCCTTAATGCATGGGCTCTTCAAGTGCTCAAAAAATGTCTTCCTTGACAACATATTCAAATAGGTTTTTCCATACAGATGCTCTTGTCTTTGTAGAAGAAAAATGGACAAGCTGGAACAGCTGACTGGTTAAGTCCTTGGACTTGAAATCACAACGCGGTCTCCCTGTGCATATTTCAATCTTTCTCTCAGTGCAAAGCCCACTTGTGCTGTCTTTGCACATTGTTTTTTGACTTGATCATTAAACTGGACAACCTTCAAAGATTTGGATAACACCAAGGTAATTTGGCACAATAAGCACAATATGGGGTGCCATTAAGTTTGCAATTTTGCTCCAACAACATCTGTTTCCAAATCGCAATCATTTTATTTGCATTCCCACACATTCAATGGCAGAGTTCTTTATACGTTGGACCTGAAATCCAATGGGATCTCCTCACCCATGTTCTAACCTTTCTCGCAGCGTATAGCCCACTTGTCCTTTCTCCAGATCACTTTCCTTGCATTCCCACAGCTACGATGGCCAAGCGTTTTAAGCGTTGGAATTGAAATCCAATGTGGTCTCCCTGTGCTGTTTTTAACCCTGCTTACAGCGCTATGATAAAATAGTCCTTTAAATATTTGAACTATGTCCTCTGACTTGAAATTGTCCTTCTTTTATGGGCTCGTCCAATAATTGAAGTACTCAGAAAACAGCTTATTTTAGCTTGCTTGAAAAGTATTTCAATTAGTCTATTGAATTTAGGTACTTTAGTCCTTTTTGGAGATAACTCAACAAGCTGTGATGGCCGAGAGGTTAAGGCGTTGGACTCGAAATCCAATGGGGTCTCCCCGCGCAGGTTCGAACCCTGCTCGCAGCGCTTTGCCAAAGCTGTCTTTATTTGGAATATATTCTCAGTGGCTTGATATGGATACATTCCTTAATGCATGGGCTCTTCAAGTGCTCAAAAAATGTATTCCTTGACAACATATTCAAATAGGTTTTTCCATACAGATGCTCTTGTCTTTGTAGAAGAAAAATGGACAAGCTGAAATAGCCGACTGGTTAAGTCCTTGGACTTGAAATCACAACGTGGTCTCCCTGTGCATATTTCAATCTTTCTCTCAGTGCAAAGCCCACTTGTGCTGTCTTTGCACATTGTTTTTTGACTTGAACATTAAACTGGACAACCTTCAAAGATTTGGATAACACCAAGGTAATTTGGCACAATAAGCTCAATATGGGGTGCCATCAAGTTTGCAATTTTGCTCCAACAACATCTGTTTCCAAATCGCAATCACTTTATTTGCATTCCCACACATTCAATGGCAGAGTTCTTTAGACGTTGGACCTGAAATCCAATGGGATCTCCCCACCCATGTTCTAACCTTTCTCGCAGCGTATAGCCCACTTGTGCTTTCTCCAGATCACTTTCCTTGAATTCCCACAGCTACGATGGCCAAGCGTTTTAAGCGTTGGAATTGAAATCCAATGTGGTCTCCCTGTGCTGTTTTTAACCCTGCTTACAGCGCTATGATAAAATAGTCCTTTAAATATTTGAACTATGTCCTCTGACTTGAAATTGTCCTTCTTTTATGGGCTCGTCCAATAATTCAAGTACTCAGAAAACAGCTTATTTTACATTGCTTGAAAAGTATTTCAATTAGTCTATTGAATTTAGGTACTTTAGTCTTTTTTGGAGATAATGCAACAAGCTGCGATGTCCGAGAGGCTAAGGCGTTGGACTCGAAATCCAATGGGGTCTCCCCGCGCAGGTTCGAACCCTGCTCGCAGCGCTTTGACAACGCTGTCTTTATTTGGAATATATTCTCAGTGGCTTGAAATGGAGAACTTTCTTAATGCATGGGCTCTTCCAGTGATTCAAGTGCTCAGAAAATGTCTTCCTTGACAACATGTTCAAATAGGTGATTCCATACAGATGCTCCTGTCTTTGTAGAAGAAAAATGGACAAGCTGAAATAGACGGCTGGTTAAGTCCTTGGACTTGAAATCACAACGTAGTCTCCCTGTGCATATTTAAATCTTACTCTCAGTGCAAAGCCCACTTGTGCTTTCTTTGCACATTGTTTTTTGACTTGAACATTAAACTGGACAATCTTCAAAGATTTGGATAAGACCAAGGTGATTTGGCCCAATAAACTCAACATGTGGTGCCATTAAGTTTACAATTTTGCTCCAACAACGTCTGTTTCCAAATCGCAATCACTTTATTTGCATTCCCACACATTCAATGGTAGAGTTCTTTAGACGTTGGACCTGAAATCCAATGGGATCTCCCCACCCATGTTCTAACCTTTCTCGCAGCGTATAGCCCACTTGTGCTTTCTCCAGATCACTTTCCTTGCATTCCCACAGCTACGATGGCCAAGCGTTTTAAGCGTTGCAATTGATATCCAATGTGGTCTCCCTGTGATATTTTTAACCCTGCTTACAGCGCTATGATATAATAGTCCTTTAAATATTTGAACTATGTCCTCTGACCTGAAATTGTCCTTCTTTTATGGGCTCGTCCAATAATTGAAGTACTCAGAAAAAAGCTTATTTTAGCTTGCTTGAAAAGTATTTCAATTAGTCTATTGAATTTAGGTACTTTAGTCTTTTTTGGAGTTAATTCAACATGCTGCGATGGCCGAGAGGTTAATGCGTTGGACTCAAATTCCAATGTGGTCTCCCCGCGCAGGTTCGAACCCCGCTCGCAGCGCTTTGACAAAGCTGTCTTTATTTGGAATATATTCTCAGTGGCTTGATATGGATACATTCCTTAATGCATTGGCTCTTCCAGTGATTCAAGTGCTCAAAGAATGTCTTCCTTGACAACATATTCAAATAGGTTTTTCCATACAGATGCTCTTGTCTTTGTAGAAGAAAAATGGACAAGCTGGAATAGCCGACTGGTTAAGTCCTTGGACTTGAAATCACAACGTGGTCTCCCTGTGCATATTTCAATCTTTCTCTCAGTGCAAAGCCCACTTGTGCTGTCTTTGCCCATTGTTTTTTGAATTGAACATTAAACTGGACAACCTTCAAAGATTTGGATAACACCAAGGTAATTTGGCACAATAAGCTCAATATGGGGTGCCATCAAGTTTGCAATTTTGCTCCAACAACATCTGTTTCCAAATCGCAATCACTTTATTTGCATTCCCACACATTCAATGGCAGAGTTCTTTAGACGTTGGACCTGAAATCCAATGGGATCTCCCCACCCATGTTCTAACATTGCTCGCAGCGTATAGCCCACTTGTGCTTTCTCCAGATCACTTTCCTTGCATTCCCACAGCTACGATGGCCAAGCGTTTTAAGCGTTGCAATTGAAATCCAATGTGGTCTCCCTGTGATATTTTTAACCCTGCTTACAGCGCTATGATATAATAGTCCTTTAAATATTTGAACTATGTCCTCTAACTTGAAATTGTCCTTCTTTTATGGGCTCGTCCAATAATTGAAGTACTCAGAAAACAGCTTATTTTAGCTTGCTTGAAAAGTATTTCAATTAGTCTATTGAATTTAGGTACTTTAGTCTTTTTGGAAGATAATCAACAAGCTGAGATGGCCGAGAGGTTAAGGCGTTGGACTCGAAATCCAATGTGGTCTCCCCGCGCAAGTTCGAACCCTGCTCGCAGCGCTTTGGCAAAGCTGTCTTTATTTGGAATATATTCTCAGTGGCTTGATATGGATACATTCCTTAATGCATGGGCTCTTCAAGTGCTCAAAAAATGTCTTCCTTGACAACATATTCAAATAGGTTTTTCCATACAGATGCTCTTGTCTTTGTAGAAGAAAAATGGACAAGCTGGAACAGCCGACTGGTTAAGTCCTTGGACTTGAAATCACAACGTGGTCTCCCTGTGCATATTTCAATCTTTCTCTCAGTGCAAAGCCCACTTGTGCTTTCTTTGCACATTGTTTTTTGACTTGAACATTAAACTGGACAACCTTCAAAGATTTGGATAACACCAAGTTAATTTGGCACAATAAGCTCAATATGGGGTGCCATCAAGTTTGCAATTTTGCTCCAACAACATCTGTTTCCAAATCGCAATCACTTTATTTGCATTCCCACACATTCAATGGCAGAGTTCTTTAAACGTTGGACCTGAAATCGAATGGGATCTCCCCACCCATGTTCTAACATTGCTCACAGCGTATAGCCCACTTGTGCTTTCTCCAGATCACTTTCCTTGCATTCCCACAGCTACGATGGCCAAGCGTTTTAAGTGTTGGAATTGAAATCCAATGTGGTCTCCCTGTGCTGTTTTTAACCCCGCTTACAGCGCTATGATAAAATAGTCCTTTAAATATGTGAACTATGTCCTCTGACTTGAAATTGTCCTTCTTTTATGGGCTCGTCCAATAATTGAAGAACTCAGAAAACAGCTGATTTTAGCTTGCTTGAAAAGTATTTCAATTAGTCTATTAAATTTAGGTACTTTAGTCTTTTTTGGAGATAACACAACAAGCTGCGATGGCCGAGAGGTTAAGGCGTTGTACTCTAAATCCAATGGGGTCTCCCCGCGCAGATTCGAACCCTGCTCGCAGCGCTTTGACAAAGCTGTCTTTATTTGGAATATATTCTCAGTGGCTTGATATGGACAAATTCCTTAATGCATGGTCTCTTCCAGTGATTCAAGTGCTCAGAAAATGTCTACCTTGACAACATATTCAAATAGGTTTCTCCATACAGATGCTCTTGTCTTTGTAGAAGAAAAATGGACAAGCTGAAATAACCGACTGGTTTAGTCCTTGGACTTGAAATCACGATGTGGTCTCCCTGTGCATATTTCAATCTTTCTCTCAGTGGAAAGCCCACTTGTGCTTTCTTTGCACATTGTTTTTTGACTTGAACATTAAACTGGACAACCTTCAAAGATTTGGATAAGACCAAGGTGATTTGGCACAATAAACTCAACATGTGGTGCCATTAAGTTTACAATTTTGCTCCAACTACATCTGTTTCCAAATCGCAATCCCTTTATTTGCATTCCTACACATTCAATGGCAGAGTTCTTTAGACGTTGGACCTGAAATCCAATGGGATCAATGGGATCTCCCTACCCATGTTCTAACCTTGCTAGCAGCGTATAGCCCACTTGTGCTTTCTCCAGATCACTTTCCTTGCATTCCCACAGCTACGATGCCCAAGCGTTTTAAGCGTTGGAATTGAAATCCAATGTGGTCTCCCTGTGCTGTTTTTAACCCTGCTTACAGCGCTATGATAAAATAGTCCTTTAAATATTTGAACTATGTCCTCTGACTTGAAATTGTCCTTCTTTTATGGGCTCGTCCAATAATTGAAGAAATCAGAAAACAGCTGATTTTAGCTTGCTTGAAAAGTATTTCAATTAGTCTATTAAATTTAGGTACTTTAGTCTTTTTTGGAGATAACACAACAAGCTGCGATGGCTGAGCGGTTAAGGCGTTGGACTAGAAATCCAATGGGGTCTCCCCGCGCAGGTTCGAACCCTGCTCGCAGCGCTTTGACAAAGCTGTCTTTATTTGGAATATATTCTCAGTGGCTTGATATGGACAAATTCCTTAATGCATGGTCTCTTCCAGTGATTCAAGTGCTCAGAAAATGTCTTCCTTGACAACATATTCAAATAGGTTTTTCCAAACAGATGCTCTTGTCTTTGTAGAAGAAAAATAGACAAGCTGAAATAGCCGGCTTGTTAAGTCCTTGGACTTGAAATCACAACGTAGTCTCCCTGTGCATATTTCAATCTTACTCTCAGTGCAAAGCCCACTTGTGCTTTCTTTGCACATTGTTTTTTGACTTGAACATTAAACTGGACAACCTTCAAAGATTTGGATAAGACCAAGGTGATTTGGCACAATAAACTCAACATGTGGTGCCATTAAGTTTACAATTTTGCTCCAACTACATCTGTTTCCAAATCGCAATCCCTTTATTTGCATTCCTACACATTCAATGGCAGAGTTCTTTAGACGTTGGACCTGAAATCCAATGGGATCAATGGGATCTCCCTACCCATGTTCTAACCTTGCTAGCAGCGTATAGCCCACTTGTGCTTTCTCCAGATCACTTTCCTTGCATTCCCTGCATTTCCTTGCATTCCCACAGCTACGATGCCCAAGCGTTTTAAGCGTTGGAATTGAAATCCAATGTGGTCTCCCTGTGCTGTTTTTAACCCTGCTTACAGCGCTATGATAAAATAGTCCTTTAAATATTTGAACTATGTCCTCTGACTTGAAATTGTCCTTCTTTTATGGGCTCGTCCAATAATTGAAGAACTCAGAAAACAGCTGATTTTAGCTTGCTTGAAAAGTATTTCAATTAGTCTATTAAATTTAGGTACTTTAGTCTTTTTTGGAGATAACACAACAAGCTGCGATGGCTGAGCGGTTAAGGCGTTGGACTAGAAATCCAATGGGGTCTCCCCGCGTAGGTTCGAACCCTGCTCGCAGCGCTTTGACAAAGCTGTCTTTATTTGGAATATATTCTCAGTGGCTTGATATGGATAAATTCCTTAATGCATGGTCTCTTCCAGTGATTCAAGTAATCAGAAAATGTCTTCCTTGACAACATATTCAAATAGGTTTTTCCAAACAGATGCTCTTGTCTTTGTAGAAGAAAAATGGACAAGCTGAAATAGCCGGCTGGTTAAGTCCTTGGACTTGAAATCACAACGTAGTCTCCCTGTGCATATTTCAATCTTACTCTCAGTCCAAAGCCCACTTGTGCTTTCTTTGCACATAGTTTTTTGACTTGAACATTAAACTGGACAACCTTCAAAGATTTGGATAAGACCAAGGTGATTTGGCACAATAAACTCAACATGTGGTGCCATTAAGTTTACAATTTTGCTCCAACTACATCTGTTTCCAAATCGCAATCCCTTTATTTGCATTCCTACACATTCAATGGCAGAGTTCTTTAGACGTTGGACCTGAAATCCAATGGGATCTCCCTACCCATGTTCTAACCTTGCTAGCAGCGTATAGCCCACTTGTGCTTTCTCCAGATCACTTTCCTTGCATTCCCACAGCTACGATGCCCAAGCGTTTTAAGCGTTGGAATTGAAATCCAATGTGGTCTCCCTGTGCTGTTTTTAACCCTGCTTACAGCGCTATGATAAAATAGTCCTTTAAATATTTGAACTATGTCCTCTGACTTGAAATTGTCCTTCTTTTATGGGCTCGTCCAATAATTGAAGAAATCAGAAAACAGCTGATTTTAGCTTGCTTGAAAAGTATTTCAATTAGTCTATTAAATTTAGGTACTTTAGTCTTTTTTGGAGATAACACAACAAGCTGCGATGGCTGAGCGGTTAAGGCGTTGGACTAGAAATCCAATGGGGTCTCCCCGCGCAGGTTCGAACCCTGCTCGCAGCGCTTTGACAAAGCTGTCTTTATTTGGAATATATTCTCAGTGGCTTGATATGGACAAATTCCTTAATGCATGGTCTCTTCCAGTGATTCAAGTGCTCAGAAAATGTCTTCCTTGACAACATATTCAAATAAGTTTTTCCAAACAGATGCTCTTGTCTTTGTAGAAGAAAAATGGACAAGCTGAAATAGCCGGCTGGTTAAGTCCTTGGACTTGAAATCACAACGTAGTCTCCCTGTGCATATTTCAATCTTACTCTCAGTGCAAAGCCCACTTGTGCTTTCTTTGCACATAGTTTTTTGACTTGAACATTAAACTGGACAACCTTCAAAGATTTGGATAAGACCAAGGTGATTTGGCACAATAAACTCAACATGTGGTGCCATTAAGTTTACAATTTTGCTCCAACTACATCTGTTTCCAAATCGCAATCCCTTTATTTGCATTCCTACACATTCAATGGCAGAGTTCTTTAGACGTTGGACCTGAAATCCAATGGGATCTCCCTACCCATGTTCTAACCTTGCTAGCAGCGTATAGCCCACTTGTGCTTTCTCCAGATCACTTTCCTTGCATTCCCACAGCTACGATGCCCAAGCGTTTTAAGCGTTGGAATTGAAATCCAATGTGGTCTCCCTGTGCTGTTTTTAACCCTGCTTACAGCGCTATGATAAAATAGTCCTTTAAATATTTGAACTATGTCCTCTGACTTGAAATTGTCCTTCTTTTATGGGCTCGTCCAATAATTCAAGTACTCAGAAAACAGCTCATTTTACATTGCTTGAAAAGTATTTCAATTAGTCTATTGAATTTAGGTACTTTAGTCTTTATTGGAGATAATTCAACAAGCTGAGATGGCAGAGAGGTTAAGGCGTTGGACTTGAAATCCAATGGGGTCTCCCCGCGCAGGTTCGAACCCTGCTCGCAGCTCTTTTACAAAGCTGTCTTTATTTGGAATATATTCTCAGTGGCTTGATATGGATTAATTCCTTAATGCATGGGCTCTTCCAGTGATTCAAGTGCTCAGAAAATGTCTGCCTTGACAACATATTCAAGTAGGTTTTTCCATACAGATGCTCTTGTCTTTGTAGAAGAAAAATGGACAAGCTGAAATAGCCGACTGGTTAAGACCTTGGACTGGAAATTACGATGTGGTCTCCATGTGCATATTTCAATCTTTCTCTCAGTGCAAAGCCCACTTGGGCTGTCTTTGCACATTGTTTTTTGACTTGAACATTAAACTGGACAACCTTCAACGATTTGGATAAGACCAAGGTGATTTGGCACAATAAACTCAACATGTGGTGCCATTAAGTTTACAATTTTGCTCCAACAACGTCTGTTTCCAAATCGCAATCACTTTATTTGCATTCCCACACATTCAATGGTAGAGTTCTTTAGACGTTGGACCTGAAATCCAATGGGATCTCCCCACCCATGTTCTAACCTTGCTCGCAGCGTATAGCCCACTTGTGCTTTCTCCAGATCACTTTCCTTGCATTCCCACAGCTACGATGGCCAAGCGTTTTAAGCGTTGGAATTGAAATCCAATGTGGTCTCCCTGTGCTGTTTTTAACCCTGCTTACAGCGCTATGATAAAATAGTCCTTTAAATATTTGAACTATGTCCTCTGACTTGAAATTGTCCTTCTTTTATGGGCTCGTCCAATAATTCAAGTACTCAGAAAACAGCTCATTTTACATTGCTTGAAAAGTATTTCAATTAGTCTATTGAATTTAGGTACTTTAGTCTTTTTTGGAGATAATGCAACAAGCTGCGATGGCCGAGAGGCTAAGGCGTTGGACTCGAAATCCAATGGGGTCTCCCCGCGCAGGTTCGAACCCTGCTCGCAGCGCTTTGACAACGCTGTCTTTATTTGGAATATATTCTCAGTGGCTTGATATGGATAAATTTCTTAATGCATGGGCTCTTCCAGTGATTCAAGTGCTCAGAAAATGTCTTCCTTGACAACATGTTAAAATAGGTGATTCCATACAGATGCTCTTGTCTTTGTAGAAGAAAAATGGACAAGCTGAAATAGACGGCTGGTTAAGTCCTTGGACTTGAAATCACAACGTAGTCTCCCTGTGCATATTTAAATCTTACTCTCAGTGCAAAGCCCACTTGTGCTTTCTTTGCACATTGTTTTTTGACTTGAACATTAAACTGGACAATCTTCAAAGATTTGGATAAGACCAAGGTGATTTGGCCCAATAAACTCAACATGTGGTGCCATTAAGTTTACAATTTTGCTCCAACAACGTCTGTTTCCAAATCGCAATCACTTTATTTGCATTCCAACACATTCAATGGTAGAGTTCTTTAGACGTTGGACCTGAAATCCAATGGGATCTCCCCACCCATGTTCTAACATTGCTCGCAGCGTATAGCCCACTTGTGCTTTCTCCAGATCACTTTCCTTGCATTCCCACAGCTACGATGGCCAAGTGTTTTAAGCGTTGCAATTGAAATCCAATGTGGTCTCCCTGTGATATTTTTAACCCTGCTTACAGCGCTATGATATAATAGTCCTTTAAATATTTGAACTATGTCCTCTGACTTGAAATTGTCCTTCTTTTATGGGCTCGTCCAATAATTGAAGTACTCAGAAAACAGCTTATTTTAGCTTGCTTGAAAAGTATTTCAATTAGTCTATTGAATTTAGGTACTTTAGTCTTTTTTGGAGATATTTCAACAAGCTGCGATGGCCGAGAGGTTGAGGCGTTGGACTCGACATCCAATGGGGTCTCCCCGCGCAGGTTCGAACCCTGCTCGCAGCGCTTTGACAAAGCTGTCTTTATTTGGAGTATATTTGCAGTGGCTTGATATGGATGAATTCCTTAATGCATGGGCTCTTCCAGTGATTCAAGTGCTCAGAAAATGTCTTCCTTGACAACATGTTCAAATAGGGTTTTCCTTACAGATGCTCTTGTCTTTGTAGAAGTAAAATGGACAAGCTGAAATAGCTGACTTGTTAAGTCCTTGGACTTGAAATCACGATGTGGTCTCCCTGTGCATATTTCAATCTTTCTCTCAGTGGAAAGCCCCCTTGTGCTTTCTTTGCACATTGTTTTTTGACTTGAACATTAAACTGGACAACCTTCAAAGATTTGGGTAAGACCAAGGTGATTTGGCACAATAAACTCAACATGTGGTGCCATTAAGTTTACAATTTTGCTCCAATAACGTCTGTTTCCAAATCGCAATCACTTTATTTGTATTCCCACACATTCAATGGCAGAGTTCTTTAGACGTTGGACCTGAAATCCAATGGGATCTCCCCACCCATGTTCTAACATTGCTCGCAAAGCAATATGGACAAGTCGAGGTAGCCGAGTGGTTAAGGCTGTGGATTTGAAATCCAATGGGGTCTCCCTGCGCACATTTTAATCTTACTCTCAGTACATTGTCCACATGTGCATTCTCTGCCCAGTGTTTTTTTACTTGAACTTTAAACTGGCCAACCTTCACAGCTTTGGATAGGACCGAGGTGATCTGGGGCAATAAGATCAACTTGTGGTGCCATCAAGTTTACAATTTTGCACCAATGATGTCTGTTTCCAAATCCCAATCACTTTACTTGCATTCCCACAGCTGCAATGTCCGAGTTCTTTAGACTTCGGACATAAAATCCAATGGGGTCTCCCCACAAAGTCCAAACCTTGCTCTCAGCGTGTAGCCCACTTGTGATTTCTATCGATCACTGTTCATGCATTCCCACAGCTGTGATGGCCAAGTGGTTCAAATATGGGAATTGAAATCCAAAGTTGTCTCCCTGTGCAGTTTATAACCCTGCTTACAGAGCAATGCTAAAATAGTCCTTTCAATATTTGAACTATGTCCTCTGTGACATCAAATGTTCCTTAATTTATGGGCTCGTCCATTGATTGAAGCACTCAGAAAATAGCTAATTTTAGCTTGCTTGAAAATTATTTCAATTCGGAAAATTTATTTGAATACATTTCTCTTTGCAGGACTAAATTAACAAGCTGTGATGGCCGAGTGGTTAAGGCATTGGACTTGAAATCCAATTGGGTCTCCCCGCGCAGGTTCGAACCCTGCTCACAGCGTAGTGATGGAACTGTCTTTCTTAGTAATATTTTCAAGGTGTCTTGATATGGAAAATGTCCTTAATGTATCGGTCAGTCCAATGATTCAAGAGCTCAGGAAAGATCTTCCTTCATAACCTTTTCAATTAATCTCTTCATTATAGAGGCTTTTCTTTTTTTGGAAGCAATATGGACAAGTCGAGGTAGCCGAGTGGTTAAGGCTGTGGATTTGAAATCCAATGGGGTCTCCCTGCGCACATTTGAATCTTACTCTCAGTACATTGTCCACATGTGCATTCTCTGCCCAGTGTTTTTTTACTTGAACTTTAAACTGGCCAACATTCACAGCTTTGGATAGGACCGAGGTGATCTGGGGCAATAAGATCAACTTGTGGTGCCATCAAGTTTACAATTTTGCACCAATGATGTCTGTTTCCAAATCCCAATCACTTTACTTGCATTCCCACAGCTGCAATGTCCGAGTTCTTTAGACTTCGGACATGAAATCCAATGGGGTCTCCCCACCAACGTCCGAACCTTGCTCTCAGCGTGTAGCCGAATTGTGATTTCTATCGATCACTTTTCATGCATTCCCACAGCTGTGATGGCCAAGTGGTTCAAATATGGGTAAATGAAATCCAAAGTTGTCTCCCTGTGCAGTTTATAACCCTGCTTACAGAGCAATGCTAAAATAGTCCTTTCAATATTTGAACTATGTCCTCTGTGACATCAAATGTTCCTTAATTTATGGGCTCGTCCATTGATTGAATACATTTTTCTTTGCAGGAATAAATTAACAAGCTGTGATGGCCGAGTGGTTAAGGCGTTGGACTTGAAATCCAATGGGGTCTCCCCGCGCAGGTTCGAACCCTGCTCACAGCGTAGTGATGGAACTGTCTTTCTTTGTAATATTTTCACGGCGTCTTGATATGGAAAATGTCCTTAATATATCTGTCAGTCCAATGACTCAAGAGCTCAGGAAAGATCTTCCTTCATAACCTTTTCAATTAATCTCTTCATTACAGAGACTTTTCTTTTTTTGGAAGCAATATGGACAAGTCGAGGTAGCCGAGTGGTTAAGGCTGTGGATTTGAAATCCAATGGGGTCTCCCTGCGTACATTTGAATCTTACTCTCAGTATATTGTCCACATGTGCATTCTCTGCCCAGTGTTTTTTTACTTGAACTTTAAACTGGCCAACCTTCACAGCTTTGGATAGGACCGAGGTGATCTGGGGCAATAAGATCAACTTGTGGTGCCATCAAGTTTACAATTTTGCACCAATGATGTCTGTTTCCAAATCCCAATCACTTTACTTGCATTCAAACAGCTGCAATGTCCGAGTTCTTTAGACTTCGGACATGAAATCCAATGGGGTCTCCCTACCAACGTCCGAACCTTGCTCTCAGCGTGTAGCCCACTTGTGATTTCTATCGATCACTGTTCATGCATTCCCACAGCTGTGATGGCCAAGTGGTTCAAATATGGGAATTGAAATCCAAAGTTGTCTCCCTGTGCAGTTTATAACCCTGCTTACAGAGCAATGCTAAAATAGTCCTTTCAATATTTGAACTATGTCCTCTGAGACATCAAATGTTCCTTAATTTATGGGCTCGTCCATTGATTGAAGCACTCAGAAAATAGCTAATTTTAGCTTGCTTGAAAATGATTTCAATTCGGATAATTTATTTGAATACATTTCTCTTTGCAGGAATGAATTAACAAGCTGTGATGGCCGAGTGGTTAAGGCGTTGGACTTGAAATCCAATGGGGTCTCCCCACGCAGGTTCGAACCCTGCTCACAGCGTAGTGATGGAACTGTCTTTCTTAGTAATATTTTCAAGGCGTCTTGATATGGAAAATATCCTTAATATATCTGTCAGTCCAATGATTCAAGAGCTCAGGAAAGATCTTCCTTCATAACCTTTTCAATTAATCTCTTCATTACAGAGACTTTTCTTTTTTTGGAAGCAATATGGACAAGTCGAGGTAGCCGAGTGGTTAAGGCTGTGGATTTGAAATCCAATGGGGTCTCCCTGCGCACATTTTAATCTTACTCTCAGTACATTGTCCACATGTGCATTCTCTGCCCAGTGTTTTTTTACTTGAACTTTAAACTGGCCAACCTTCAAAGCTTTGGATAGGACCGAGGTGATCTGGGGCAATAAGATCAACTTGTGGTGCCATCAAGTTTACAATTTTGCACCAATGATGTCTGTTTCCAAATCCCAATCACTTTACTTGCATTCCCACAGCTGCAATGTCCGAGTTCTTTAGACTTCGGACATAAAATCCAATGGGGTCTCCCCACCAACGTCCGAACCTTGCTCTCAGCGTGTAGCCCGCTTGTGATTTCTATCGATCACTGTTCATGCATTCCCACAGCTGTGATGGCCAAGTGGTTCAAATATGGGTAAATGAAATCCAAAGTTGTCTCCCTGTGCAGTTTATAACCCTGCTTACAGAGCAATGCTAAAATAGTCCTTTCAATATTTGAACTATGTCCTCTGTGACATCAAATGTTCCTTAATTTATGGGCTCGTCCATTGATTGAATACATTTTTCTTTGCAGGAATAAATTAACAAGCTGTGATGGCCGAGTGGTTAAGGCGTTGGACTTGAAATCCAATGGGGTCTCCCCGCGCAGGTTCGAACCCTGCTCACAGCGTAGTGATGGAACTGTCTTTCTTTGTAATATTTTCACGGCGTCTTGATATGGAAAATGTCCTTAATATATCTGTCAGTCCAATGACTCAAGAGCTCAGGAAAGATCTTCCTTCATAACCTTTTCAATTAATCTCTTCATTACAGAGACTTTTCTTTTTTTGGAAGCAATATGGACAAGTCGAGGTAGCCGA